>NC_136889.1:1962646-2030146 GCF_949152265.1 Phoxinus phoxinus
TGATGCTTTTTTGTTAAATTTATTTACATATTTTATTAAAATATATTTGGACACTTTAATATAACCTTCTCTTTTGGACTAATTAGTTTAGTAAACCAGCTAAAATATTATTCAGATTCATAAAGCAACATGCTGATAAATGAAACTGTAACTCCTGCACAGATTGATCATATTTTCATGTTTATATATTACTCATAATATTGCATTACCATATGCGTATTTGTTTAAATACATAAATGAAGTAAAATGATTTATGCATAGAGTAGTTCTGATTAAATTTGAGCAAAACTATTATTATAAGTCAAAGAAATGCACATAGTTGTGTTCCACTGCTTTTGCTGCTGTTATTCCTCATATAATTAGAGATGATTGTGTGGTTTGCACACAGTGTTAATTGACGAAGCTGCCCATCCGAATGGGTTCACGACGTCACCTGATCTTCTTCATGATGACGACGACTGCTCTTCTCACGCCAGCTCCAGTGATTGGACGCCTCAACCGCAGATTGGTGAGTTTAGTTCTGTTCATCCATTCGTTTACTGAGTGCCTGAAGCGTTTTGCAAGATGAAAATAAAGAAAGTTTATTCTAAATCAAGACACTGAAGAAGATTAAAGTGCACAATTATACACACAGGTGAAACTGGTAAAATTTGAATATGGTGCAAAAGTTCATATATTTCAGTAATTCAACTTAAAAGATGAAACTAATATATTATATAGACTCATTACATGCAAAGTGAGATATTTCAAGCCTGTATTTGTCATAATTTTGATGATTATGGCTTACAGCTTATGAAAACCTTTTTGTAATATTCTAATTTTGAATTTGGGGTTTTCATAAGCTGTAAGCCATAATCATCAAAATTATAACAAATAAAGGCTTGAAATATTTCACTCATGTAATGAGTCTATATAATATATTAGTTTCACCTTTTATCCCCTTAAGCGGCACCCCCTTTTTTTAATAGACATAAAAATGCACATTCCGAACTTAAATTGTTGTAATTCAAGATGCTTTTGGAATTATTATTTTATTTTCTTTATATTGAAACATTTTTCAGACCTTTTTTTCTAAAAGAATTGAATGGATGCTATCTTTTGAACTCTTGGCATGAAAACAAACTGAGGTTTCTACCATTCTTTCATGATTTTTCATGTTCATCACTATTTCAAAATAAAGGTCTGAACACGCCTTAGGAGTATGAACATATTCTTGTTGCAAATTGATAAATTACAGCTTCTCTGTAACTTATTTTGAAAATCAGTCTCCAAATATGAAAACTAGAGATTGTAAGCTTTCAAATGATATATAGTTTGTCAAGATTAGTTTAGGTTTAGTATAGGATATTACTGTTTTAAATATGTATTGGCGATGCCAATATAAGGGGTTAAGTTGAATTACTGAAATACATGAACTTTTGCACCATATTCAAATTTTTCGAGTTTCACCTGTATTTTATTGTGCAAATTGCACATTAATTTGCTGTATAATTGAGTGTTTTGTGAATGAAATGAAAGCATGGTTTTCTTTCAGGATCGTATCGGTTCATTCAGCAGCACATCATGAGAGGAACTGACCCGAGGGCCATTTTGAAAGATTTGCTTCCCGAAACGGACCTTCCAGCGGATCTGGATGACATGACGCTGTGGCAGATCATTATCAACATCTCAGAACCGCCAAAGAGGAAAAAACACAAAGACATCAACACATTAGAGGACGTCGTCCGCCTCCTGAACGAGAGGAAGAAGGTTCTCGTGCTCACCGGCGCTGGGGTGTGTTTTTTGTTTTGTTTTGTTTTGTTTTTAACTCTGAAAGGCTTTTCTGTATTGGGATATATTGAATATTGTTCCTCTTGTGTTCACAGGTGTCCGTTTCTTGCGGGATTCCTGACTTCCGCTCTCGAGATGGAATATACGCTAGACTCGCTGTGGATTTCCCTGATCTTCCTGATCCTCAAGCCATGTTTGACATAGACTACTTTAGAAGAGATCCCAGGCCTTTTTTCAAATTTGCCAAGGTTTGATGCGCTGTGTTCTCATTTGCATTTCTGCCAAGAATGGAAAACATGCATTTCAAATAAGGCAAGACACTACAGGCACAAAAAAAAAAAAAAAAATTTAATTCAAAGGTATAGATTGTCTATTTTGCTTCCATAATATGTCTTCTTTCAGACTAGTGGAAAGAAAACATCCAAAATACACATTTAATCTATTTTTATCTATAATCTGTTGCACATATTTCTAATGTCAACTTGAATTTTGAACCTGCCTTTGTCCAGTGTTCAGATTTCCATTCTGGAAATGTATGCAATTAAGTGCATATTTAATTACACAATGCCTCGTTTACATTTTTAAACATACAATACAATACAATATTTATTTATAAAGCACATTTAAAAGAGCCAAGGCTGACCAAGGTGCTGTACAGAACAGAAAATTAAACAATTAAATATAATATATAAAATTAATACAACTAGTAAAGAAAGACATAAGAAAAAAATAAATAAAATAATAATAATCGTATCTAAATCAATGAGTATTAAAAGCCAAAGAAAACCATTGGATTCCAGTTCAATCCACTTCCCTGCAACCCGTCAAAATAAAAGTGGCGGATCTTCAAGAACAAAACTTGAAGAAATCGTGACAGAAATATGTTAGTGTACAGTAGAATTTAACTACATCTCAGTGTAATAATAATAGTAACACATAATAATAATAAATTGTTAATACAACTTTATTTTTTAAAGAATAATACATTTCTTTTATGTTTTAATTTTAACATTAAAGCACTTTGTTTGACAAAAATGTGTTTTATTTTATATGATTAAAAGATAAATTAAATGTATGTTTTATGCCATAATTTGATTGCCATGATTTTTTAAATCAATTTCACAGAAATAGATTTTTTAAAATATATATAAAGTGTTGTTTTTATGAGTTCAGTTGATTAGAAAAATTTAATTAAACCATTAAAATGGAGTCCAGAAAACTTGAAATGGAAAACACAGAATTTGGTAAGAATATAAAATGGAATTTTATTTCATAAGGCCCTAAACATGTCATTTTTGTTTAACTTTTAATAAATTGTTGTTAAATTGTATAAGTTTCATGATTTAAAATAGTTAGACATGCTTTTTGATAACTACAATTTTATTTAACCATTAAAATGGACTGCAAAAAAATGTTAACGGAAAAAGAACCAAATCCAGAAAAACTAAAATGGTAAAAACGTAATTTTGAAAAAAATTAAACAGATTTCATAGGGCCCTAAACATGTAATTTTTGTTTAACTTTTACTAAATTGTTGTTAAATTGTATACGTTTCGTGATTTCAATTAGTTAGATATGCTTTTTGGTTACTAACATTTTACTTAACCATTAAAATGGAGTGCAATTTTTTTTAAACAGAATCCAGAAAAAATAAAACACAAAATGAAAAAAATAAAACAGAATTTTGGAAAATATAAACCGGATTTCATAGGGCCCTACTACTGTGATTTAATCACCTGTGGAAGCATAGTGACATCTACCCTATTATTCCCCTGTGTCGTCTTGCCATGAAGATAAATAACAATATTCCCCGTTTCATTATCCTGTAGGAAATCTACCCAGGACAGTTCCAGCCGTCTCCATGTCACCGGTTCATATCAATGCTGGATAAGAAGGGCCGGTTACTGAGGAACTACACTCAGAACATCGACACACTCGAGCAGGTCGCCGGGATCCAGAAGATTATTCAGTGTCATGGTAAATCTGCTGTCATATAATCCCTTACACATCCTTATCTAGTGTATTTATTTATCTTTTGTCTTTTACTGGTTGTTTTAGGTTCTTTTGCGACTGCTTCCTGTCTCGTCTGCAAACATAAGGTTGACTGTGAGGCTGTAAGGGAGGATATATTCAACCAGGTACATTTGAGTGTGCAAATTTAAAGTGCCCCTATTTTGCTGTTTTAAAGGTGCCCTAGAATGTGAAATTGAATTTAACTTGCCATAGTTAAATAACAATAGTTTAGTACATGGACATGACATACAGTGAGTTTCAAACACCATTGTTTTCTCCTTCTTGTTTAAATCTCGTTTTTGAAAAACACCCCTGAAAAACGGGCGAATCTCCACATAACACCTACTGTGACGTAACCGATGGGATCATTAATATGTACGCCTCCAAAATTTGCATAAGCAAAGCCCTTTCAGAGATACGGTGCTACACAGAACTGCGCTGCGCAGGTGATCGCACACACACGCACGAACGAACGAACGCACATACACACACACACACACACGCACACACGTGACTGTTAAGTTCGTACTGAAAATAATGAATAAACTTACCACTCCGAAACGTCCATTTGCATTCTACAAACAACCGCTTGTTCCTCAAACTCTGCATCGTCTTCTGAAACCGGCTCAAACATATACGTTTGTACACCGAGTCTCTCCATTTGCACGTCGGACCTGTTTGCTGTGACTCTCTGAGCTCTTGTAATGAGCCCGCAGTGAAAGAGCCAATCAGAGCAGAACTCCTCATTACTATTCATGACCCTTCCAAATAAGGTAAAAACAGACCATTTCATTCTAGGGCCAATTTATAGGGTTGTAAATTGACCTGTAAAACCTTTTCTGGACATTTTAAATGGCTTTTTAAGCCACATACCCTCTATGTAGATATCAGGGACAAAATTAAAATATTATTTCAACACATTCTAGGGCACCTTTAAAGGCTCCTACAATAGGTCAAAAAACATTTAATTTTCTCATAATACACATTGCAGCTCTTTTCTCAAAGAGTCTGAAACGGTTCATTCAAAGATTCATTCTCTCTAAGCCCCTCCTCTTCGAGAGCTGCTCTGCTCTGATTGGTCAGATGGCCCAGTCTCATGTCGGAAACCAAACGCTCGTTAGCATATCTGAATTTTAGGTCTGGGTCAGCACTTGATACACAGCGATACGAACAGTAGCGATGGCATCGTTTTTTCCGTATCAATTTGGCATTATGCACATTTGTCACATTGTTACGTACAGTCAAACCAAAATTTATTCAGACACCTTCAACATTTCTCACATTATCAGTTTATTCGCTATAGTTTAGAAAATGGTGATAAAATATGAGCAGAACTCAGGTGATATTTCACGTTTTGTCCGTCCTTCTGTTAGACTGACACACACACACACACACACACACACACACACACACACACACAGTGTGCTTCTGTTAGACTGTCTCACACATGAATTATGTTGAATATCTGTCAGCTGTTAAATTTAACTACACAATTAGATAATACCAGTTTATCTCAACCAATGACCAAGCAATGCTTCATTGTGTTCAGTGTGTGTGTAAAAAGAGCATTAGCAATTAAAGACAAAACACTTCAGCAGAACATGATCAGCTCAAAGTGTCCGAATCATTTTTGGTCCCAAATTTGTATAATTTTTACTGGTAGTCACTGTATGAAGAATATTTGGGTATAATATGTCACAGTTTACTTTATTTTGCTCTCCTCACTTACAGAAATGAACTATAGTGTCCTGCATACACTAGTAAACAAATATAAAAAATATGATCTGGTGTCCAAATAATTTTTGGTTTGAATGTAACAGGAAGTGAGACTGGAATTATTAACGACTCATTTCGGCACTTAACAATCGCTTCTTTCTTTTATGAGACAATAACTTTATTTGTTGTGCACTTTGCAGACCTTTTACATTCATGAACAGCTCTGGTTCCGTATTTTCCGGACTATAAGTCGCATCAGTCAAAAAATGCGTCATGAAAAGGGAAAAAACATATGTAAGTCGCACTGGACTATAAGTCGCATCAGTCAAAAAATGCGTCATGAAAAGGGAAAAAACATATATAAGTCGCACTGGACTATAAGTCGCATTTATTTAGAAATGTATTTCACAAAATCCAAGACCAAGAACAGACATTTAATCTGGAAAGGTTATTCAGCTCCACAATAGCACACAGAACAACAGCTGAAGGTGTCCGGTGTGTTAGCGTAACACATTAACAGTTATTCAGCGACACAATAGCATAAGGAACATATACCTGAGGCTGAATAGGCTAAACTAACATTAGCCAGCGAGTCCAACAAGTTAGCGGTCAGCAAGTTCACCAAGCTCCCGATCTCACTCCTCAACACTGAATACATTGAGTTCTTCCTCGGTGTCGCTTCTGAACAACTCCGCTAACTAGAGCGCCCTCTCGCGGCTGTAGACGGTAATGCTTTCTCTCGGTTCATCTCAGTCAGTATGAATTAATTTTTATATATAAGTCGCACCTGACTATAAGTCGCAGGACCAGCCAAACTATGAAAAAAAGTGACTTATAGTCCGGAAAATACGGTACACCCTGCATGCAAGGGATTGGAGAATGCACTTTAAACCGTGTTGTTCTGTGGCAGGTTGTCCCTCACTGTCCGAGGTGTCCGTCAGATATCCCGTATGCCATCATGAAACCAGACATCGTCTTCTTCGGCGAGAATCTTCCAGAATTTTTCCACAGAGCCATGAAGCAGGACAAAGATGAGGTGGACCTTCTCATTGTGATCGGCTCCTCGCTGAAAGTGCGGCCAGTGGCTCTTATACCCAGTACGGTCCATCTCTTGTTTTTCTTTCATTCTCTTTAGCCTGATTGTTTCTCATGTGGACGTCTGTAAAAATTTATTTGCATGGCAACTCAGTGATAAAACTCACTGAGTTTTGTAATCCTAGGAACAGTGTGACTGACCAGTGTATCCGCACATCCTCACACACCCGTCACCATACTAGAGATCGGCATGTTTTAAAGGAGAACTCCGGGCAATTTTTAAGTTAATCTTAATCGTTATACCTTTGTGAGTTCTGTCTATAGAAGAAAACCCGAACCGGATTGGTGTTTGCAACACGGATCTGCTACCGCTAATGCCCAGAGCTACACTCAGCTAACGGCAGTTATGGGGCATATTCATAAAGAGTGTTTTTGTGCCTCTTAACAGACACAACATGCAATTAAAATGTCTGTCCAACATGAACAGGGTCCTTACATGACAACAAGATGCGTTTAGCAACTTAGCCATTGTTTAAATTCACCTAAATAGTGTTTTAGACGGCTAGCTGTAGTCTCGCGCTGAAGTCCCGTGGGAACTCCCATTGATTCTGCGAATTGGCTCGTGATTTGACAGCGTTACTCGCCACGGTTGATTTTTTCATTTCAAACCCTGATGGTAATGCCATAGTACTAGCATGATTTTCCCTTTCATGAAACTAAATGTTTGTTTTCTAAATCCGTGTCTCTCCGCAGGCTCTATACCTCATGACGTGCCTCAAGTCCTGATAAACCGCGAGCCGCTGCCGCACCTGAACTTCGACGTGGAGCTTCTCGGAGACTGTGACGTGATTGTGAACGAACTCTGCCATCGTCTGGGTGCCGACTTTGAGCATCTGTGCTACGACTCGTCACGCCTGAGCGAGATCACAGAGAAACCAGCCGCCCCGTTACACGCCGAGAGCACGTCCTCAGACACCGATCCCGCTGAGCCCGACACACACACCGATCACGCTCAGCCCGTCACACACACTGATTGTCAGAATCCACTGTCTCCTAAAAAATCCCCTGAAAGTGCATCTTCTCCCGGAGCCGGACGAACAAGCCCTCGTCCAGAGCCGTTACCGGACACTGAGCCGGACGAGTTGGACTCCAACCCGAAAGCTTGTTCTCCAAAGCCGGCGAGTCCCGCTAGCAAAGCAGAAGCACTGGACGCCACTGACGACTCGCAGATCGAAGACACAGACGATCGCCAGCGTGTCGAAGTGCGGAGACGCTGCTGGAGGACCCGGATCTGCCAGAGTCCAATCAGCAAACGACTCGGAGGTAAAAAAAATATATAATAATTATACATTTTTTAAATGTTCCTGCTATTATGAACAATTAATTGGTGCAAATTACACCTTTTCACCAAAAAATTCACATTTTTATTTACTATATAATTTTAACTCTAGAGTGTTCATTTATTTTAATTATAAATGTGATATTATTTTTTTTATTAGATTTATATTGTGCTTTTTATTATAAACATCGTTTTTATATAATTTTTGTATTCTTTATATTAATATTTTTTATTGTATACAGTATATTTTTAATGTATATACAAATATATCATTGTTTTTATTATACATTTTATTTATCATATTATTTTTTTGTTTATTAGATTTAGAATATGCTTTTTATTATAAATATTGTTTTTATATAATTTTTGTATGACTTGGAGGTAAAAAATCTAATAAAATTTTACATTTTTTAAATGTTCCTGGTATTATGAACGATTTATTGGTGCAAATTACACAAAAAAAAGTCTTTAATTTTAATTTTTTAATTTTTTTATCAAAAACAAAATATATTTTACTATATAATTTTAACTCTAGAGAGTCAGAGATACGTTTATATAAATTTGTTTTTATTATAAATGTTATAATATTTATTTATTAGATTTATATTATGTATTTATTATATTAATATTATATCATTTTTTTATTTATTAGATTTATATTATGTATTTATTATATGAATATTATATTATTTTTATTGTATACAGTGTATTTTTAATGTATATACAAATATATCATTGTTTTTATTATACATTTTATTTATCATATTATTTTTTTGTTTATTAGATTTAGATTATGCGTTTTATTATAAACATCGTTTTTATATTATTTTTGTACGACTTGGAGGTAAAATAATCTAATAAAATTGTACAGTTTCTAAATGTTCCTGCTATTATGAACGATTTATTGGTGCAAATTACACAAAAAAAAGTCTTTAAAAACTTTTATCAAAAATTATTTGATTTACTATATCATTTTAATTCTAGAGAGTGAGTGAGATACATTTATATAAATTTGTTTTTATTATAAATGTTATTTTATTGTTTTATTTATAGATTTATATTAATATTATATTATTTTTATTTTATACAGTATATTTTTAATGTGTATACTGAGATATTAACAAAGATATTGTTTTTTTATTATAAATATAATTTATCATATTATTTTTGTATGTTTTGTATTTATATTGTTTATATTATATATATATATATATATATATATATATATATATATAACTTTTTTTTTTCATTTATGTTTATACAGAAGGATGGATGGGTAGATAGATTTGTTTATCATATTATTTTTTATAAATATTTAATTTAAGGGTGGATGGACATGTATGAATAATGATATATGGATGGATGATATATGAATAATGATATATGGATGGATGATATATGAATAATGATATATGGATGGATGATATATGAATAATGATATATGGATGGATGATATATGGATGGATGTTATATGAATAATGATATATGGATGGATGATATATGAATAATGATATATGGATGGATGATATATGAATAATGATATATGGATGGATGATATATGAATAATGATATATGGATGGATGATATATGAATAATGATATATATGGATAGATGATCCCCTTGAACTGCCACCTTAACGTGGTGGAGGGGTTTGAGTACCCGAATGACCCTAGGAGCTATGTTGTCCGGGGCTATATGCCCCTGGTAGGGTCTCCCAAGGCAAACAGGTCCTAGGCGACGGGTCAGACTAAGAGTAGTTAAAAAAAATGGCCCGGGGTTGGGGCTCGTATGCGAGCGCCTGGTTATATGGATGGATGATATATGAATAATGATATATGGATGGATGATATATGGATGGATGATATATGGATGGATGATATATGAATAATTATATATGGATGGATGATATATGAATAATGATATATGGATGGATGATATATGAATAATGATATATGGATGGATGATATATGAATAATGATATATGGATGGATGATATATGAATAATGATATATGGATGGATGATATATGAATAATGATATATGGATGGATGATATATGAATAATTATATATGGATGGATGATATATGAATAATGATATATGGATGGATGATATATGAATAATGATATATGGATGGATGATATATGAATAATGATATATGGATGGATGATATATGAATAATGATATATGGATGGATGATATATGAATAATGATATATGAATAATGATATATGGATGGATGATATATGAATAATGATATATGGATGGATGATATATGGATGGATGATATATGAATAATGATATATGGATGGATGATATATGAATAATGATATATGGATGGATGATATATGGATGGATGATATATGAATAATGATATATGGATGGATGATATATGAATAATGATATATGAATAATGATATATGGATGGATGATATATGAATAATGATATATGGATGGATGATATATGAATAATGATATATGAATAATGATATATGGATGGATGGATGATATATGAATAATGATATATGGATGGATGATATATGAATAATGATATATGAATAATGATATATGGATGGATGATATATGAATAATGATATATGGATGGATGATATATGAATAATGATATATGAATAATGATATATGGATGGATGATATATGAATAATGATATATGGATGGATGATATATGGATGGATGGATCACATTACTGTGATTTTTCATCTATCATAAAGTAATTGTTCATGTAAAAGATGCTTAAAACCAAAGCAATCAGATATCATATATTCTTGTAAAGTTTGAGTTTAGGTTTTTTTTAAAGCTCATTGCACACATGATGTAATCGGTTCTGGTTCTGGTTCTGGTTCTGTTTTGCAGCGTCGCAGTATTTATTCCAAGCGCCGAACCGCTACATTTTCCACGGGGCCGAAGTTTACTCCAGTTCAGAAGACGAGACGTCCAGTTCCTGCGACAGCGACGGCTCTCGCTTCAGCGCCAACGCCTTCGACAACGAAGACAGCGAGGAGGAGGAGGAGGAGGAGGAGGAGGCGTCACCGGAGAGCGAGAGAGACACAGAGACAGTACAAGACCGTGAACACACACGCCTTCAGACAGACTGCACAGCAAACACACACCACCTCTAAAACACCAGCGGGACTCTCTTTTATATATTTTTGTATTTCCCTCCCTCCTGTTTATGTCTTCTAATGCATGCGACATCTCTCGTTTGGCTTATAAAACCTTCTTTTGTTTGTATTTTTGCATTTTTTTTAAGATGTAAAATATACGTTTTGGTTCCGGTTGCTGAGAACACAGTTGAGTTGAACTTGCCATGTAATTGTTTGGGATAAAAAAAAAAAAGGGAATGATTTTCAAACCAAAGATCACTTTATCTGTATAGTTTGCTTTCTTTTTCACTGAATTTACAAGTTCCTTGTTGGATCTACGCACTGTTCATGTGGCATTTCCAGGCATTCGCTTGAAGACTTTTATACACAGTAAAGTTTAACAGATGTTTGCCATTAGTTTTCAGTTCCTAAACGTATAGAAATAAATTATTTACATGCTTTCACTACTCTTGGAGTTCCTGTCCTCAAAAACTGACTGACTAAAGTGCCCTTGCTCTCGATAACTGGGCATTCAAACCTTTAAGAAGTTATAATATCATGATTCATTGATGCAGTTTTGTTGTATTTTGTTATTCTCGCTTCTTTAATGTAAAAAAAAAAGAGACTATTTTCATGTCACGGATTTTGTTTACATAAATGCAGATTGGCAATTCTGCAAAACACTAAATTGTCAAACTAAATTTGTACAGACTTTTTACTCTCTTGCTTGTGAAATACTGTACATGATGCATGTAAGTTTTCATTAAGAATACTAGAGAATTATTTTTAAAATATTAAAAAGTATCTGCAAGATGAGATTGACATGTAGGCTTGACCTATAGTTGCATTCCTGAACTATTATTTTTTTAAATATGCAGTGTATTATACAATAACTGCAGTAAAACACCATATTTTTATGCATGTTATTATCTCTATGTAGTTTATTAATGCATAATAACATTTTGATTCAAGTGGTTAAGAACTTGGAGGCAACTAGCAATAATTGAGTGTAGTTACTAGGTAAATAATAACAATAATTAAATTAATAGTTATAATGAATTAGTTATAAAAATTATATTTATTAAATATAAATAAACAAACAAACAAACAATTGATCGAATAACTGACTTTGCAGCCTTGTTTTGGCAGAAAACCACCTATTTGAATATATAATTTACATTAAATATTACCGATTTTATATATTTATGTTCCAGGTAAAATAAATAAAATATCACGCAAGTTGAATGTTTATAAATATCTTAAGGCCACCTACGTTTGATAATGGCGGTATAACGAATCATGTATATAATTTATTAAATTAAACTTTAAAGTCAGAAGAATGGTAGTAGAGAGGACAATATGTCAAATGTTTATGTTTGAATATTTTTTACGGTGGTATTATGGTACCCAATCAATCAATAGCTCCTTACATTTTTAAATACAAATAAATTAATTAAAAAGAAAAAATCTATCGACCGCGGCGGACTCTTATTTTGACACGCGAACTGTTGTTTTGACGCATCCGCCGTTTAACGGAAGTCCGTGTCGCATCTCGCTTCGGATTGACAACAAAACAAACAGGAGTGAAACTGAAGTGGTGAATATGCGTATCGTCGATCAGCCGAAGTAGATCTGACATGGACGGTTAGAGTCGTGTCAGTGATGGAGGAGATGGAGGAGGAGCCGCTGGAGGGGATTGAGGATGATAATCATAACTGTGGCGCTGAGGGAGTGTGTGTGAGTGTGTGTTCACCTGCGCAGGTGTGTGTGGATGATGACTCCGGTAGTGAGTCCGATAGTTCGGGCACTTCTGCGACTCACGGCTCGGCGCTGCTCCTGAACTCCGCGGCCTCCAAGTTCCGTGAGTTACAACTCTGAGTCTCGACACCGTGTGCTGTGGTGTGTCTGATGGCAACACCGTGGTACTTTGATATATATACCATGGTAACGTGACTCACATTTATGTTGCAAGGTGTTTATTTCAAGGTACTGCCAAGAACATGTCCAAAACCCGTAACGTCAGCCATAAATACAATATATTCTAAGTATATTGTATATATAATTCATCAAATAATTAAAAGTAAAATCATAAAATAATCTTTTATATATATTTATATATATATATATATATATATATATATATATATATATATATATATATATTAGGGCTGTCAAAAGATTAATCGCGATTAATCGCATCCAAAATAAAAGTTTGTGTTTACATAATATATGTGTGTGTACTGTGTATAATTATTTATATATATAAAAACACACACAATCATGTATATATTTAAGAAAAATTGGTTATTTATATATGAAAACAATTATATAATATAAATTATATAAATGTATTTAAATGCAATTATTCCTTAAATATATACATGAATGTGTGTGTATTTATACATAATAATTGTACACAGTACACACACACATATTATGTAAACACAAACTTTTATTTTGGATGTGATTAATCGCGATTAATCTTTTGACAGCCCTAATATATATATATATATATATATACTATTCTATTAGTCAAAAAAATGTAAAACTTAAAATTGTGTGTGTGTGTGTGTGTGTGTATATATATATATAAATATATATGTTAATCTGTTCATCAAAGAATTAAAAAATCTTTAAATTATTATAGAATTGATTCCTCAAACAATTACAAATTTAAAGCTTTATATATATATATATATATAATTATTATTTTTTATTATTATAAAAAAATTAAATCATGTTATTGCTTTGTTTCCATGTCTAAAAAAATATTGTTATGTCCACAAACATGGCATCACAAGTATAACTATAGCATTACCTCATGATAATACGGTATTATTTAAGCACCATGGGTCGGTACTGCCGAATACTTATATTTGTATGAAGTAGAGAAGAGTAGTTTATTAAAAGCCAAATCATGTGTGTGAGTTGCTCCTGTTGGTTTGACCCTGATGTTCGTGTGTGTGTGTGTGTGTGTGTGTGTGTGTGTGTGTGTGTGTGTGTGTGTGTGTGTGTGTGTGTGTGTGTGTGTGTGTGTGTAGTCCTGAACGCGATGACAGCAGAAGATTACAGGACCGTTTACTGGCCAAAACTAGAGCGCGCCATCGAGCATCTGCTCACTCAAAGCCCACTGGAGCACATCTCCATCTCATACGAGCAGATCTACAGGTGAGCGCTGCTTCCAGACTTAAAGGGTTAGTTCACCTGGAAATATAAACTGTGTCAGTGATTACTCTCCCTCATGTTGTTCCCCGTCAGACTTTCCTTCATCTTCAGAACACAAATGAAGATATCTGTGATTAAATCTGAGAGCTGTGTCACTCCTCCATAGGCTTCTATTGTATTTGAAACTTGCTGTAGGCTCACTATTGGCCAGCATCACACACATGACCAGCGTCGGCCAATAGCGAGCCTCCGTTCTGACGTACAACCCAGAAGTGCTGCGCTGTTACACTACGGGAACTCACTCAGAGGAACACACAGAAGAACATCAAGAGTTGAATAAAGTCATTTTTTTTGTGTGTGTTTTTGCACACAAAAAGTATTCTCGTTGCTTGATAATCTTAAGGGTTGAGCCGCTGTAGTCACTTGGACTATTTTAAACATTGTCTTTACTAACTTTCTGGGCAAGTTTCAATTACAGATTTAATACAAAATATCTTAATTTGTGTTCCGAAGTTGAAGGAAAGTCTTAAGCCTTGTTTATACTCGACGCGTCCGCAAGAGCGCGAAGTGCGGCCGGCAAAAATGACGTCATTGCGGTTTTGGCGGTCGTGCGTGTTGGGTGCGCAAGGGCCCGTTTCGCCTGGCGGTGTGCACGGCAGATTTTGTAACATCGCGCGCGGCTCCGCATCCGAAGATGAACGACTTCGAGCCGAATCTGGCCGAGCACGAACTTCTCATCACACCAGCACCCCTAAAGTAGTTGCTTACATTTAAAAAATGAGCATACAATAGCATAAAAAGCCTTTTTAATGAACATAAAAGGTCCATGGTTAATACAATGTAGCCTACACGAAAGTTAAATGTTTAGTGAAATTAGAAAATATTTAAGAAATTGTTACTTTATTGTATACGTAGGCTACAAGTATTTCCATATAGGCTAGCCTACATAGCCTATATTTTGTTCTAATGTCACAAGTAATAATCTCAGGGTTTACTGGGTTTTACACGATTATTTTTGTATTGGTCGTGGTATACTAAAATAAACATTGTCACGTGTTTATATTTCTTCTTCTCACCGATTCCTGATGGTTAGAGAGGATAATTACTCGAGTCGCCCCCTGTAGTTTCAAAGAATAGTACAAAGGCGAGCGCGTCAAGTATAAACGCCTCGGCCGTTTGGAGAGGTGCGCGCGCAGTCAGCGGAGACTCGCGCTCGTGTGGACGCGTCGAGTATAAACAAGGCTTTATGGGGCACCTGGCGGCCATCTTGTCACAGTCGCTCGCTCACTCGTAACATTGTGTTTTAATGGTGCATGTACTTTTTAAATAACCATAACTTGCTCAATTTTCAACCGATTTTCAAACGGGTTGGTTTGTTTAAACGTCAGAGATGTAGTTATGACACTGCATACTTATGAATAATTATAATATTATATATTTCAACATGTATCCAGAATTATAGCCACGTTAATAACGTTTGTAAGAAACCAAACCGTTTGTAAATCCGTCAAGATTTCAGCGAGATAAGAGGATTTGTACATCAGGAACCACAGAGCCCGCCAGAAAGCTTGCCTGTGACAAGATGGCCGCCGGTGATGCCGTTATAGACTCCGCCGTAAGACATCTAGCCTTTATTATGTACATCTATGGTTGGAACAACATGAGGGAGAGTAATTACTGACATAGTTTTAATTTTTGGGTGAACTAACCCTTTAAAGGAATCAAAAATCAAACGTGCTGCTCGGGTTTTTTTTTTTCTAGTTAATGCATAGTTCTGCTTTCTCCTCTTCCAGTCACGTTTATAAGTGCGTGTGCCAACAACACTCAGAGCTGCTCTACAACGACCTGATGTGGAAGATCACGTCTCATCTAGAGCAAGTGTCTTCTGAGCTTCAGGTCAGGGAAGAGTTAAAGTGAACTTTTAAAACACATACTGCCACACTGAAATCATTCTTTCACGTTTCTAATGAAATGTTTGTGATTTTTACATTGATCTATATGGCAATATATGATTTTTATATTAAAGAAGCAAAGTAATACATGCATAATGCATTTAAAAAAAATAACACATTTAAAATCACTTTTTATACATGACAAAATACAATTTAGAATAAAAGAAGCAAAATAATACGTGCATAAATAAATAGTTTAAAGACAATTTGTATTGCATTTCAAATAACACATTTTTATGCATGGCACAATATGACTTTTAGATTAAAAAAAGCAAAATAATACATGCATAAATATTTTTTAAAATATTTTTTTTGCTTTTAAAATAAAAATGTATGCATGGCACAATATGATTTTTAGATAAAAGAAGCAAAATAATACATGCATAAATATATTTTTTAAAGTCATTTTTAATATGACAAATTTGTATACATGGCAAAATGTAAATTTAAATAAAAGAAGCAAAATAATACATGCATAAATAATAACTATTTTGAAAGTCATTCTTATTAACACATTTAAAATGTTATTTTTTTAAACTTAGACTTTTAATTTATTTTGCATTGTTTCTAGAAAAATAAAAAACAAAAATAAAAATACATGCTTAAATTAAATAGTGTAATTATAAATGTCTACATAAAAATTACTTTCTACAAACTTTTTATTTATTTGATTTTCTATTTTATACATTTTTTTATACATTTGTAATTCCGTTTTTTTTTTTTTTAAGAAACAAAATAATAAATAAAAAATACATTTAAAATCTTAATAAAATGACTTTTTTATTTTATTAATTGTATGAATATTTTCATTAATTTTTATTTAGAATTTGTTTTAATCTGGAGTGCAGGGACTGAAAATAAGCAGTTGTAGAGTAATGAAAATCCAGACCATAATAAACTGCTGATCTTCTCTTCTAAAGGCCAGTCCTCCAGAACTTCTGATTGAAAACTTCAACGTGGCTCTGTCTCAGTACACGGCCGCGCTTCACTGCATCGTGCCCGTCTTCATCTACATGGTAACATGCAAATATCATTGTTTTTGGATTCGATCTTATCCGATCATTTGAATTCTGTATTAATGCATCTGCGTTTGAACACAACTCTTGTTAAAGAACAAGTTCTACATTGAAACCAAGCTGAACCGAGACCTGCGGGACGACCTCATGAAGCTGTTCTCGGATCATGTGGCGGAGAAGCACGTCGGTGTGTTACTGCGTGAGTGTGTTTCATTCCTTTATATTCCTGGACAATGATTTTGTAGTGGAGTATAAAGAAGAAATGCAGTTTTATCACATTCTGATCAGGACTTTGCAAACACACTGCCGTTCAAAAGTTTTGGATCGGTGCGATTTTAAAAGAAGTCTCTTCTGCTCACCAAGGCTGCATTTATTTGATTTAAAATACCAAAAAAAAAACGGTAATATTGTGAAATATTATTATAATCTAAAAATAACAGTTTTCTGTGTGAATATATAGTAAAGTATAATTTATTCCTGTGATTTTTCAGCATCATTACTCCAGTCTTCAGTGTCACATGATCCTTCAGAAATCAGGATAATATGATGATCTGATGCTCAAGACACATTTATGATTATTATCAATGTTGAAAACAGTTATTTACATTTTTTATTTCAGGATTATTTGATAAATAGAACAAAAGAACAGCATTAATCTGAAATAGAAAGCTTTTGTAACATTAAACACTACGGTTCAAAGGTTTGGGGTCAGTATGAATTTTTATTTTATTTTTTTGGGGAAATAAATAAAATAAATCAATACTTTTATTCATCAAGGATGAATTAAATTGAGCAAAAGTGACAGTAAAGACATTTATAATGTTACAAAAGATTATATTTCAAATAAATGCTGTTCTTTTGAATTTTCTATTCATCAAAGAATCCTGAAAAAAATCCTGAAAAATGTTTTCAACATTGATAATAATCATAAATGTGTCTCGAGCATCAGATCATCATATTATACTGATTTCTGGAGGATCATGTGACACTGAAGACTGGAGTAATGATGCTGAAAATACAGCTTTGATCACAGGAATAAATTACACTTTACTATATATTCACATAGAAAAGATATATATTTAACAATATTACTGTTTTTGTTTGCATTTTTAATCAAATAAATGCAGCCTTGGTGAGCAGAAGAGAGAGAAGGAAAATATTTTCAACCAATAACAACTTTTGAATGGCGTGTACATTAATTGAAGTGTTTAATTTTGTTTCTCCTCAGCTCTTCTTAAAAAGGCTCATTCCATGCCATTTCAAGTCAAGCCGTCAACCATGGAGAGTGTTGTGAAAGGCCTTTACACCCTCCGGCCAGGTGAGATTTGTGTGACTGTTCTAGTAACACACACTACACGACTGTTCCTCACGCGAACGAGCATCGAACGGCCTTAGATTTCAGGCTTTTGTCAGCGATCTCCGCAAAACTGTCGGCGAGAGAAAAACTTGGGTTTAAATCATGTGATTAGAGACGTTTATACTCAATGCATCGCTATATATATATATATATATATATAGAGAGAGAGAGAGAGAGAGAGAGAGAGAGAGAGAGAGAAAAGGCTATATATATATATTTATGTGTGTATATATCTACACACATACACACATATACTGTGTATATATATATATTGAAAGAGAAAAGGCTGTGTGTGTACCGTACACATATACCGTATATATATATACACAGACATGTGTATATATATATATATAGCCTTTTCTTTTTTTCTCTCTCTCTATCTCTATCTCTCTCTATATATATATATATATATATATACAGCGATGCATTGAGTGTATATATATATATATATACTGTATATAGTATATATATATATAGTGTGTGTGTGCATTCAGCATATATATATAATGTGCATTCAGAAGATTCAAACTGAACAGTTTTGATTCAGTGAGATTTATATATACACACTCACACACACACACACACGCACACACAAACCCACACACATGTATATACACACTCACACACACACACACACACATATATATATATATATATATATATACACACACACATATATATATATATATATATATATATATATATACATACATATACAGTATACACACACACACACACACACACATATATATATATATATACAGCGATGCATTGAGTATATATACATGTGTGTGTGTATATGTGTGTTTGTGTATGTATATATATATATGTGTGTGTGTGTGTATATATAATCTCACTGAATCAAAACACAGTTCAGAGTTTGAATCATTCTAAATGCACAATAATCACAAATTTGTTCACTTTGGAAACCATTCAAATGACATTCAAGCCAAAGATTTCCACCTCTAACATATAATGTGGTTATAAAATGCCCCCAGTAGTGTATGCAGGAGATCTCAGTGAAGATGTCATTATATCCGCATGTTTCTCCCACAGACTGGGTCCCTCTCGCTCCGGCTCTGTTCTCCAGGTTCATTCCTCAGATCGCTCCTCCGGCTCTGGAGTCTCAGCTGGAGTATTACGCGGCTCAAGACCAGAAACTGCAGATGGAGCTCTGTCAGAACGGCTTCTCCAGGTGTGCATGACCTCACCTGACGTCTGATAATTATACTGAATATACTAAACACAGGTGAAACCGGACAAATTAGTTCATATATTTCAGTAACTCAACTTAAAAGGTGAAACTAATATATTATATAGACTCATTACATGCAAAGTGAGATATTTCAAGCCTTTATGTGTTATAATTTTGATGGATTTCTAATTTTGAATTTGGGGTTTTCATAAGCTGTAAGCCATAATCATCAAAATTATAACAAATAAATGCTTGAAATATCTCACTCTGCATGTAATGAGTCTATATAATATATTAGTTTCACCTTTTAAGTTGAATTACTGAAATATATGAACTTTTGCACCATATTCTCATTTTTCGAGTTTCACCTGTAATATTATGGAAGTAAAATAATGCCAAATGTTTTTGAAACAAAAAAGCTTGCTGAATTGCACTACTTGAAAAAAATATGCGTTGCATTAATGGTGCTTGTATTTTAATGCATTGTAATTTTTTAGGGCTTGCATTTTTAATGGACTGAATATTGCCTGTTGAATATGATATAGGTTGTATTTTAAAGCGGAATTCATATTTTGGAAGTGAAATCTGAAAGGTGAATATGGATTTATTGAATTTTTAATAATGAAAATGTTTTGAAAAAGTGAAATATTCACAGCTTAAATATACAACCATGTTAAATTTCAGCCCAAACACGACATTCCTCCCGGGTTAGTGACATCACCAACCCTAAAATTTACATAAACCCCGCCCCCGGAACACGATTTATCGATTAACAAGACAGAATATGCTAATCAATGACTAGAAGATAACTACACATAAACTACATAAATTCATCAACTAACCATTCAGAAATGTCCTGTTCTTCTACATGTGTCACTTCTTCTCGAGTCTCTCCATTATTGTCTAAATCCGGTTTGAACATAAAAGGCTAAAAGTTTTTGACATTTTCAGTGCATGCGCGTGTGTGTGAGGTAAAAGAACACAAGCTCTTGAAGCTCCGCCCCCTGTGCCGGGAGCAGCAGCTCATTTGCATTTAAAGGGACAGACACAAAACGGTGTTTTTGCTCATTATCAAAAAGTGACTTTAACATGATATATAAAAATATCTGTGGGGTATTTTGAGCTAAAACTTCACACACACACTCTGGGGACATCAGACACATCTTGTGAAAAGTGCATTAAAATACATTTATATACAAAAAAAAAAAAAAAAAAAAAATGCAAGCACGGTTAATGCAATGTATATTTTTTTCAAGTAGTGCAATTCAACAAGCTTTTTTTTTATTTTATTTTTACTTTTGCCATTATTTTACTTTCGTGTAATATGACTAGCTTGACCTGAGCCGTTGTTTTGCAGGGGCGATCAGTCTCGGAAGCGAGCGAGTGAAGAATCGTGACAGTGAAGTGGATTCGTACACTACTCGAGTGAACTGAGAGACTCAGACATGCCCGAACAGACTTTATCCGATGCAGAGGCGCCTCATACAGTCCTTTCGGGAATTCTCGGATATTTTGAGGATTTTCAAAAGCATTACAGAACTACACAAGCATGAGCATCACTATGGCCTTCAGTGTGTGTGTGTGAGAGAGTGTGTGTGTGTGTGTGCGGAGACACTGTCCAGTTATACAGGAGCTGGATTTCTGGAAATGCTCTTTTCTCTAGTTCTGGATTTGCTTCACAGAATTCATCATGTTTCCAGGTTGATTCGTCCAATCAAGCGGCTGTTTTCTCTTTCTACTTCTAAGTTATTTTTCCCTCAGTGAAATCATCCGGCGGTCTCAGAATGGATGGTTTTATGCGTGTTATACTGAAGAAACGTGATGTTGGATGTTTTGCCAAGTGATGAATGAAGGTATTCAGAATCCAGATTAATACCTACTTATTTTAAAATGCAAAGTTTTTATTTTAGGATCACTACTGTAGTTAACAGAGTTGTATTTGGTTTGACACACTTTTATTTGACGACCATATTACCTGATAATGACGTGCCTTTGGCTATTTGCCTTTCTTCCTTTTAGACTTTTTAAGTGAGATGTGATATGTAAATCATATTTTTTTTTATGACATCTGCAGATTCTTTTTGCTTTTTGCATCAGTGGATAATCTAATAGTTATGGAAGCGCATTTCTGACACATAAAAATTAATTATGCTGTGGTAATTATGACATAAAAAGTTGAAATTGTCATTTTAAGTCAAAATTCTGAGATAAAAAGTCAGAATTGAGATAAAAGGTCAAGATTATGAGTGTCAAAATTATGATTTAAAAAGTCGAAATTGTCATTCTTTGTCAAAATTAAGAGATGAAGTCATAATTATGAAATAAAATCGAAATTGATTTTAAATCAAAATAGCCATAGTCAAAATTAAGAGATAAAGTCATAATTATGAATTAAATTGTCTTAAATCAAAATAGCCAAAGTCATAATTATGTAATAAATTGTCTTAAATCAAAATAGCCATAGTTAAAATTAAGAGATAAAGTCATAATTATGAATTAAATTGAATTAAATCAAATTAGCCATAGTAAAAATTAAGAGATAAAATCAAAATTATGAATTAAATTATCTCTTAATTTTGACTATGGCTAATTTGATTTAAGACAAAGTCATAATTATGAATTAAATTGTCTTAAATCAAAATAGCCAAAGTCATAATTATGTATTAAATTGTCTTAAATCAAATTAGCCATAGTTAAAATTAAGAGATAAAGTCATAATTATGAATTAAATTGTCTTTGTCGTACACAGTCAAAATTATAAGTCGTCATATTTAAGATAAAAAGTTACTTAAGTCGATTTCAACTTTTAATCTCATCATTGTTACTTTTTATCTCATAATTTTGCCACTTCATCTCATAACTATGAAGAAATGTGCTTCCATAAGTCACACATTTAACCTGGAACCACAATAATTGATGTGAAAGCAGCAGATATGAAAGACTTCTGAGATCCAGGTGTAAAATAAAGGGCTGCTCGTAATTTCTCTATGATAAATACATGACACTGAAACTATAGTTGAGTCAATAACAAACAGTATTATAGAATACTAGTTAAATATTTGAATATATGTGAAGTATATTCAAGCATTATATAATATAATTAGTAGAAAAATATTTTTTAAAGTGAATATTGATCAGCATATTCAGAAAGTTATGAAAAATTCCTGTTGAACTCAATCTTAAAAACATTTGTGTAAAGTAATCTTTTCAAAGATAATTTCATTACAAAACAATGTATAAAAGAGTAAAACGGCAAGAGGAACACTTGAAAATAAACAGTTATCACCAAAAAGTTTGATCTTGTCTTGTTTCTTTTATTTCATCGTTAGAATCTAAAAGCATGATTGTAATCGTGTGTTTTTCCCATTGCAACAGTAATGTCACAATGCAGAAGACTTTACCTAAACCCTTCATATATAGTGCATTATTCAATATTTGAATGCATTAATAATGCCTTTAATAATAAATGTGTTTATATAATATATGTCAAGATTTTAAAGTATTTATGTATAATGCATTATAAAAGGTATACATAATGTACGTTATATCTTTTCATAAATAATTGCAACCAAAGTTAACATGGATTATATTTGCAGATTTTAATTTGTGCTGGGCAATGATTTATTATTATTATTATTATTATTATTACAAATTATGTGTGTGTATTGTGTATAATTATTTTGTATATATAAATACACACATGCATGTATACACTCTAAACAATGCTGGGTTGTTTCAACCCAATTTTGGGTCAAATATGGACAAACCCAGCCGTTGGGTTAAATTTTGTAATTACATTTTTAACCCAACGTTTGGGTTTGTCCATATTTGACCCAAAATTGGGTTGAAATAACCCAGCATTTTTTAGAGTGTATATTTAAGAAAATGTGTTATTTATATATAAAATATGTATATATAATTGCAATATATATTTACATGCAAATATTTCAAAAATATATATATATATACAAAATAATTATACACATAACACACACATGTAATGTATAATAATACATTTTTGCCCAGCACTAATTAAAACACACACTCTAAAAATGCTGGGTTGTTTCAACCCAATTTTGGGTAAAATATGGACAAACCCAAACGTTGGGTTAAAAATGTAATTTAAAAATGTAACCCAACGGCTGGGTTTGTCCATATTTGACCCAAAATTGGGTTGAAACAACCCAGCATTTTTTAGAGTGCATAACAAACAAGCAGTCTGCAAATATAATGCATTTTAACTTTGGTTGCAATTATTTATGAAAAGATATAACGTACATTATGTATACCTTTATAATGCATTATTCATAAATACTTTATAATCTTGATTGTCCTCAAAACAGGGTTCATTAATGCAAATGGCATCTGTGCTTGGCATGCAAACGTAAAAAAAATAACAAATTTGCCCTATTATTTCCAGTTAGCACCCATAATGCACTGCTTCTGTGCCCTCCAGACTGTCGTAGGTGCACCAGACTGGCACTGGCCAATGAGGACGGCTCATTCCCTGGCACACGCTTCAAATCCCTCCACCTCCCTTCTGATACCCTGCCACGACCCGCTGACGGATGATTCTGCTTCATGCTGACAGCTCTCCCGGACAGGCCGTCGCTGCTGTCGCTGCTGTCGCTGGAAACTCAAGGTGAACTCTCCTCAAGACTGGGAACAACTCGACGTGAACTCTCCTCAAGACTGGGAACACGTCTGGAAAGCTGGAGCTTCAGTGGATTGTAAGCAGGGGCCGTAGATCTACAAACTTGTGGAGCAGGACGTCCACACTGAAGTCAAAGGTAAAGCACACTTGTTATGTGGTGACCTCAGTGCATTGCATTGCATTTAATTCATGCAAGTGCATTTTAAAGGCACACACTCTGTGTAAAAGTTTGTACAGACAGTTTTAGATTTGCATGTCATAACGATGCCTTCCTAGTAAATCACGTACACACAAAATATGCAGAGAATCTAATGTAATAGTCTATGGATTGATTCTAGCGATATGATGTTTGTATTTATCGTGTTGTATTTTGTTCATGTAAAGTGAGCTCTGACTATAATTAGCTGTGTGTGTGTGTGTGTGTGTGTGTGTGTGTGTGTGTGTGTGTGTGTGTGTGTGTGTGTGTGTGTGTGTGTGTGTGTGTGTGTGTGTGTGTGTGTACACTCATACTCACACCAGCTGCCCGGACAGGTCTGTTGGAAGGGCATCGCTGCTTCTGTTAATTGCTCAGGTTTGAGTGTCAGGAGCATCTGCCGGCGTATCCCGTTTCTGGACTCAATAACAACAGGGCCGAACCTTCCTCAGACTTTGCTTTGGGTCATACTTTAAATTGGGTGTCTTTTCATTGCAAGTCATTCTTTACCTCAGACCCGTAGGTCCATATCAAAACGTAAAAAGAACATATATAAACATGCATTTACGAAACTATTTTTTTTTTAACATGCAAACTTACATTCCAGGAAAAACACCTTTTATCACTTAATGTAATATTATTTATTTAAGAGCATTATGATGCTATTTTTTGAATCGCATGCATATAATTGCATGCACTTGACTATTATAATTTTAACTTTACTATATTTACACCACAAGTGCTCCATATAAAGAGAAAAACATTAACACGCTTTAAAAACTTTAAAACAAGCTTTATATATTTTAACAATATCATTTAAATCAAAATATATCAAATATTTCTATTTTTAACGATGTGACCCAAGTATTTTACTTTATTTACCACGTTTAATACTTGGTCACCTGTACAGAATGACACTTTTGCTTAAGGTCCTCTTTGGTTTTAACAATCATAATCATAACTCATAATCATAACTTTTTTTAGCATTAAATGTAATATCATGCACACCACAGCTTGAGCGGTTGTAATCCAGCACTATAAGCAGAGAGAATAACTCAATCATCAGCATACATCAGATGGTTATTAATGTTTCATACATTGCTTATTTTCATATTGCAGAACACTTTTGCAGTTATTAAGGTGGATACGGGGAAGGTTTGGGTTACACTATTTTAAGGTGATGTAGTTACATTGTAATTACTCAAATTAGTACTGAGTAATATTAGTTAACCACATGTACTTACTATAGAGTTAGGGTTTGGTTTAGGGTTAGTTATTTGTAATTATGCATGCATAATTTACTACTAGTAACGTGTAACTGCGTCACCTTAAAATAAAGTGTTACCCAGGTTTGGTTAAGTGGTAATTATTGATGTAATAACACAAAAAAACCTACATCTGTGATTGGTTTAAGTACAGGTACAATGTAAAATCATTAAGTGTATTGCATCAAATGATTAATAACATAATAGATAAAGACACTTATTATAAAGTGGGAGTGTGTTTTGATATTGGACTCTAAATATTAAACATAATTCTGTTTGTTGTGACACGAAAACTTCTGAAACATCCAAACCAGATGCTTGAAATATAGCTGCAGTTTTATACATTTCATGAAAATGGCGTTTGCTTTCCGGACTTTTCCAGCTTTGGGATGTTTAAGTTGAATATGTTATGCATGCATAATAGTTTCTACGGTCATAGAAAACCTGGAAATATCAGGACATTTTATAGTTGTTATTTCCAGGCCGGGGAAGACATGGAAATTAATTAAATCTTGTAGTGAATATGATTTTATTTTATTTTTTATTCTCTTAAATTCTGACTGCAGTCTTGTTAGAAATGATAATTTTAAAAAATCCATATCCAGTTATCAAAAATAACGAGAAGTCATGGATATTCTTTGATCTTGATGAGATATTTAGGAGTCAATTGATCTAATTTGTTTTTAGTGGCACAAAAATCTCCAAAACATCCAAACAAAATGCTTCAAATTCAGCTGCGTTTTCATAGTTTTAATAACTATATTTTATTCTCCGGAAATGTTAGGTTTGTTGGCATGTTAAAGTTATGCATGAAGGTAACCGAACACCTGGAAATATCAGGGACATTTTATAATTATCATTTCCAGGTCTGAAGAAGACAGACACTCTAAAAAATACTGGGTTGTTTTAACCCAATTTTGGGTCAAATGTGCAATTTAAAAATGTAACCCAATGGCTGGTTTTGTCCATATTTGACCCAAAATTGGGTTAAAACAACACAGCATTTTTTTAGTGTAGAAATGAATACAAACTTATAGTGAATAAGAATTTTTCTAGTTGTGCTCAGCTCTAAAATTATATATATATCATCTCTGATTGCAGTGTAAATGTAATATCAATGTGATATGTCTTTATTTTGAATATCTCCATGTAAACTGAATTAGTTTCTACAAGTAGGCATGATATCTAAGACTAATTCATTGAAAGCTACTCTACTCTTTTAGATAGTTATACTTTACAGTGGGTTAGCAGAAGGCAATAAACTCCCCCTGTGGTGTAAATCCAGTTTTTAATGTTGTTTATGTGTATATATGATGTTTTTAATCTGCTTTAAGACAAACCATGTGTAAGTTCATAAGTCGACAGCATTGCTGAGTATTTTCTGCTTAAAACTGCAGTGAACCAAAGACAGTCTCAAAAACACGGTTTGAAATCGCTGGTGTTTCTGACGTCACACACTACCTTGTAACCAATCAGATCAACGTGTGATCGTTAACCAGTGGATCTCTGAGTGAGTGAGTAAGTGGAGGCGGGGCTCATTTGCATATTCATAGAACCGCGCATACTAAATGAGGCAAGGGTGTCGAGTTACATTCAAGATATTTTAAGACGTGACATAAAAATTAAAAATTAAAAATTAATTTTAGTTTTAAGTGATACAATTATTGACTACAGGCGGACTTAAAAAAATATTATGCTTCACCTTTTCCAAATGTGCCCAAAAACGTTCCTTAATGTTCTTTGTCATTGTGTTTCCAGCATCATGGAGGAGAACAGCATGGATCAGCCCACGTCTTTATCTCAGCTCTTACGAGAGAGTTATCTATCCGAAGCCCGAGCCCATCACAGACACGGCGAGCCCAGTCTCATCGACGCGCCTCGACTTCTGGTGTACGGGACGGTCAAAGAGAAACCGGATGATTCTGGTGGGAAAGTGGACGCTCAGTTTCCAGACCTTTCTGCCTTCCTGAGCCAAGAAGAACTGGACAAGAGTGTGGATCTGGCCTGCAAGGCGATCAGCAATGATCCACGAGAACGTGAGGAGAGGTGTCCACAAATGAGCCATTTCTCCAGCAAACCCGCTCCAGAACCCGAGGTCGTGTCCGAGAGTCAGCCTTCAATCCGAGAAAACTCGATTAGGAGCGTCAGAACCTCCAGGGATCATGCGGCCGATTTCAAAAGACCCCAAAGAAACGCTCCCTATGGCCTGGAAACCCAATCCAAGAAGGAGTTCCTCAACAAGGCAGCCGACTTCATAGAAGAGCTTTCGTCTCTGTTCAAGTCCAACAGTTCGAAGCGAGTCCGGCCTCGCACTTGCAAAGCGCACCGGAGCCGATCCCAGAACAAAACCCAACCTGATGGCACTTCGTACTCCTTTAATCCTGACGAGAGAGAACGGCCGATTCTGCCTGACCAGGAGATGGAGGAGCCGATGGAGAACCATCAAGTCACGGACGCAGAGGAGCCCGAGGAACCCGAGGAACCGGAGCCATCGTGTGAAGCACCGGCTCTGACACAAGCGGACGAACCCGTGTGTGAACCTCCACACTTTATACAGAAACTCAAAAGCAGGGAGGTTCCCGAGGGAAGTAAAGTCCAGTTGGATTGTATCGTCAGAGGACTGCCTGCTCCTGAAGTTCGGTGAGTTTCACTTTTATTGGTGTGCGTACAGTAATTAGTGGTCAAATATTACTATTAAGCAGACGCATAGAAACTGCAAACACTGCTTCATATATAGAACCTTTTTAGGGATCCAAATCAATGTTTTGGATTTAGTTTCCAATTTGTAAGCCGCGCTATATTGGTCCAATGAGGGTTTCCAATAACACGGGAAGGTTTCTTGCGCGTTCCGTCTTTCCAGCTTCTCAAAGTAATTTGGGTTAAATGCAATACATTTCTCATATGTATGTACTCGTTATTTCATCTGACTCCATAAATGAAAGGTTTTGATAATATCTATGCATCACTAAAAGTGAGTGAATGTTTGATTATTACTTTTAGACTATTAAATGAACAAGATCAAAATCAGTTTGAATAATCAAATGTAACAATTTATTAAATCAGGTATCAGGTCAATTGTATAATCAATTCAAAGATAATCAATATAAAGCATGAATAAAAAGAAGAGATGCGAACCCAACCTGATGCAAACACATGAGGCTGTCTCGGTCACTCCCAGCCATCACGGGCCAGTCTAGATACAGAAAGCGCCCCGATCCCTCCACTGCATTCCATTAAATAGCCAAAACCTCTTTCACATGTTAACAATGGGAATTTACATTCGGAGTTGACACCTTTTGGGGGTAGGAGACCATTTGCCTAGAGACAACCTTCCTTTGTGCGTCAGTTTCTCTAAACTTCTCAAAACCTGATTCCTTTTTGTTTAACTTAGTTGGAAATTAGACATTTGTACCACTCACTCTGAGACATTTAAAATGATACTAAACATAATAATCATTCACATTAAACCACATATATATTCTTGTGTGAGTCTTTAGGTGTGAGAGGGAGTGAGACTGTATGGGGGAGGTCAGATGTTAATTTCCAGCAAGGTTCTTTGTTTCATAGACCAGTCTATCTCTCCAACCAGTTTCTCCAGCCTTACAGTTTTACTTAAAGTCCTCCTGTAGTCAATCATTTTATCCCTTAAAACTCATCTTTGATCACCATAATGACATGTTTAAATGTTTTTTCCTTTAAAAAAAAATCTTCATGCCCTAAAGTAGCTTGAATGTAACTCGACACCCTTGCTTCATTTAGTATTCGCGGTTCTATGAATATGCAAATGAGCCCCGCCTCCACTCACTCACTCACTCACTCAGAGATCCACTGGTTGACGATCACACGTTGATCTGATTGGTTACAAGGTAGTGTGTGACGTCAGAAACGCCAGCGATTTCAAAACAAAACCGCATGCATTTTGTGGAAGAACATTTTTTTGGTTGTGCTTCGGCTCTTCGTGACTCTGGTTATTTCTTCGGCAGACTCTCCTCTGTTCAACATTTGTTTAAAACGGGTGATTCCCCAGAGATTTAGCGGCTCATGTCAATCTTTCTCTCTCTGCTTGCCATGATCCATAATGTTTGAACGAAACAACAACAGCGTGAGCGCACCACTAGACGTAACGCAGTTGTCCACGTCTGTCGCCATGGTTACTACGGCAGTACGAGCGGAAACCAGGGATAACGCGGATATTACGTCATTGATGGGCAGTTTTTAAAATTGTGAATTTCTCTGAATTTACAAATTCTTGGAAACATTTAGGAAAATGTAAGCACACAATTGAAAGAAATATATAATATTTGTATAGTTTTCTTACATATTGTACCTTTAATATAAATTTAAACCATAATACATTTTCACTTAATTGCAATTAATGAAGTATCTGTAAACAGTCCCTTCTTTTCAGACTTTCTTCTTTTATACAAGTATATTATTTCCATAATAAGTAATCTTTTTTTTTAAAGTATGCTAAAGTGTGCTGCTTTTTCACAAGGAATCTATAACACACACACACACACACACACACACACACACTAGTTCCTCATGCATTGGCTGTAAGCACAAAGAAGTCTTGTGAAAGCTGAGCGTATAACACGCAGTCTGAGCTCAGCCTTTCTAATTTTGCCACATTGGAAATATGATGCTATGAGAATGCGGGCGAAATTAATGTCCTACATCTTCAGTAGAGCACAGTTAGCCAATGCGTATAAGAGTAAACAAAATATTACATGGGCACATTAATGATTAGTGCAGATATGATGGATTTTTGCAGCAGTGTTTACACGGGAGTTCAGTGAAAGTCTTTTCTGTCCCATTTAATGAAATAAACCACACAACATGAGTGTCACTTCCTTACATAATAATGTACTATTGTGGTATCAGATGCATATCAATGCTATATAGTATTTATTCATATTTTGAATACTTTTTATCTTTAGAAATTTTGTTGTGCTTTTATCATTTGATTGTATTACGGGTATTTATTTTATTTTATATTTAGCTTTCAGTTTTAGTAATTTAAGTACTTAATTTATTTAATTAACTTATTTGCATGAAAAAATCTAAATATTTATTTAAAAAAATGCATCTAATACTCAATGAAGGAAATTATTTTTAATATTTTTAGTTTTAGTAAACTAGTTCCCATTGTACTTTTATATAAACTGGACCGTAAGTATAATGATTTCTTTATTCTTTTATAGTAAGTGTGTTTGTCATGAAACATGCTTATGTTTGCAGAGGAGGAGATCATAAAAAATCATAAACTTTGAGCATTACCTGCTGACTTGAGGCTGGAGGAACTTTATAGACTGATTATCTTTCTCGTAAAGTCTTAAAGAGTTGTGTGAGTCAGAATGTGCTGCTCATGATATTCAGCTCTAGAAACTCAAGTCAAGACTTAACTCAGTGTGTGTTACAGTGGGATGAAAGGTATAGGCTATGTTATGGTGTAAAAGACTCAATTTATATTACGTTATTACATAAAACATTAAATGCATGATCAATTTATATGAAGTTGTGAAATGCAAAAAAACTTTAAATTTAATGTTTTTGCATTTAATAAAGTAATATAAATTGATCATGCATTTAACATTTTTGCATTTATTAATAAAGTAATATAAATTGATCGTGCATTTGACATTTTTGCATTTATTAATAAAGTAATATAAATTGATCGTGCATTTGACATTTTTGCTTTTAATAACTTCATAAAAATTTATAATTTACGTTTTTACATTTAATAGCAATACATTAGTTACAGTATTAATTAATCTCTGTTTACGTTAATTAATAAAAATCCAGCTGTTCATTATTTGTTCATGTTAGTGGTGCATTAATAACATTAACAAATACAACATTTAATTTCCATAATGTAAGATAGATTAATAAATGCTGGAGAAATATTGTTCATTCTTAGTTAACTAAAGTAGTTAACTAATGAAACCTTATTATAAAGTGTTACCATATGAATTGATTATACATTTAACTTTTTTGCATTTAAAGGGTTAGTTCACCCAAAAATGAAAATAATGTCATTAATGACTCACCCTCATGTCGTTCTAAGCCCGTAAGACCTCCGTTCATCTTCGGAACACAGTTTAAGATATTTTAGATTTAGTCCGAGAGCTTTCTGTCCGTCCATTGAAAATGTATACAGTATACTGTCCATGTCCATAAAGGTAATATAAACATCATCAAAGTAGTCCATGTGACATCAGTGGGTTAGTTAGAAGTTTTTGAAGCATCGAAAATACTTTTTGGTCCAAAAATAACACAAAATAAGACTTTATTCAGCATTGTATTCTCTCCCGGGTCTGTTGTGAATCTGCGTTCAGGACTCCGCAGTGACGCTGCTGACGGAAGACGCTGATGACGTGTTATCTGGTGCGCCCGAGCTTCGTTTACAGTCTGAGGGAGATGCACGCTATATTCAAGCTATTCTACATTGTTTGCGTGGATATCATTTTTTTAATGGTGCGTAAATGTGCATGTCGCGGATGAGACACTTTTACAGCGTGCGTTTCCCTCAGTCTATAAATGAAGCTCGGGCGCACCAGATAACACGTCACCAGCGTCTTACGCCATCAGCGTAACTGTGAAGGATTGACAACAGACCCGGGAGAGAATACAATGCTGAATAAAGTCTTATTTTGTGTTATTTTTGGACCAAAAAGTATTTTCGATGCTTCAAAAACTTCTAACTAACCCACTGATGTCACATGGACTACTGTGATGATGTGTTTATTACCTTTATGGACATGGCCAGTATACCGTATATACAGCTTCAATGGAGGGACAGAAAGCTCTCGGACTAAATCTAAAATATCTTAAACTGTGTTCCGAAGATGAACGGAGGTCTTACGGGCTTAGAACGACATGAGGGTGAGTCATTAATGACATTATTTTCATTTTTGGGTGAACTAACCCTTTAATAACATGATATAAATTGACCATACATTTTCTATTAGAACAAAGATGTCTTGTGAAAGCTGAAAGATAAATGTCACATGACAAAACCTTTTCCTTCAAGCTGTTTAGACTGTAGTTATGATTTATTTTACTATAATTGATTGATTAATGGAGGAATTTCCATTGTTTATGGTTCTTTTCTATACATGATTACAGGTGAAAAATTAGAATATGGTGCAAAAGTTCATTTATTTCAGTAATTCAACTTAAAAGGTGAAACTAATATATTATATAGACTCATTACATGCAAAGTGAGATATTTCAAGCCTTTATTTGTTATAATTTTGATGATTATGCCTTACAGCTTATGAAAACCTTTTCACAATTGTAATTTTGAATTTGGGGTTTTTTATAAGCTGTAAGCCATAATCATCAAAATTATAACAAATAAAGGCTTGAAATATCTCACTTTGCATGTAATGAGTCTATATAATATATTAGTTTCACCTTTTAAGTTGAATTACTGAAATAAATGAACTTTTGCACCATATTCTAATTGTTCGAGTGTCACCTGATGTACGTTGCTGAAGTTGGTTATTATCAGTTTGTCATTGATGAAACCTCAGTGTAACATTACTCAACGCAAGCTTCCCACACTGACAGGTCAAGGAAACCCGTGCTTTTCTGAGTGTGTGACGGACAGGTGACGTGTTTCGACAACTGTTCTCAGTCACGTTACACACGTTCGGCTGACCCAGAGACTGTGATGTCAGAAACATTAGATCATCCCTAAACTCTGTGAGAATCCACTGATCCCAAGCAACTTGCCTTTTCAACACGATTCAAAGAGTCATCTTATTTATATCTGTGAATGTTCATTTTCCTTAACCTTTCTTTGTTTCCAAATGTTCTCTAAGTCACTGAAAAAAATAACTTGTAGGATTTACTTGATAGAATTTGCACTAACACATTTTAAGTACATTTCTGTACAACTTATTATCAAGTAAAATCTCACTCTAAAAAATTATGGGTTGTTTCAATCCAATTTTGGGTCGAATATGGACAAACCCAGCCGTTGGGTTAAAAATGTCATTTAAAAATGTAACCCAACGGCTGGGTTTGTCCATATTTGACCCAAAATTGGGTTGAAACAACCCAGCATTTTTTAGAGTGATACTTACTGTTAAACTTAACATTCATTTGACATTTAACTGCACTGACTTAACATTTAATTGAAGTAATTAAGTAAATATTACTTATGTAATTTATTTAATTTCACATAAAGAATAAAGTAACATTTACTTAACTAAGTTTAGTAAATTTAACAATATTACACTCTAAAAAATGCTGGGTAGTTTCAACCCAATTTTGGGTCAAATATGGACAAACCCAGCCGTTGGGTTACATTTTTAAATTACATTTTTAACCCAACGTTTGGGTTTGTCCATATTCGACCCATAATTGGGTTGAAACAACCCAGAATTATTTAGTGTGTAACTTTTTACTCAAACAATATAACACTGAATTAAACCACACATTTAAAGTGTATTGTTTCAACCCAATTTTGGGTAAAATATGGACAAACCCAAACAATTTCTTTTGTATGATTTACTTAAATGTTTCACTCTAAAAAATGCTGGGTTGTTTCAACCCAATCGTGGGTCAAATATGGACAAACCCAGCCGTTGGGTTACATTTTTTAATTACATTTTTAACCCAACGGCTGGGTTTGTCCATATTTGACCCACGATTGGGTTGAAACAACCCAGCATTTTTTAGAGTGAAACATTTAAGTAAATCATACAAAAGAAATTGTATATATTCCATACTGTATCATAATAGAAGTACATGGCATCCGAACACCGGTTAATACACAATAACCATAACATTCGATAGATCGTTTTTGAGTATGAATGTGTCATTTTGGGTAGAAAATGAATCCAGATGTCACAAAATGGCAAATTACCAAACCTAACAACAAAAAGTAATGATAAAACGTTGTAAATACAACTGGAAAACAGTAAAAAATTTCAACCTTATTCATTATTAATGCCCCAGTGCATGATGGGAACACCAGTATTAGAAAAGTTGAGTTGGTTTTACTTAATTTTATATCATTAAGTTTTACGCTTTAATTTCTACAAGCTTAAAATGAGTACTAATATATGATTTACTTAGTTTTTTTTTTTTATTCTTGCCTGAACTACATTTTTAAAAATTACATGTTTTTTTCTGTTGCATTTTCTTCACCACAGAATAATTTTCATCACGTAAATGTAAAGAAACCTAAAAATGTCAAGTGTTTCTCTTTTTTTCCCCCAGTGACTCAAATGTGTGTTAACTGGCTGACAGATCTATTAGTGTGTGTGTTGTGTTGGTGATTGAATGAGAGGCCGCTCTATGTTTAGCTCTGTGTGTTCATGTGTGTCGGTCAGGGATGCTGCCGTCCAGCTTTATCAGGGGTTTCGAGTCGAGAGGGAAAAATAGACCCAACAGGTGCAGATGTAGCGCTGGAAGTCTCCCCCCCCCCGAGCTCACGCTTTCAAAGTAGACTCTTACTCACTGGGAATGATCCTCATTGGCTCTGGGATCCCATTCCAACCCAATACATCTCGGCCATGTCTCGCCCCGGGAATGAACCGCAGCGTGTCGCTTCAGAAGCGCTTTAAAACTCAGGGAGGAAATTTTATGAAAACGGAAGGAGAGCAAGTTAAATAATCGGTGTACGGTCACTCTAGGTAAGGCTGTGGTCAAGCTATATCTCTGGATCTGATTATACTCTTGTAACCCATTGATTTCATACTGAATAAATGCGGATTTGAGTTAGTGTGGACCTTATTTTGCTGAAGCGTTTGAAAAGAAGTGATTTTTGTGACTAGATTGAACTCTCTTTAACACAAACTGACTTATGCCAGAAATAACTTCATTAGTAAATGGCTTTAGCTTCACCTTGATATCTCATAGTTGTTAGATTTTAGATTTTTGCCATTAAATGACTAAAGAAAGGCTCTGAAAATTCAATTTTATTGTATTTTATGAAATAAAAAATAATGTGTGGTGTCATTAATCCATTTAGTCATTTAGTCAAGAAAGTAGCTTTTGCTCATCGGCTGTTTTTCTCAAGGGTAACTTCCCTAAAAAATTAAGTGCACTATTATTTTGATGTTAATTGAGGTTTGTGACTTGTATATTGATATGTTTTTGACCATTTAATGTCCAAAATCTATTCATCATTCAAAATTAAGCATTTTAACTGTGCATTTGATTTGTTTGGAAGTTGTGATGGTGATAGACTGAGACATTTGCTGATATTCGGCTGTTTTGAGATTTTATGCATCAGTCAACAACTGTCCGCTTGAACGATTAACTAAAGTGCTAGTTCCCCTTGTAAGTCTTGTTACTGGATATTCTCTGTTTTCCCATTTTTGGTTTACATGGTGCATGTTTTGGCTATCGAATACCCTGCATCAGCCAATGAAAATCTCATATTTATGACATGATATTGTTGAAATCTTGTATTAATGAACTATGTGGCCTACAGGATAGTGTTTCATTTACTGTCACTAGCACACTTAAAATATTGAAGTAATGATTTAAATTGAAGTAATGAGTCCTGTGGCTCAAACAGTAGAGCGTTGGCGCTTGCAACGCCAAGGTCATGGGTTTGATTCCCAGGGAGAGCAAGAAATGTTAAGAATGTAAATGTGTACCTTGAAATGCAAGTCGCTTAGGATAAAAGCGTCTGCCGAATGCATGAATGTAAATGTAAAGTGGATGTAAATGAGCTGGGCGTAATCATTTATTGTCAGAATACAACATAGTTGTGCATGTCACTGGTTTTACAACTGAGCTCAGATAAAACCAGATGCGTTCATACATGATTTGTGTGTATGTTTTAAAGGGGGGGTAAAATGCCATTTTCACAAGATGTAAAATAAGTATCTGATGTCCCCAGAGTGTGTGTGTGTGTGTGAAGTTTTAGCACAAAATACCCCACAGGTATGTTTATATAGCATGTTAAAGTGTCACTTTTTGAGGGTTTGCAAAAACACACCGTTTTGTGCCTGGCCCTTTAAATACAAATGAGCTGCTGCAGAGGGCGGGGTTTCAAGAGCTTGTGTGTGTTAGCAGCTGCGATTACCTCACACACACACACACTAAAATGACAGAAACTGTTCTGGCTTTAATGTTAAACCGGAGTCAGACAAAGATGGAGAGACTCCAGAAGAAGTGACAACATGTAGAAGCAACAGGACGTCTCTGATTGGTTAGTTGATGAGTTTATGTTGCTGATGTGGAGTTAACGATCTTCAATTAGCATATTGTGTCATAATAATCTATAAATCGCTCGTATAGGAACTGTTGTGAGATGCACACAGAGTGACTTTCTATTGCATGTGAAAAGATGGATGCTAAAGTTTGAGCTGACTCACAAATGTGCTCGACTACAACAACTCTTCCTCTTCTCAACATGGACTGTGTGTTCCGGGGGCGGGGCTTATGTAAATTGTAGGGTTGGTGATGTCACTAACCCGGGAGGAATGTTGTGTAGTTCCCACCAGCCGTTTGTTGTAGTCCTTTTCTTTAAAAGCAAATATCTCCCTTTGCTCTGAACTTTGAGCGTTGTAACTTTGCAGATGTTGTTTATGATCAAACACAACATTACACACTAACTACAGTTAGACAACACAACATTACACACTAACTACAGTTAGAAAACACAACATTACACACTAACTACAGTTAGAAAACACAACATTACACACTAACTACAGTTAGACAACACAACATTACACACTCACTACAGTTAGACAACACAACATTACACACTAACTACAGTTAGAAAACACAACACTACACACTAACTACAGTTAGAAAACACAACATTACACACTAACTACAGTTAGAAAACACAACATTACACACTAACTACAGTTAGAAAACACAACATTACACACTAACTACAGTTAGAAAACACAACATTACACACTAACTACAGTTCGAAAACACAACATTACACACTAACTACAGTTAGACAACACATTACACACTAACTACAGTTAGACAACACAACATTACACACTAACTACAGTTAGACAACACAACATTACACACTCACTACAGTTAGACAACACAACATTACACACTAACTACAGCTAGACAACACAACATTACACACTAACTACAGTTAGACAACACAACATTACACACTAACTACAGTTAGAAAACACAACATTACACACTAACTACAGTTAGACAACACAACATTACACACTAACTACAGTTAGACAACAAAACATTACACACTCACTACAGTTAGACAACACAACATTACACACTAACTACAGTTAGAAAACACAACATTACACACTAACTACAGTTAGAAAACACAACATTACACACTAACTACAGTTAGAAAACACAACATTACAGTTAGAAAACACAACATTACACACTAACTACAGTTAGACAACACAACATTACACACTAACTACAGTTAGACAACACAACATTACACACTAACTACAGTTAGAAAACACAACATTACACACTAACTACAGTTAGAAAACACAACATTACAGTTAGAAAACACAACATTACACACTAACTACAGTTAGACAACACAACATTACACACTAACTACAGTTAGAAAACACAACATTACACACTAACTACAGTTAGACAACACAACATTACACACTAACTACAGTTAGACAACAAAACATTACACACTCACTACAGTTAGACAACACAACATTACACACTAACTACAGTTAGAAAACACAACATTACACACTAACTACAGTTAGAAAACACAACATTACACACTAACTACAGTTAGAAAACACAACATTACAGTTAGAAAACACAACATTACACACTAACTACAGTTAGACAACACAACATTACACACTAACTACAGTTAGAAAACACAACATTACACACTAACTACAGTTAGAAAACACAACATTACACACTAACTACAGTTAGAAAACACAACATTACAGTTAGAAAACACAACATTACACACTAACTACAGTTAGAAAACACAACATTACACAACACAACATTACACACTAACTACAGTTCGAAAACACAACATTACACACTAACTACAGTTAGACAACACAACATTACACACTAACTACAGTTAGAAAACACAACATTACACACTAACTACAGTTAGACAACACAGCATTACACACTAACTACAGTTAGAAAACACAACATTACACACTAACTACAGTTAGACAACACAACATTACACACTAACTACAGTTAGACAACACAACATTACACACTAACTACAGTTAGACAACACAACATTACACACTAACTACAGTTAGAAAACACATTACACACTAACTACAGTTAGACAACACAGCATTACACACTAACTACAGTTAGACAACACAACATTACACACTAACTACAGTTAGAAAACACAGCATTACACACTAACTACAGTTAGACAACACAACATTACACACTAACTACAGTTAGACAACACAACATTACACACTAACTACAGTTAGAAAACACAACATTACACACTAACTACAGTTAGACAACACAACATTACACACTAACTACAGTTAGACAACACAGCATTACACACTAACTACAGTTAGACAACACAACATTACACACTAACTACAGTTAGAAAACACAACATTACACACTAACTACAGTTAGACAACACAACATTACACACTAACTACAGTTAGACAACACAACATTACACACTAACTACAGTTAGACAACACAACATTACACACTAACTACAGTTAGACAACACAACATTACACACTAACTACAGTTAGACAACACAACATTACACACTAACTACAGTTAGACAACACAGCATTACACACTAACTACAGTTAGACAACACAACATTACACACTAACTACAGTTAGACAACACAGCATTACACACTAACTACAGTTAGACAACACATTACACACTAACTACAGTTAGAAAACACAACATTACACACTAACTACAGTTAGACAACACAACATTACACACTAACTACAGTTAGACAACACAACATTACACACTAACTACAGTTAGACAACACAACATTACACACTAACTACAGTTAGACAACACAACATTACACACTAACTACAGTTAGACAACACAGCATTACACACTAACTACAGTTAGACAACACAGCATTACACACTAACTACAGTTAGACAACACAGCATTACACACTAACTACAGTTAGACAACACAACATTACACACTAACTACAGTTAGAAAACACAACATTACACACTAACTACAGTTAGAAAACACAACATTACACACTAACTACATTTAGAAAACACAACATTACACACTAACTACAGTTAGAAAACACAACATTACACACTAACTACAGTTAGACAACACAACATTACACACTAACTACAGTTAGAAAACAGCAACATTACACACTAACTACAGTTAGAAAACACAACATTACACACTAACTACAGTTAGACAACACAGCATTACACACTAACTACAGTTAGACAACACAACATTACACACTAACTACAGTTAGAAAACAGCAACATTACACACTAACTACAGTTAGAAAACACAACATTACACACTAACTACAGTTAGAAAACACAACATTACACACTAACTACAGTTAGACAACACAGCATTACACACTAACTACAGTTAGACAACACAGCATTACACACTAACTACAGTTAGACAACACAGCATTACACACTAACTACAGTTAGACAACACAGCATTACACACTAAATACAGTTAGAAAACACATTACACACTAACTACAGTTAGACAACACAGCATTACACACTAACTACAGTTAGACAACACAACATTACACACTAACTACAGTTAGACAACACAACATTACACACTAACTACAGTTAGAAAACACAACATTACACACTAACTACAGTTAGACAACACAACATTACACACTAACTACAGTTAGACAACACAACATTACACACTAACTACAGTTAGACAACACAACATTACACACTAACTACAGTTAGACAACACAACATTACACACTAACTACAGTTAGACAACACAGCATTACACACTAACTACAGTTAGACAACACAACATTACACACTAACTACAGTTAGAAAACACAACATTACACACTAACTACAGTTAGAAAACACAACATTACACACTCACTACAGTTAGAAAACACATTACACACTCACTACAGTTAGAAAACACAACATTACACACTAACTACAGTTAGACAACACAACATTACACACTAACTACAGTTAGACAACACAACATTACACACTAACTACAGTTAGAAAACACAACATTACACACTAACTACAGTTAGAAAAGTGAAATCATACTTTACCACCCCTTTAAATTTTCAGTAATGCATTGTTATTAGGGCCCAAGCCTTGAAAAGGCGAAGGCCCTATTGTTTTTCTAAGGATTATTCTTCTTCTTCTTCTTCTTCTTCTTATTATTATTATTATTATTATTATTATTTTACTACCTTTTGGGCACTTTTGGGGGCCTTAACGTGCTCAAAAACTCTTGAAACTTTGCACAAATGTCAGAACCCGCGGCCATTAGAGCCGCGCTGAAGCTGGGACCCGGGCGTGGCAGGGGGGCTCGGCAGCGCCCCCTGGAATGGGATTCAAAAACATGTCCATATATCAAACACGCTTGCATGTAATAATATGAAACTCGGTACACTTATAGATCTCATCGGGCCGAACAACTTTCGTGCTCTAAGTTTTACGCCAGTCCAACAGGAAGTCGGCTATTATGGGCTGTATGGAAACGCATGTTCTGGCATTTGAAACACTTCTCCCAGAGAATTCATCCGATGACCACGAAACTCGGTGTGCATGAAGTCAAGACATGGAGGATGCTAAATTGCAGACGGATTTTTGATATCTCGAACGGTTTGGCCGTGGCGAGGAAACGAATTTATGATTAAAAAAGGATGCATAAAGTGTGTTATAACTTAGTTATAGTTTTACCTACAGTTACAAAACTCAGCGTGTATATTGATATTATCAAGCCGAACAACTTTCTAATTTACAGTCATTAGCTCCGACCAACAGAAAGTCAGATATTGTGGTTTGAATGTGAATTGTGTCTCTCTCTGTCTCTCTGCTATTCTGTGTGTGTGTGTCTGTCTGTGTGGGGTGGGGAGGGGAGGGGGGATCTGTGTATGTGTGTGTGTGTGAGGAGGGGGGCTAGTTTAGTTTAACCCTTTCTCTGCTGTGTGCAAAATCTCGGGCACTTTTTGGGCCCTTAACGTGCTCGAAAACTCTTGAAATTTTGCACACAGGTCAGAACCCATCAGGGCCGGGCTGAAGCTGGTACCCGGGCGTGGCAGGGGGGCTCGACAGCGCCCCCTGGAATGGGATTCAAACACTTGTCCGTATATCAAACATGCTTGCATGTAATAATATGAAACTCGGTACACATTTAGATCTCATCGGGCCGAACAACTTTCGTGCTCTAAGTTTTACGCCAGCCCAACAGGAAGTCGGCTATTGTGGGTGGTATGAAAACGCATGCCCCTGGAATTTGAAACACTCTTTCTAGAAAATTCATCCAATCGCAACCAAACTCGGTCAGCATGACGTCAAGACATTGAGGATACTAAAATTGCTGACGGATTTTTGATATCTCGAACAGTTTGGCCGTGGCGAGGAAACAAAATTATGGCGAGAAAAGAGAAACACGATGTGTTATAACGTCTTCATACATTAATTGATCTTGATGAAACTTCAGTTGCGTGTTTGTTGTAAGAGAGCGATCACATGGATGTAACTAATGTGAGTCAAAGTTATAGCGCCACCAACTGGCAGCAGGAAGTGTGTTACTTTTGACAAAAGTGGGGGGGTTAGTTTTACCTACAGTCACAAAACTTGGGACAACTTTCTGGTTTACAGTCATTAGCACCGACCAACAGGAAGTCAGATATTTTGGTTTGAATGTGGTTTTGTCTCTCTCTGCCTCTCTCTGACAGAGTTCCCCCAGCCATTCTGTGTGTGTGTGTGTGTGTGTGTGTGTGTGTGTATGTGTGTGTGTGTCTGTGTGGGGAGGGGAGGGAGGGCACACACACAGACAGCCCCCCTGTCTGTGTGTGTGGGGAGGGGAGCAGAAAGACTATGAACAATTGTGCCATCTAGTGTTTTATACTATGTATAAATGTGTTTTTTATTTTAAACAAGTGTTTTAAAGTACACTAATTTCAATTAATGATATGCTGCATTTTTATGTATATTTAAACATTATCAAAGTTAGGATGTCATTTTTTTAGTTTCAAAACTTATCTGTCTCTGTCTCCCTTTGGCTGTCATTACCCTCCCCTCACTCCCACAGTCTCACTTATTTCTTTCTGTATCAAATAATATTACCATAAACAAAAAGTTTGAGTTTCTTTTTCAATCAATGTATTATGTGTAACTTAAAAATAAGCAGATTAAACAGATATGTTTGAGGGCAAGACATGAAAACGATGAAATATAATATAGTATTAGTAAAAGAGTGCAGTATAGGGTTGGATGAATCAGATAAATAACATATTTTGTTAAAAAAACATTTGGTTAAATAAAATCGAGTGATACATAGGGCTATATTGCCCTCTCGACAGTCAAAGCGGGTTACGTTATTGCCCGTCGTGCACAGGAACCCGAAAGGCAACGGGGTGGCGGCTTATATATATATATATATATATATATATATATATATATATATATATATATATATATATATATATATATATAAATAAATATAGCTGCAAGCAGCGATGGAGGGCCCAAGCCGGGGGCAGCGCCAGCCAGGTGCCTTTAGTGTAACTAAAGGCACCAGGGTGGCGGTGCCACCGGCTTGGGCCCGTAATCGCTGCTTGCAGCTATATTTTGTTATTGTCTGTGCTTGATGTGTGTTCCACCGTTCTGATTGTGTTCTCCAGGTGGTTTTGTGAGGGAAAAGAGTTGGAAAACAGTCCTGATATTCAGATCATCACCAACGGCGAGCGACACTCTCTGATCATAGCCGAGGCATTTGAGGAAGACACAGGCAGATACTCGTGCTTTGCCTCCAACTTTTACGGCACAGACTCCACCTCAGCAGAAATCTACATTGAGGGTTAGTCAATTAATCATTGACCATTTCATATAATTGCAGTTGCAGTTTATAGCAGCATCATTTCATTTTCTAATAGGAGCGTCTTCATCGGATTCTGACGGGGAACAACATTTTCAAGCACAGTGAGTTTCCAGGTTTTCCAACATTGAATCATGTTATAAGAATAAAATGTACATATATTTTAGGGGTGTAACGGTACACAGAAGTCACGGTTCGGTGTGCCTTGTAGTCTCGGACCGTTGGCTGAACGTCTGATGCATACGGCACACTTTTCTGGAAACACTTCAGGAGTTTCGAAGTCGCAATCTGATTTGTTGAATTCTACAGGATGTCCGGGAGACGTGTGTGTGTCGCGTTCTTTATCGGTCCGTCTGGAAACAAATGCCATGACGCCAGACTCCCTCTTGAAAGAAGAAAGCCGTTGTGTTTACAACTGTGACAATGAGTGCTTAGTTACCAGGATCAACGAAACGCTGGATTTTCAAAATTCTGTGAAGTTCGCGGCTCCATTGTTGCAGTAAACTTGCACACTGTTCGTGAATTAATAATTTATTAGATGCACGCCGGTGTGTTATAGAGAGCCTAAGTCCCTCCCCTTCCGGTGCACCATGGGACCTTATTTTGTAAAAATATTGTATGGTAGTCAATGGCGAGAGACGACAAATATTTTGAAAGTTGCAGTTTGATGTAAAACTGTTGAGGTGTAAGACTGTGAAAATACGTCATTACAAAGACTACAAACCCAAAAGGCGCACATGTGACGTCATACCTTTTCTCAATAAATGAAGCTAACTTTACTGAAGCTAACTTTACTAAGCTAACTTTACTGAAGCTAACTTTACTGAAGCTAACTTTACTGAAGCTGACTTTACTGAAGCTAACTTTACTGAAGCTAACTCTACTGAAGCTAACTTTACTGAAGCTAACTTTACTGAAGCTAACTTTACTGAAGCTGACTTTACTGAAGCTAACTTTACTGAAGCTGACTTTACTGAAGCTAACTTTACTGAAGCTAACTTTACTGAAGCTAACAACTCTACTGAAGCTAACTTTACTGAAGCTAACAACTCTACTGAAGCTAACTTTACTGAAGCTAACTTTACTGAAGCTAACAACTCTACTGAAGCTAACTTTACTGAAGCTAACTTTACTGAAGCTAACAACTCTACTGAAGCTAACTTTACTGAAGCTAACAACTCTACTGAAGCTAACTTTACTGAAGCTAACTTTACTGAAGCTAACAACTCTACTGAAGCTAACTTTACTGAAGCTAACTTTACTGAAGCTGACTTTACTGAAGCTAACTTTACTGAAGCTAACTTTACTGAAGCTAACTTTACTGAAGCTAACTTTACTGAAGCTAACAACTCTACTGAAGCTAACTTTACTGAAGCTAACTTTACTGAAGCTAACTTTACTGAAGCTAACGTCTGTCATGTTTTCTATAGTCTTACGTTATAATCGTGACGTTACGCCGTGATGCCGGAGTGTGTTGTACCAGACTGCACACACACGAGCAACGGTGACGTATAGTGCGAGACGAGAGATGTAGTTCATTGAGCGATTTTCACATAAAACTAAACGTTACTCTTCTGTTTTATGACAAACTGCGAATTTCTTGACTTTCATAATTATCTTTTAAATTGACAAACATCATATGTGTAATTCAGGGCACAGTTCAGACGGAATAAAAAGATAAGTTGTCTCTCGCCATTGACTACCATACAGATTTTTTCCGAAATAAGGTCCCATGAGCCGGAAGCGGAGGGGCGGGACTTAGGCTCTTTATTGTAGGGACATCGACATTATATTGTCACGCCCCTTAACATGACGCGAAACAAAACAAACTGTGATTGTCAAACGTCCTCTTGGGAGGTGCTTGGCTAAGAAAAGCTGCGGTGGAGTCCAGACATTCTGCCGTCAGTCTGAAGGTCTGGCAACGCGAGACTACGTACTTCAGTTTTGGAAATGCAGGAAATACATACTTCGTCACTGGACTGTAGTAGTTAGATTTTTCGACGGCACAATGCCAAATATTTTGTCTCATTATAACAGCAGAAACAACTTAAAATACTCCGTAATTTATGGTCATACAGATAAGAGTAAGACATCATTCGAAACTGTAATTTTTATTTGTGTACACTCTCGGTTTCCTTTCTGTGAAGTTTGTGGAACGTGCCACAAAAATATATCGAAACTCAGCGTATAGGCTACTAGCAAGCTCTTGCGTGCTTCTGAACTCTTGGTTTGGGTTGGTGCATAGATCATCTCTTCTTCTCCTGTCTTTTTTCCTGTTGTGGTGGTTAGCAAACAGCGTTGCATTACCGCACGCCTCCTTCTGACTGACTGTATTCATCATCTGACTGTATGAATCGAACCGTGACGTCCGTACTATGGCGGTTCAGGACGAATATATGCCGTTACACCCCTAATATATGTGGACCCAGTGGTGTAGTCTACGTGATATGCAGGTATACGCCGTATACCCACTAGAAAAGGATAAGTACGGATAACAAGATTTTGAGGATAAGTAAAATCATCGTTTTGTGACAGTATTTTCGCACTTTAATTCATGAATTCACCCCGTCTGTGTTGCGAAACACTGACTTTTGGACCATTTGGGCTTCCATGACCTGTGACCTGGATCTGACGTCACTTAGGTACAACAACACAGTTGCTTGGCGGTCATTCTTGGCGCAAGTTTGACATTTTCAGCGTTCACGTTTTCGCTCGTAACTTCATGAAACATGCTCCGATCGTGGAAAATGGCACCTCATTAGTTACAGCAAATCTCACTATTAAAATTAGTCCAAAATCAACATAATCCATTGCGTCAATCACGAAAATATTCCTCATGGAGTTACGACACACTCCACAGGGGCTAACTAAAAACAAATTTAGCTTTCATGTGGCGTTTTCATTTGTAAGTTCATGAAACATGCATAGATCCTAGAAAATAGCACATCATTACTTACAGTGGGTGCTCTCGATTGAAATTAGGCCAAAATCAACATAATCCATTGCGTCGATCATGAGATATTACTCAGGGAGGAACCGTTTTAAAAAGACCCATACCCAAATAGGCTAAACAAAAAGACTAAATTGGTTCCAAATGCTGTTACGTTTGATTACTTTATGCTATCACCACAAAATTTTATCCAGATGCAGGGAAACTTCATTGTACCTTATTTGCTTCTTGAGTTATAAGTAAGGAATAAGAATTTTTATTATAGACTATATTATCTTTTATCAGCAGTTTCTCAGTACGAAAATGTTCAAATGTAATGAATTTTTTGTTTTTGTTTTTTAAAAAGTTTTCTATCACAGTAAAGTCACAAAAAAAAACTAGACTACACCAATGTATGGACTCCTTCCACTACCTTCATGGACCCCAAGGGACCAGTTTGAAACCACATGAACATACTTTTTTTCTTTCAAACTTCATAATAGATCTCCTCCGCCCAAGCCTGCTGAGATCTCGGTTGAGTCCAACACATTTGCTGAAGACACAACTCCAACTGTAACAACCACCTGCGCTGAGCCACCAGCACCTTCAGACGCAAAAGCAGTGCAACTGACCAATGACTCTCCATCTGAACAAGAAGATGCAGAACTTCTGAGTACCACGGTCGACAACACTGAGATACCGTTACTAGAACCAACCGTACCTGTACTAGAACCAACCGTACCTGTACTAGAACCAACCGTACCTGTACTAGAACCAACCGTGCCTGTACTAGAACAAGCAATACCTGTACTAGAACCAACTCTACCTGTACTAGAACAAACCATACCTGTTCTAGAACCACTAGTGCCAATATACGAGGTGGAACCAACTCCACTTTCTCCAACCCTCACCATAACACCACCATCACTTCAATCAAGCCAAAGTATCTCTGATATACTGTTAACGTCTCAACAGAGCATTCCTGAGGTACGATAAACACACCAAATCTACAGTTTTGATTATACCCACTTATGTGTTTCTCTTACATTATACATTTTCTTTTTCAGAATCTAAATGGCAGCAGTAGTTATCTTCAAAACTTTGATGTAAGGCCCATAATGGCAGCGCCTGTTTTTACAAAGGTAGGGAAAGCACAACTCTTATTGTATTTCTAACCTTAAGACTTAAAAGACTTAGGATTTTTGCATGTCAGACAATGAAACAGTTAAATGCAAGCAATTTATAGAAATATAATAGAAACTTAGTGTTGACCTTGTTTGACTAGTAGCAATGCCCTTATAACCCCGCAGAACACCAATTAAAATGCAGTAGCAGTCATTGTGGTAGTTTTGCATGAGCGAACACCTCTAACATTATTTTCAGAATATATAAAAATGTCGTTTTTGCATGCTTTCCATTCCAGTGTCATTGAACACCATTGTCTCTTTTGGTGCAGAACCTTCAGGATGTCCTGGCTCTGGAGAGTCAGCTGGTAGTGCTGGAGTGCCGAGTAAAAGGCATTCCCTCCCCAAAAGTGGACTGGTACAGAGAGGGAACACTTATTGAAGATTCTCCAGACTTCAGGATCCTCCAGAAGAGTATGTCTAATTTTAGTATGCATACATTAAGATATGAGGTTGGACCTATCCTTGAAAATCATTGTATCTTGTAAAAGAAAAACTTACTTACAATTGGCTTCTGATAATCTACACATTCTGCTTTTTTTCATCCAGAACCAAGATCTATGGCTGAATCTGGTAGGTGGCTTTGATTACAGCTGCTTTGTCAAGATAATTATTTCATGGCACTAACCACCTAACAGTCTACCATTTCTCTGTTTGGTGTGGACTTCAGAGGAGATATGTACGTTGGTTATTGCGGAGGTCTTTCCAGAGGATTCTGGAACATTTACTTGCACAGCCAGCAATAAATATGGCACAGTTTCCAGTATCGCATTGTTGAGAGTGAAAGGTACATTTGTGTGGAATTGATTATTGGGTCCGTTTTTCCAAAGTAAAACTGCTTAAAAACTGCTTACACCTGAAAATTATTTTTTTCTGCATCAATAGGACACAATAATAACAACAACAAACCCACAACAACAAGCACTTTAACTGTGGAATCCTCCCCAACAAAGATTCAAGCAACAGACCTGATATCAACAACTTTGAAGCGCAAGCCAGATGTTCCTCTGGTAAACAACAAGGTTCACTCGAGTATGATTTGTCTTGACCCTTTGAGCTCTGTCTTTAAGCAGTCAGACCCTCTGGACTCTGAAACGTTTCGTTCAGACTCCCTAAACCCTAGTTCGTTTCGCCATGATCTCAGCACTAGCCTGCCTAGTCTAAACCCTCTCAGCATTGGAAAATACAGCTCAGATACCTTCAGGAGTAGTTTACCTCAGCTAGACCCACTCAGCTTCAATGCTTCTTCACTGACCTCTGATTCGAACCATAAGTCTGTCAACTCTAGCACTACACACTTCGATTCAGGAGGGTCTGGTTTCAAGTCTTGCACAGAAGTGAACCAAAGTCCATCCAACGGATTATCCTCTGGCATCACTCTAGACTTGGATGCCTGGGTTGAACCATCACCAAATGGTTCAAAATCTACCTCCAGCCTTTCTGTTACTAGTCTCAAACCAGTAAACATCAGTAACCATCAAGATCAACCACCTGTTAAACCCCTACCGGATCCCCCAACTTCTTGCCTCAAGACAAGACCCGAGGGTGTGTTAGGGTATCACAATGAACCCCGCTCTACTTCTCGAGCAGGTCTCCGCGTAACCTTTAAACTCCCGGAGGATGAAGAAGAAGAGGAGAAAGAAATGTCATCCAAAGAACCACCACCGGTGTTGGCTAAACCAAAATTGTAAGTACCAACTTCAGAATGTTGCAAGACAACATTTTAGGACCATTCTAGATACAATGCATTTGTTTTCTCCTTCTTTTCTCTTATCTTAGAGACCCAGTACAGCTACAGATCCTCCACAATCAGGTGCTTTTGGAACAGCTGCAGGATAACGTCTCCCCAAGCCAAGAATTACCACATTTAGATGGGAGAAGTTGTGAGCCACCGCCTGTCACGCCAACTCCTTCTGCAAATCCAGTGCCATCTCCACTCCGACCACCTCTCGTTATTCCCTCTGGTCCAGTTACACAGCTGATCCCTGCATCCATCCCTGTAGCACCTGTTCTGCCTACTCCCATATTAAAAGCTGCTCCTGTATCCCAATTGAACATGCTTTTAACCAATTCTATGCCCTTGCCCCAACTTACTCCATCAGCCACAACCTTACACACCCACCCTTCAACCCCTCAACAAAATCTGTTTCCTACTACTTTGTTAAATACTGTTCCACCAAATATGGTTCCTTCTACCTTAATACCCACAACAAATGTGGTGCCTATCTCACCCAATGTGGCTCCTATGCCAAGTGTGATACCAGTAATCCCAACAGGAGCTCCGAACATCCCTATGCCTCAATCAAATGTTGGGCATTCAATGCCTTTTCATCAAATTATCATGGCTCCATCCATACAACCAAACTCTAACTACGTGACCAATAAGCCACCCATTACTCCTTCCAGTCATATATCACAAATGAACATGAATCCAACCTTCCAGATGAACTCAGTTCCCAATAGTGACATGTGTTTTGCCAAAACACAAGCATCGATGACCCCTAATGCAGCAGTGGTGAACAACACTGCACCAAAGTTAAACACCACCTCAATTACTCATCCCAACATGGCTCCACAAGACACACGTTCTCAAAATGTATCCTATCCACCCCTGAGTATCATTACGTCACCGCATCTGGTGAGAAATCCACCTGCGGCCATCCCGAGTCCCATGTCTCCACCTCAACTGAACAACACCCCCCAGCCTCCACTTCCCGGGATTTTTCCAATCTCCGCCCAGAGCTTCAGCTACACCAGGCCAAAGGAGTTCATCGCAGCTCAGACGCTCTCTCCTATCAGGAGTCTTTCTCCAACTGAGTCTCCTGTTCCAATGCTACACGAATTAGCTGCACAGCTATTCCCGAAGTCGACACGGGAGCTCACGTCGCCCGTCAACCAGTTTGCTCCGTCCCCGAGAAAGTTTCCAACTAGAGTTCTGGAGTCTCCGAGAAGCCCTCCATATGTGTCCTCACCGCCTCTATTGCCTCCTGGCCTGGTGAATTCAGTGTTTTCTTTTAGAACTCAGTCTCCACCACAAGCTCCTTCACCAACGTCTAGCAACTCCAGCCCCAGCCCGATCCAAAATCCAGTGGCCTTCCTTAGTTCTGTCCTTCCTTCGCTGCCAACATCTCCTCCGACCAATGCCATGGGCCTGCCTAAAAGGGCCCCACTTGGGTAAGCAAACTCCAACACAACATTAACTCTTTCCCTGCCATTGACGAAAATTTCTGGCTTTCCATGTTTTCCCCGCTATACAGTAGGGGGCGCTATTACACATCTTCTAAAAGAGTATTTCAGTCTGAATTTCATTCTGTAACATTAGGCAATTTTGATTTATATGCTGTTTAATGTTGTTGATTGCATAATTTTACATATGCATCTGCGTACATATGCTATTGCTTGTTTCTGCTTCTTCTTCGTCTGTGTTTTGATCAGGAGATTAATTTCATTTAAAGGAATTAAAATGTTACTGAATCTACTGACCAAAACACAGGGAAAGAAGAAGCAGAACCAAGCAATGGCATATGTAAGCAGATGCATATGTAAAATAATGCGATCATCAACATTAAACTGCATATAAATCAAAACTGTCTAATGTTACTGAGTGAAATGTCGATGAGCTGCAGGACTGTGAAGCTTCGGGAGTGTTGATGAACTCGATCTACTCCATCTGTGTTTTAATCATCGTTCTGGATCCGTTCAGGACGTAGTCCTTGACAGAAATGCGTTTTTCTCAGCTTTTTGCTCAAAATTTTGCTTTTTATTAAGTGTTGATAAAAGTTTCAAGTGTTGATAAAAAAAGTATGCATTAAGCTAGAATAAAACCTTTTTTTTTTTTTTTTAAAGGCAGAGGTCTGTTCTTTCTTTTAATATATTGCATAATACAATTTTATAAATATTGTGAAAATGATCAAAAATGCTGGCAACTTTATTGGCAAGTTAAAATATCAGAATATGGTTTAAACATCACACTTTCTCTTAAAGGGATAGTTCACGTTCAAATATTAATTGTTTACTTGTCCATTTACTCGTCAACCCATTTGAATTTCTGTCTTCTGTGCAACACAAAAGGTGGATTTTTTTATTTTTTTTGTAGAATATCCTGGCATGAAAGTGAGTTGATAACTGATGCTCTCAATCTTCAGAAAGGATGAAAAAACACCACAAAACTGTTATGAAAGTGGTCCGTGTGACTGTATTATATTCCATAATCTTTTGAAACCTATAATATAAGATAGCACTCCAGTAGCCTGTTAGTTGTTACTAGATCAGTAAGTCAGTACGTTTAAATAAAGAAACAGATCTGTGAACAAAAGGAACTGAATCAACTGATTCATTGAAAATATTTGATGTTCATAATGGTTTCTCTTATAAACTTTCACAAAAGTTCCAAGAAGAGTGGATGTCAAGATTCTATATTTTTATGCTTGTTTTATGTCATTTTTTAGCTTGACAAGCCGCCATCACCCTTTCATTTTCACTATATTGAAAAGAAAAGCCACTCAGTCCACAATATTCTTCAAAAAATTCCCCTTATTGTGTTTCATTGACGAAAGACAGTCAATGGAGAGTTTCGTTTTTTGGGTGAACTGTTCCTTTAAAGGATTAGTTCACCTATTAGTTCACCATAATTGACTCACTCCAATGCCATCCAAGATGGTCATGTCTGTCTTTCTTCAGTGGAAAAGAAATTACGTTTTTTGAGGAAAACATTTCAGGATTTTTCTCCACACAATGGACTTCAACCGCAACCAAATTGTTGAAGTCCAAATCAATGCAGTTTCAAAAGTGCTTCAAACAGCTCTGCGAGATCCCAGCTGAGGAATAGGAATAGGGTCTTATCTCGCTACGTGCCGACGTGCCAGGCATTACATAATCACGTTGGAAAGGTCATGCTGGACGTAGGCGTAAGTACCTCCCCATTAAGCGTTTACAAAGCGAACGTGCGAAGACTTAAAGGACCATTTTAAACAATAAACTGACACAAAGACATAAATATGTCATTCAACATACAATATAATTTGAACGATCCTCCTCCACGCTTGTAAACAATGGGGCTGTACTTCCGCCTACGTCCAGCGTGACCTTTCCAACGTGATTACTGTACGTAATGCCTGGCACGTCGCAGACCAGCACAAGACGAACAAAAATATATACATTTTTATTTTAGAGACCCTATTCCTCAGCTGGGATCGTGCAGAGCCCTTTGAAACTGCATTGATTTGGACTTCAACAATTTGGCTGCGGTTGAAGTCCATTGTGTGGAGAAAAATCCTGAAACGTTTTCCTCAAAAAAATTAATTTCTTTTCCACTGAAAAAAGAAAGACATGAACATCTTGGATGGCATTGGAGTGAGTAAATTATCAGGAAATTTTCATTTTGAGGTGAACTAATCCTTTAATGTGATTTACCCAAGTAAGTCATTCCAATCAGCCAGCGAGATTTAAGGGTTAAAGTGAAATTTTTTAATAAACCTGTGATTTTAAGGGCAGGTTATGGCCAGGGTTTGCTGTATCTTCTTGTGTTTCTTACCTCAGTCTCGTTGTGTTACTCCATGTCCAGGCCTCAAAGTTCACAGAAGAAGAATCAGAGAGTTTCCAGACTCATGTCCGATAGTGACCTCCGCGAAAGCAGGGAAACACTCTTACAAGATATTGAGAAGAAGTTGCGATTTAAAGATGAACCATTTCATTTTGGACAACAGGTACAACGTGTTATAAATATTAAAGATGTAAAGATTGTTTGACTAGTGTATAGTAGAAATAGTAGGCAATGACTTTACAGGGTTAACAGACTCAGGGTTGCTCGTCTGCTTTAGTTCACATCAGTTTCTTTATGTGACACACAATTGTAATTTGTAATAGTGTTTGTGTGGGCTTATACAAAACACTGATTGATGGAAGTAGAGACGGAATAAAGAAGGAAAAATAGATAACATGGCGTACATGTACTATATTACAAGTACCACAGTTAGATCAGTCTCTACTCTCAAATTAATATTTGCTATACCCTTCATGTCAAAATAACTTGCACTTCTTAATTATACCTGCAAAAATATGCAATTTTTTCTCTCTTGTGCAGCTATAGAGAGAGAGATTGAAATATGTATGACTGTAAATATTTAGTTGTTCTGTAAAGGTCTTTAAAAAAATATTTAGGACTTAAAGTTAAAAGTTAAAACTATATGTTTAATGTCAACATGAAATCAAACCCACTTTTCTTCAGGAAATACTTCAGGTTGTTTGATGTGCGAGTGTTTCATGTTGATTTTAAATGCAAATATACATGATTTGAGGACTTTTAGAAATGTAATACTTTCAATACTATATGTCCCTTATTAATGAAAACCTAATTTCTGTTTGTGGTCATTATATCTCCATATATTTATTTGGATATATGTGTATGTGTGTGTGTATATATATATATTTATACAGTATATTATAATATCTGACCCTGGATCACAAACCCAGTCTGGAGTCGCACGGGTATATCTGTGGCAATAGCAACTATACATTGTACAGGTCAAAATTATCCATTTTTCTTTTATGCCAAAAAGCATTAGGATATTAAGATCATGTTCCATGAAGATATTTAGTAAATTTCCTGCCGTAAATATATAAAACATGTATTTTTGTGAGTGAATGCAGCACAATCGTGAACATAAATGCACAACTTTAAAGGAGATTTTCTCAATGTTTACATTTTTTTTGCTCCATCAGATTCCAGATTTTCAATAGTTTTATCTATCCTAACAAACCACACATCAATGGAAAGATTATTTATTCAGCTTTCATGTGAAGTATACATCTCAATTTAAAAAAATTGACCCATGTGACTGGTTTTGTCATCCTGGGTCACACACATATACATATATATATATATATATACTCTGTATATATAGTAAATATATGCATCAGCGAAGACCTTCCCATTTAAGAATCACCCTTTTCACATGCTAAAACATTTCATGTGTCAAGTGTTTCATGTTTCATGCGTCCGTATCATATTAACACTGTCAGAGTAACACTAAAACACACATTTGTCTTGATGTGTGACCAGTGTCTGTGTTTACATCACCGTCATTCATCCTGTCCTCCATAGAAGCCGAGTTATGTGGGCGAAGTGAGCCGATCGCTCGGACCAAACATTCCCACTGCAACTGTCATTAACTATGACGAGGTACCAGGAATCTTCTCCATTGCAAGCAGTGCTTTGTTCTGTATTGCTTTTTAATCAACATATAATAATCAATTTGAATAAAAACAAGAAACAAATCTTCCTGAGCTATTATAAAGCGGTAGCGTTTTCCACTAATGGATCTGCATGCATAATAACTCTCTTTAGAGGAAGATGCAGAACGTTTAAATATTTTTAAGGCCAAAATTATTTGCTTTAACATTAAAACCTCAGTTTAACGAATGAAAAAAATATAGCAGTGTCATTGTAAATCGTAACTAGGGCTTGAAACGATTAATCGCATCCAAAATAAAAGTTTGTGTTTATATAATATATGTGTGTACTGCGTGTATAATTATTTTGTATATATAAATACACACACACACACGTATATACACTCTAAAAATTGGTTCAACCCAATTTTTGGTCAAATATGGACAAACCCAGCCGTTGGGTTAAATTTTTCAATTACATTTTTAACTCAATGTTTGGGTTTGTCCATATTTGACCCAAAATTGGGTTGAAACAACCCAGCATTTTTTAGAGTGTATTTAAGAAAAATGTGTTGTTTATATATAAAATATTTATACATAATATAAATTATTTATAAATATATATACAGTATAAGTGTGTGTGTGTGTATGTGTGTATTTATATATACAAAATAGTACAGTACACACACATATATTATATAAACACAAACTGTTTTTGGATGTGATTAATCGTTCACAGCCCTAATCGTAACTAATACTCTAACTAGAATTCTGCCATAAAAGATTATGCACGAGAAACTATATATACATATCATACGTACTAACTAAATTAGAATATTTATATCGGTGTTCAATGGATTTCTCAAACAGAAGCAATAATGCCGTTTACAGTACAGGCTGTAGTTTTTCCATCTCAAACACAGTGTCCATGTGAATGCAAGCGCGTCTGTGAGTAAACACGAGTGCTCGAGAGACCGGACAGAGACAGGAATGAACAGTTCTGTATTATAAATAGAGGTGACTACATTAGAGATGTTGGCGGTCGCCCAGGTTTTATCAAGACAGACGGGCTGTTCGGGAAACTTGATATACTAATAGGTACTAAATGGGAAGGAATATTATAGGGTTCATATCATACTTTGGGAATGTTTTTTTGCATGAAAACAGTCCTAATTTAGTTTTATATGACCTCTCTTTAACCTCTGGAACATGACGTTTTGAGGGCTAGTTTGCTTTTAAGACTTCAATCTATATATTATAATGTTGTGTTTTTATTGTAATCAGTTTGCATATTGTAAAATGTGTCTCTGATTTGATCTGGTGACCTTACCAATGATTAGCATCGTCATTTATTAGATATATCTTGATTTGTAGGCTACAGGTGAAACTCACAAAATCTCACGTGCAAAAGTTCATTTATTTCAGTAATTCAACTTAAAAGGTGAAACTAATATATTATATAGACTCATTACATGCAAAGTGAGATATTTCAAGCTTTTATTTGTTATAATTTTGATGATTATGATTATACAGCTTATGAAAACCCCAAATTCAAAATTAGAATATTGTGAAAAGGTTTTCATAAGCTGTAAGCCATAATCATCAAAATTATAACAAATAAAGGCTTGAAATATCTCACTTTAATGAGCCTATATAATATATTAGTTTCACTTTTTAAGTTGAATTACTGAAATAAATGAACTTTTACATGATATTCTCATTTTTCGAGTTTCACCTGTATGATTGTTTATTGTATTTTTAGACATTTTTAAGAAAACTTTAACACTCAGTTAGCTACTGTGGATAATGTTTCCACAGATCCTGGAGAGAAGCTTTTCTCATTTAGATGTATGAAAACATAAACGGGACATGTTTATGACCAGATAAGATCATAAGTTAATTCGTGATTATGTGTGTTGTAGGAATACAAGGTGTCGAGCTTCGAGCAGCGGCTGATGAGTGAGATCGAGTTTCGTTTGGAAAGAACTCCAGTCGAAGAGTCGGATGAGGATGTTCAGCATGATGAGATTCCCACGGGAAGATGCATCGCGCCCATCTTCGACAGGAAACTGAAGCACTTAAGGGCCGTGGAAGGGGTTCCCGTCACGTTTACCTGTAAAGTCGTTGGAATTCCAATTCCTAAGGTGAGTGTTTGACAGACTGAGGGATTCTGGGATGTTATTGTAATGCATGCACAGAAAATAATGCATGCACAATTTCATTGTTTGCACTACCATTAAAATGTTTAATGCATTTATTTGATCAAAAATACAGTAAAAACAGTGAAATATTATTACAATTTAAAATAACTGTTTTCTATGTGAATATACAGTAAAGTGTAATTTATTCCTGTGATCAAAGCTGAATTTTCAGCATCATTACTCCAGTCTTCAGTGTCACATGATCCTTCAGAAATCACTATAATATTATGATTTGCTGCTCTAGAAACATTTATGATTATTATCAATTTTGAAAGCATTGCGCTGCTTCATATTTTTGTGAAAACCATGATAAAAAAAAGAATAGTAAGTACAAAAGGACTGTTTATTTGAAATAGAAATATTTTGTACTATTATAAATATCTTCACCTTAATGGTAGGGTAGGTCAGAATTGTCTAAAAAAAACTTTTATTCAAATTAGTTTAAACTGTCTTTATATACCAATGCATAATTAAAATGCAAGTTCTCTGAAATAGAGAGTATAAAAAACAGAGTGACTCTAGTGTATTTAATCTTCAATAAACACAGCTCATTAATTCCATTCACTCCCACCTAAAAACGGGTGCGCGACTGCGGGAGAGTGACAGTCACGCAAGCCAATCCTGTGATTCGTCCCGAATGGAATTAATGAGCTGTGTTTAATGAAGATTAAACGGTCTAGAGTCACTCGATTTTTATACTCTTTTTATCAGAGTACTTACATTTTAATTATGCATTGATATATATAGAAAGTTTAATCAAATTTGGTAAAAAGTTTTTATATAAATCCTACCTACCCTACCTTTAATTTTTTTATCAATTTAAAATGTTCTTTCTGAATAAAATGTAATGATTAGAATGAATGAATGAATGAATGAATGAATGAATGAATGAATAAATAAATAAATAAAATATTAAAAATATATTTCAATAATTATATATATATTAGTGCTGGGCAAAGATTAATCGCATCCAAAATTAAAGTTTGTGTTTGCGCTGTGTATAATTATTTTGTATATATAAATACACAGACATGCATGTATATATTTAAGAAATATTTGCATGTATATACTGTATATATATTTATACATACACTATATTATATATAAATATACATATTTTTCTTCAATATATTCATGCATGTCTGTGTATTTATATTTACAAAATAATTATACACAGCGCACACACATATATTATGTAAACACAAACCTTTTTTATTTTGGATGCGATTAATCTTTCCCCAGCACTAATATATATATATATTGTTATATATGAAAATTTTAAAGTCTTAAACTTATGTTTCAGTTCTGTCTTCAAGCTGCTTGTTGATGGACTTTTATTTTGTACTCTTCCCACAGGTTTACTGGTTTAAGGATGGAAAGCAGATTTTGAAGAAGAACGAGCACTACAGGAAGATCAGAGAGGGTGATGGGACGTGTTCGTTGCACATAGAAGCCGCTACAAACGACGACGACGGCAATTATACAGTCATGGTAGCAAATCCACAGGTAACGGCAGCAAAGACAACCACCACAAATGACATTGAATTATAGTAGTTTAAATAAAAGCCAAGCCTCTTGTCATGTCCACAGGGTAGAATAAGCTGCTCTGGTCACTTGATCGTCCAAACGGGTCCCGTGCGAAACCGGCCCATGGTTCACTCTCAGAGGTGAGTGGCATCAATGCTCAGCTTTCATTAAAGGGACGGTTCGGAGTCATTTCAACCTAGGGTCATTTGCACTTTGACCTCGAGCCAAACACCCCCCCCCCCCCCCCCCCCCCCCCCCCCCGAAGCTTTTATTCCTTTGGTGGAACATTATTAAAGTTAGAGCTTATTTAGAGATATCAGCCGAATGGTTTAGTGCGGGCGCTAATGGATCCAAGGTTGTATCTAGTAAATTACCCACTAATAATGCCCGGGATGGCACCAAACTTCTACATTTACATTTATTCATTTAGCAGACGCTTTTATCCAAAGCGACTTACAAATGAGAAACAATAGAAGCAATTAAACTAGCAGTAGGACAACAGTATGTAAGTGCTATGACCCTTCGCAGTACAATCCAACGCATTTTTTTTAGTTTTTTTTTAGAATATATAAGAAAGTGTTAGTATTACTGGATCAAGTGTTGCCGAAAAAGATACGTCTTCAGCAGTTTCTTAAAGATGGCTACAGACTCAGCGGCTCTGGCTGAGTTAGGCAGATCATCACCAGCAGGGAACAGTCATGGTGAAGGTCCGAGAGAGAGATCCAGAGCCTCTTTGAGATGGCACCACCAGACGCCGCTCACTTGCAGAGCGCAAGTTTCTGGACGGCACATAAGTCTGAAGTAATGAGTTCAGGTACAAGGGAGCAGTGCCAGTGGTTGTTCTCTAGGCAAACGTCAGTGACTTGAATTTGATGCGAGCGGCAACCGGCAACCAGTGCAATTTCGTGAGGAGAGGAGTGACGTGTGCTCTCTTCGGCTCGTTGAAGACCACTCTGGCTGCAGCTTCTGGATCAGTTGCAGAGGTTTGACAGTGCAAGCTGGGAGACCAGCCAGGAGAGCATTACAATAGTCCAGTCTGGATAGAACAAGCTCCTGAACAAGGAGTTGTGTAGCATGCTCTGATAGGAAGGGCCTGATCCTTCTGATGTTGTACAAGGCAAATCTGCATGACCGGGCAGTGCTAGCAACACTGTAGCTAGCACTGTTCTACAGTAGTACACATAGGTTCTGTACTCATAAAACAAGGCATTGGAAAGTTTGTAAGTACAACTTACAACAATAAGTCAACAATAATTTACCTTAGTTACTGTCGCTATGTCCGACAAGCTACGCCACTCTCACACACACCATGTTCTCACGCAGTGAAAAACACATCGCGGAGCAGTGAGACACTGACAACACACTGACAGACACAGACCAGCTTACTTTTGATATTAAACAAAGTCTCACCTTTCAAATTTGGTCATTTTTTTATATAAATGTAAACAATAAATAGCGTTTTGTGGCTCTTTAATGTGTGTGACAGATCGCTGTGTCGCCTCAGTTAAAGCCGCTCGTGAACCGATCATCTCTTCTTCTAGTTCATTTATAGCATCAAATAAACATGAATGAACATCAGAAGGAATGTTGTTTTAACCGCGGAAAGACGTCAGTACACTCCGCTTCTCAAGCTCAAATCCTCCATGTTAATCTACTAACTCTCCTGACTGCTTTGGCAGACAAAATGGCGGATGGCGAAGTATGATTGGTCAGATCACCTGTCAATCAAGCTCCCTGCGAAGGGTTAATTGACACATTTGCAGCTCTATACGATACCATATATATATATATCAAACCAACAGCTAGAATCAAAATCAATGGAGATCTAACCAGTTCATTCATTCTGGAAAGAGGAACGAGACACAAGGGTGTTGTGCATCGCCCTGTTTATAGAGGCAGAGGTCGGATATAAAGGATATATAACTATGAAATCTGGGGAGCAAAAACTGGCCCTATTTGCTGACGATTTATTGATAAGTATAACACAACCTACTCAGACTCTCCCAAAACTGATGAAATTACACCCGTTTCATTTCGGGTTATAAAATTAATATCAACAAAACTCAAATATTAAAAAATTAAAAAATTGTTATTTGGAAAAAAGTTATTTGAAAAAAACAAAAAACAAGCCCAGCCCAAGTGAGCAAAACTAACGTGATGCTTAGCAATGCAATTAGTGACTTTTTTTAAAGTGAGTAACGCAATATTGTAATGTATTACTTTTCAAAGTAACTTTGCTTGTATGCATAATATTTCTGTCATCATTTTCCACAGAGTCCGAGCGCGTGTGCAAGAAGTGGAGGGAGAACCGGCTCAAGAACGCTTCTTTCGGCCACACTTCCTGCAGGCTCCGGGAGACATGTTGGCCCACGAGGGCCGGCTCTGTCGGTTAGACTGCAAGGTACTGCCATATTACACCTACAGTAGCTGCGTTTACATGGACACCTTTATTGTCCTATCCTAACAATCCACACATCAATGGAAAGCTTATGTATTCAGCTTTCAGATGATGTATAACTGGGACCCACACTGTAAAAAAAAAGTTGGTTTAACTTAAAAAAGCAAGTTACCTTGTTGCCTTAAAATTTTGAGTTCGTTGTAATTAAAAATGTGAGTTAATACAATGAAGAAGAATGGTTTAATAAACAGAAAATACAAAATAGTGTTATCTGCACACATTAGTTATCGAAGTTGATTTGACAAAAGATAAAAAGTTGTGATAACAAATCATGAAAATATTATTTTTTACAGTGCAGGAATAGACTTTTGGCCACTGTAGTGGACATTATATTTTAGTAAATTATATCTCTTAAATCATACAAGTCACATGTCACAGCCGGGGTGTCCTGTAAAGAGCAGATTCAGGGCTTTCCAGCGATACCGAATGTTTGGAGGTTTCACCATGAAAACAACTTCTCCTTGGTCTTCAAAAATGTCTGACATTAATTTAGTGATCAAATGTAGCATTCTTATGGAAATATGATAATAAATTGTAATTATAATTTAAATCGGACTACTTTTCAAATTGTATTTGAAAATATAACCAACATCTCTGGAAAATGTTATGGGGTTTCAAATAAAAAAAATACTTTCTGTTACAGAATAGGGCATTGATTTAATACATATAGAGGACGTCAGGACTTAAATCATGTTTATCAGGCATTTTGGGAGACACAATAAGTGAATATGGAAATAAATTATACATCAATATTCCTATGAAATATTAGATATTATTATTAAAATGTTGCTTATCATTACTCCAATTATTACACTTCTTTTTTCATTAAATGTTGCTCCAAGAACACATTAATGTGCAAATTAGATATAGATACTTTACATTGAATGGGAATATTAATTTATGGCCATTTTACCCACATATTGCATAAAGTAAAATGGTGTATCAATGCATTCCGTTATATCTTTCATAACATAGTTGAGAATCATCTTTATACAAATTTGGGTAAAAAAAATCCTGAAACCCCAAAATGTATTGGTGATTGAAAAAAAAAATCCCATTGGTTTTGCCTATACATATAATTTCATCTCATTTTATTTCTTTAAACAACTGAGTCCTGGTGTCCACTACAGAGGACATAGCATATGAATAAAATATCATTTTTCAAAAATGTTTTTTTTAGCATTTGTGTCTTATGCTCTAAACAATGTGATGACATGAAAAAAAACTACATTCAAAAAAATTATTTTTTTCTGGGTCTCAGGAGGATATATCTCAATAAAAAAAAAAGTACCCATGTGACTGGTTTTGTGGTCCAGGGTCACACATGCTGAAAGCTTGAAGTTGCATGGTTTGACATGTCTGACTGCTGTGTAGGTGAGCGGATTACCTCATCCTGAAATCATGTGGCTTCTGAACGGGAGGCCGATATATCCAGACATAACTCATCGAATGCTTGTGCGAGAAAACGGGATCCATTCTCTGGTGATCGATCCTCTGACTCAAGCGGACGACGGGACGTACACCTGCATCGCCTCTAATAAAGCGGGACAGAGTTCATTCTGCCTCCAGCTCAAGGTCGTGGGTGAGACACACTCTTCCCTTCTCACGGTCTCTAACAGTCAAGTGTTATCCATGCTCATTTATGACATTTAAGAAAAAAATTCATCCTTTGGTAAATCATAATTGTGATTTAGGATTAAGTCAACATTATGAGATAAGTCACGATTGTGACACAAAAAGTTTAAATTAGTGCATATTAATGTAAAATTATGATTTGCATATTTTTATTAGTGCATATCAATAATGTGATAAAAAAATCATTGACAGTCAACATTGAGATAAAAAGTTGAAATTGACATAATAATCAAGTACATTTTTGTCCATTTTGACTATCGCATAATTTTAACTGTCCTAATGACTTTTCAACTCATAATGAGTGTCATAATTGTCAATTTCAATTCAACTTTGTCAATTTTAGCTCTCATAATTGATTCATGATGTCATAATCTTGACTGTCATAATGACTTTTTATCTAAATTTTGACTCTCATAATTGATTTTGTATGTCATCATTTCGGCTACCATAATTCTGATAAAAAGATTTTTAAAAATTTGATAAAAAGTCAGAATTATGACACAGTAAAATAACTCAATAAATATGCCATAAATCAGAATTATAACATACTAACTCAATAAATATGCCATAAATCTGAATTATAACATACTAACTCAATAAATATGCCATAAATCTGAATTATAACATACTAACTCAATAAATATGCCATAAATCTGAATTATAACATACTAACTCAATAAATATGCCATAAATCTGAATTATAACATACTAACTCAATAAATATGCCATAAATCTGAATTATAACATACTAACTCAATAAATATGCCATAAATCAGAATTATAACATACTAACTCAATAAAAAATTTGATAAAAAGTCAGATTTATGACATAGTGACTCAATACATATGACAATAAAAAAATCAGAATTATGGCGGCTGAAATTATGAGACTGACTTTTTATGAGTTCAACTTCTTTAATTTCGTAAGTACACTTTTTTTTTTTTGTCATAATTTTAATTTTTTAATCTCATACTGGTAATTATGATTTACCAAAGCAGGATTTTTTTCTTATGAGCTAGAAATGGGCTTCCATAAAGCACACCAAAAATGTTTCTGAAGATTATTTAAGAGTGTAATCTTTACACGATGGCTGATTTGTTGTAGGTCCTCCTCATTATTGTTAAGAATGAGTTTACCGTAGTTGCATGTAATACAGAGTCAACAAGTTTGAACATGCTTGATTTTAAAACCTCCCGCTTAAATGCAAGAAATTAGCTAACCAATATAAATTGTGCATCAAATATTTGATTCTTTTTCAAATAAACCTGTGCAGAAAAAGAGATAAAGCAAGCTCCGTATTTCGTGGAGAAGCTGCAGAACACGGGCGTCGCAGAAGGAGCTCCGGTGCGCCTCGAGTGCAGAGTCGTGGGAATGCCACAGCCACTCATTTACTGGAAGAAAGACAACGACACCATCCCTCACTCCAAGGACAGGGTCAGGTGAGCTCACTGGGAGGTCATGTTGTTTGAGACTCAAAAGGACAATTCCGGCGCAAAATATGGTTATCGAGTCGACCGTTCTCTGGGATGCGTTTTCATGATAATCGAATGTGAAGAGTTTTATCTCTAAAAACTGATTAGCTTATAAGTTATAATGCTAGTATATGGGGCATAGAGTAAGTAAAATAAATCGCTAGTTAATATCACTAACAAGGCTCAAAATAGCCTCACACTAACACTAGCATAATGAGGGTGTCTACATGCAAACCGAAGCATTGAGAACTGTGTCAGTGTACAGACAGTTTAATAAGAAGATACGGTAACACTTTATAATAACTGCACGCTATTAATCATTAGTTAAGCATTAGTAAACAGTTAATTCATAATTTATAAAGCATTAATTTACATTAAAAAGCAGTTTATAAATACAGCTACAAATGCTTTATTCTTGATTTATAAGCATATATATTTGTAATTTCAAAATTAAGTATAGCATTATTTACAAACCAGTTATTTAAGAGTTGTCAGTGATTCATAAGATCACTTAGAAAGTATTAGCAAATGTAGTAAATGCAGGTAGTTATAAAGCATTTAGTAGTGGTGAGTTAACTATTTTTGTGAGCTCATCTAAAGTGAGGACTAGTTATGCCTTGTAAAGCATTTACAAAGGAGATTTAAAGGCTCATTTGTCTTCTAAACAGAAAAAAAGACACAAACACAACACAGTGATACAGAACATAGAAATATTAACAGCCTTTAAATCTCCTTTATAAATGCTTTACAGTTCATGAATAGTCCTCACTTTAGATGAGCTCACAAAAACAGTTAACTGACCACTACTAAATGCTTTATAACTACCTGAATTAACCATGAATTACAGTATAAATACATGTTAATAAAGCATTTACTAACACATTAAGTAACTATTACTATATGTCTGAATAATAAGATGTATGAATATACATTTAAATAGTTTATTAATCATTTACATACACTTTCTAAGTAATATTATGAACCACTGACAACTCTTAAATAACTGGTTTGTAAATAATGCAGTACTTAATTTAGAAATTATAAATTGATCATTAATAACATATGAAAATATAATTATCAAACACATTATAGATATGCTTTTAAATCAAGAATAAAGCATTTTTAACTGTATTTATAAACTGCTTATTATTGTCTATTAATGCTTTATAAATGACAAATTAACTGTTTACTCATGCTTAACTAATGATTAATAGTGTGCAGTTATTATAAAGTGTTACGGAAGATGCTTTATAAAGACAGTACATTACGCGTATATAGGCAGGAGCCATCTTGGAAAACACAAAACAGTCTCGACTTGTCGAGCCACGAACGCCGTGCTACGTTAGATTTTACCATAGATATATACACTAGATCTCGCCTTGGGGTTCTAATCATGCATCAAAACCGCCGCCATCTTGGAACAGGGGTCTTGTCATAGGAAGTAGCTGGGTAACGCTGCTATCTCCGCCTGTACTTCGAATTCATGGATGATGCCGGACTTATGTGCTGCGTATGGATGTTCACACAAACAAAATATGAACTAGATGATGATAAAGACTCAATGATAAATACATGTCTGACCGTTGGAACGAACCAAAAAAACTAGAAAATCGCATTCATGGCGATTTATGGTGATTTTATTTCCGTTAGACGTTAGCCTACATTGACGCTGATGCATTAAAGAGGAGGGGCTCCCCTGTTCCAAGATGGCGGCTCTATTGACGCGTTCGTTCCAACGAACTGCCGTAGCCAAGGCGGCATCTAGTGTATATATCTATGAGATTTTACAAACGTAATTCCTATCGACCAGCTCACTTAGCACGGCGTTCGTGGCTCGACTAGTCGAGACTGTTTTGTGTTTTCCAAGATGGCTCCTGCCTATATACGCGTAATGTACTGTCTTTATAAAGTATCTTCTTATTAAACCGTCTGTACACTTACACAGTTCTCAATGCTTCGGTTTGCATGTCCCTCATTATGCTGCCGTGTTATTGTGAGGCTATTTTGAGCCTTGTTAGTGGTATTAACTAGCGATTTACTTTAACTTTCTCTATGCCCCATATACTAGCGTTATAAGCTAATCAGTTTTTAGAGATAAAACTCTTTACATTCGATTATCATGAAAACGCATCCCAGAGAACGGTCGACTCGGTAACCATGTGTTAATTACCCCTAGGTTCATTTTGAACCGGAATTGTCCTTTAAATGCAGTAGATAATACAGTAAATGAGTAAAAAGTATATATTTTGACATTCATATTCTGTGTTTTGCTATCCCAGCATGCATCAGGACACTACCGGTTACGTATGTCTACTAATTCAGCCGACCAGAAAAGAAGATGCTGGCTGGTACACGGTGTCTGCGAAGAACGAGGCTGGAATCATATCATGCACAGCCAGACTAGACATTTATGGTGAGCCTTTTTTTTATGTTTCAATACTGTAAATTTGTGAGGTAAAAAAAAAATAAACTAAAGTATTAATACTCCTGCAATGATTTAAAGCACAGTGTACAGAACCTTTGTTATCTGATGAGGAATAAATGAATGAAAAGCTAAATTAAACTTCTGTATTAATAGTCCATCTAAAACTATTTTAAACTGAACTTTTCTGATTATTTAAAGAAATTATTCTAATATTTAAAAAAATGTATTAAACTATTTTAGTACTCCATCCAGAACTATTTTAACTGATTAATTTAAGAAAGTATTCTTATATTATTACTCCATCTAAAACTATTTAAAACTATTTTTCTAATTAAAGAAATTATTATAATAAATTAATACTCAATCGAAAACTATATATATTAATAACTTTTTTAAACATATTTTTTCCTAATTATTCTAAGAAATTATTTTAATGAAATATTTAACTGCTATATTAATACTCGCCATCTAAAATTATTTCAACATCATTTTTTTAATTTAAGAAATCATCCTGATAATTTACATTTAAACTACGATATTTTACTTAATCTAAAACTTCTAGAGTTAATCTAAACTGTGTGTGTGTGTGTGTGAGTCTGTGTGTAAGTCTGTGTAAGTGTGTGTAAGTGTGTGTGAGTGTGAGTGTCTGTGTGTGTGAGAAAGT
>NC_136889.1:2032646-2285146 GCF_949152265.1 Phoxinus phoxinus
CTGTACCTAAATGATCTTATGCTGCACATGCAAGGAAAGAGTTTATTTTGCCATGTTTATTTAATATTGTTCCTGAAGAATAAATACTGCTGCTTGAGGTAAATCTCCGCAATATTACAGAATCAGAAATATATTAGATATTATAAATTGTTGTGGAAGTTTACAAAAGCCTTTAATCAAATGTATTGTTATACAATCACTAGGATAAAAAAATACCTAATTTGTGAACATGTATAATAGATGTTTTTCTTGAAAATAAAGTTATATTTATTCAAACAAAGATGGCGTCTCTTCTTCAGTTTGTTGCATTGTAAACTTACAGCACACATGATTGCAATAACTCAGCCATAACCAGATATACTTCAGGTTATGAAATTAATATTATTTGTGGACCAATGTGCAAATCAATATTGATAGATAAAACACGGTCCCCAATGAAATCTACCAAGCAGGCTATCAAATCCGATAGCTTTTAATCTAGTTACTTGACTTGAGAAAAATAGGTCTCATTTAATAATGTATGTAAATGTAAATATTTGATTTTTGAATAAATAATACAAAAATGCTGAACGGATATTACAGGATAACATTGGATGTTATATAGAGTCTTCCTGTCAACATAACAGTGAATAAATCCCAACCTGCTTTATTTTCCTTGATATATTTCTTTATAATAAAAATATATGTATACATTTATATTAAAACATTGGTAAATGTATTTTTTTACCGGTGTTCTCAGTGTAAATAGGAACCTAATACACTTTCTGCTGAGTTCCAGTCGGACTCATTTATCGTCCGGAACAACAACAGCGATCCACTGAATTTCATTTCTATTTCAGTTATAATTTGCTTTCAATCGCTGATTAATCGCACAAATGGCTGATGGTGAAGATGACTACATGTCTGACGCTTTCCTGAACAAAATGTGAGTTTAAAACATGTGTTTTTGAAACGATACCCTGTTACTGTCAGCGTGAGTTTGATGTTTGCTAATGCGTTAGATAAACAAACACGGAGTAACGTTTGTATTCACGCGCAATCAACAGTTCACATGTCAGTTTAAATGTAATGTAAAGTTTCTTAGATCATTATTACATGAAAATCTGCTGTGTAAGCACTTACAACAACCATGAATGATGGTGAAGCGTTGCTATTTAAAATAAAAACATGGTAATACATGGTAAAAGCTGGTGTTCAGTTGTTTTTAGCTGCTCTCTCCCTGGGCAGCTTAGGCTAGTTTTAACTGTATGTCCAGCAGTGCCATGTTTTGTTATTTGACGTATTCTTTGAAGAATAGCTTAAAAAAAACATAAAATCAGTGTATACCCCATATTACACCAGTCAAATATGCTAATACAGAAAATAAATACAAATGTTTGTTTAGAATTGATCTATTATTCCCATGTCCTCCAGCCGACTGACATCCTAAACAACACAACTATCTCCTCATTGTGTCTCATTGTGTCACACGTGTTGTTTTGATGCTCTTGCACATGTACAGCTCAGATGTTCGTCCTGGCGTGCCGATGGTGAAGCGGATGAAGGACGCCTTGAGAAAGGAGGCGGTGCAGAAAGAGAAGAACACACAGAACCGGCAGAAGAGCTTCAGAGAGCAGGAGAGAGAGAGTCGCGAGGTCGCGCTGCAAAGCTCCATAAGCAGTCAAAATAAAGGCTTTGCGTTACTGCAGAAGATGGGATATAAAGAAGGACAAGGCCTGGGAAAACGGGGTCGGTGATTGATTGGGACTTAAATAAAATGACCATAAAACGTTTTGTGTGCATAACAAAGTGTTCTCGTGCTGCAGGTGCTGGACGGGTTGAGCCGGTTCCTCTCAACATCAAAACTGGTAGATGGGTGTTTTCTGCTTTTTTATCGTTGATTATGCAAGTAAGACATTGTTCTGAAACTCTGGTGTTTGCACACGGTTTCCAGACCGAGGCGGCATTGGAATGGAAGGACTCAAGAAGAGGAAAGCAGACGAGGAACTGCAGAATTACCGGAGAAAAGTGCAAATGAAACAACATGTGGAGAAGAAATCACTGGAGGATTTTAGGTATAAACCTGCGGATGATAATAAAATCTTTTTGTTAGGGAATTTTTACTGATTTTATTAAGTAAATGTAAGAATAACTTGGTAATATTTCACTTGCTGGACTGAAGCAGCTTCAGTTTAATTGATCATTTTTAGAAAAATCATGAGTTTCAAATATGATCATCAGGCTTTTGAGGAAGGTTTATTACTACATCTCTCAATCATCACTGTATTACATTGCACTTTATGTTTTAAAACTACAAAACTAGGCATTTAAATATCATCTTATGAAGATATAGTGTCCTGGTTTCACAGACAGGGCTTAGATTAAGCCACGATTAGCCCACAATTAGGACATTTAAGTAGCTTTTATTAACTTGCCTTAGAAATAAATAAAAAACATTTCTGGTGTGAATCTTGAGACAAAACAATGGCACTGATCAATTTTAAGGGTGACGCTTTACAATAAGGTTCATTAGTTAACTACCTTATTTAACATGAACTAAGACTACTTCTACAGCATTTATTAATAATAGTTCATATTGATTTCAACATTTACTAATACATTATTAAAATCAAAGGTTGTATTTGTTAACATTAGTTAATGCACTGTGAACTAACAATGAAAAGCTGTAATTTTATCTAATATTAACAATGATGAATAAATACTGTAACAAATGTACAGTGCTATGCATAAGTTTAGACACCCATGCTAAAGTTGACTAAAAAGAGGAATAAAAAATCATCTTTTGGAAATTGAACTTAATGCCTTAATTTAAAAAAATAGGAAAAATCCAACCTTTAAGGACACCAATTTTCTTTGTGAATGAATAATGTATCGTAAATAAATAAATTTTCTTCCTTAAAATACAGGGTGCATAAGTTTGGACAACCCTATGTTAAATTCCCATAGAGGCAGGCAGATTTTTATTTTTAAAGGCCAGTTACTTCATGGATCCAGGATACTATGCATCCTGATAAAGTTCCCTTGGCCTTTGGAATTAAAATAGCCCCACATCATCACATATCCTTCACCATACCTGGAGATTGGCATGGTTTTATTTCAGTTAGCCTAACAGCTGGTTTGATTTGCATTGAGAGATGATCTTATGGAAAGTACTCCATGCCAATCTCCAGGTATGGTGAAGGATATGTGATGATGTGGGGCTATTTTAATTCCAAAGGCCAAGGGAACTTTATCAGGATGCATAGTATCCTGGATTCATGAAGTAACTGGCCTTTAAAAATAAAAATCTGCCTGCCTCTATGGGAATTTAACATAGGGTTGTCCAAACTTATGCACCCTGTATTTTAAGGAAGAAAATGTATTTATTTACGATACATTATTCATTCACAAAGAAAATTGGTGTCCTTAAAGGTTGGATTTTTCCTATTTTTTTAAATTAAGGCATTAAGTTCAATTTCCAAAGGATGATTTTTTATTCCTCTTTTTAGTCAACTTTAGCATGGGTGTCTAAACTTATGCATAGCACTGTATTGCTCATTGTTAGGTCATAGATTAACTGATGAACCTTATTGTAAAGTGTTACCATTTTAAGAAATTATATGGAGTTGCTATCAGTTATATCAGCTCAAACATGCATTTTAATCTGGGTCTAGTTTAAGCCTGGTCTGTGTAACCGGGGGTTGATTGGTAGATTATATTTATATGCATTTTATGTCAGTGGAAGACCTAATTGATTTAAATTACAAGCAAAATAATTTAATATATCAGCATCTGCACCAATATTATATTGCACATATTTTGTACATTACACATATTTAGCTCAGTTTGAGCCTCTGAATAATATTGAGGTGTTTTCCCTCCATATTCTCAATATATCAGACTATATTAGCATAAAAGTCTGATGTATCAAATATGATACTCAACTAAAAAAATCATATGTGACCCTTGACCACAAAAACAGTCACATGGGTCAATTTTTTTAAACTGAGATGTATAAATCATCTGAAAGCTGAATAAATAATCTTTCCATTGATGTGTGGTTTGTTAGGATAGGACAATATTTGGTCGAGACACAACTATTGAAAATCTGGAATCTGAGGATGCAAAAAAATTGAGAAAATCTCCTTTAAAGTTGTGCATTTATGTTCTCGATTGTGCTGCATTCACTCACAAAAATACATGTTTTATATATTTACGGTAGGAAAATATTGTTCATCTTCATTACAGAGTGCGTATGAGAACCGAAAGAGAAGAGCGTCAGACACAGGGCGACCTGTGGAAGAGCCAGCGCGCCTGTGAACAGCTGGACAGCCAGAAGGTCATTCGGATAAAGACTCGATCTTGAGGGATGAACACATTAGCATGAGGCTCGTCTGGATCTCAAACTCTGCCGCTGTGATTCTTCCTGCAGGGCGTCACCGCTCCCAGAGACAGCTGGTACTGGCCCGAAGTAGCGAAAGACGAGGAGGAAGAGCTTCTGGAGGAAGAGGAAGCTAAACCTGAGGGAAGTGATGATGAAGAGGAGGAGCTAACGGTGAGTTGCTCCTCACACCTGTGTGTATGGCACTCTCTTTGCTAATACGCTAGTTTGGGGAGGAAATGTTTTATAATTTGTCTTACAGTAACTTTGAGAACAGGCTTGAATGTTTGAGCTTTGATGAAAGAGATATTGAGAACATTTAATGAGATAATTTGTTCTGCCATGCTCTCCTTTTTTTTACTACAATGAATTATACGTGTGTGTGCGCGCGTGTGTGTGTGCGCATGCGTGTGTGTGTGTGCATGTATGCATGTGTGTGTGTGTGTATATATATATGTGTGTGTGTGTGTGTGTATTAGGGATGCATAACAATTAATCGCAATTAATCGTTTGCAGAATAAAAGTTTTTGTTTACATCATATATGTGTGTGTACTGTGTAAAATAATTATGTATTTATAAATACACACACACATGCATGTATATATTTAAAAAATATTTACATGTTTATATACATTTTGATATTTAAATATAATTGATATTATATATAATTATAAATACTTAATATATAAATAAAAAATTTTTTCTTAAAATTATACATGCATGTTTGTATATTTATATATACATAATTATTATAAACAGTACACACACATATATGATGTAAACAAAAACTTTTATTCTGCAAACGATTAATTGCGATTAATTGTTATGCATCCCTAGTGTGTATATATATGTATGCATGTGTGTGTGTGCATGCATGTGTGTGTATGTGTGTGTGTGTGTGTGTGTATGCATGCGTGTGTGTGTGTGTATGCATGCGTGTGTGTGTGTGTATGCATGCGTGTGTGTGTGTGTATGCATGCGTGTGTGTGTGTGTATGCATGCGTGTGTGTGTGTGTATGCATGCATGTGTGTGTGTATGCATGCGTGTGTGTGTGTATGCATGCGTGTGTGTGTTTATGTATGTATGCGTATTAGGGCTGTGCGATATATCGAAAATATCGAAATATCGCAAATTCGCATATCGCGATATGCATATCGTAATGATTTGCGATAAATGAACAAAATAATACAAAGCTATATAGTTTTACGACACAGATCATCTGACATGCGGACGTTAGTTGTGTGTGTGCGTGCGCATAGCGCCCGCGTGCTCACTGCTCTGACGTCTGACCATCAACAAGCCAGCACGCAGTGAGTGACGCGCTCATAGCAAACTAATATGATAAAATGAGCCAGCCTGAGACATCCGCAGCTGCTGCCGACGATTTAGTGCCAAAACGAAGAAGCACCTCAAAGATATGGCAGTTTTTTGGATTTAAAAGAGATGACCACATGCAGACTGAAGTTATATGTAAAACATGTAAATCTCGTGTAGCAACGAAAACGGGAAACACTTCAAATCTGTTCAGTCACCTCAAAGCAAAGCACAACGATTTGTATCAGCAATGCTCGGCAGAAAAATCTTCAAGCTCAGGTGAATCAACCCTCGTTCACCAACCCAAGCAACAATCCATATCATCAAGCTTCGAAAGCATAACACCATATCCTGTAAGTTCCCGCCGTCATAGTGAGATAACCAAGGCCATTACACGCTATCTGGCAAAGGATATGGTTCCGATCGCCACAGTCGGGAAACCAGGGTTTTTCTTGGCAAAAACAAAACAAAAAGAGAGCAAAGTAGTAACTCCACTGTTTCTCAAGTGTTTTTGTTTACTTGAATGTTCATGTTTTCAGGTTGATGTAGGCCTAACTATATAGTGGAGCAAAGTATTAGTGATATTTTTATTTTCTGTTTGTTTACATTGTTAAAATGTAATTGTAACATTTAAATGTAATGTTAAAATGTAATTTGTGTTAATGCAACATAAAAAAAACTGCTGTTGTTCACTTTCAAAAGTTGTAGTGATTTCTTTCCCATAAATAATTTGAAATTTTGGTTATATGATTTCTCTTAATACAATTTTAATTGATTTTAGAAAAATAAATATCGTATCGCATATCGAATATCGCATTATTTAGCAAGATATCGCATATCGCATTTTTCTTCAATATCGCACAGCCATGTATGTATGCGTGTGTGTGTGTGTGTGTATGTATGCATATGTATTTATATAAACATAATCATTTTAAAACCAGGTAATGTGTTATTATTACTATTATTAAAGCTGCAGTCCGTCGTTTTTCCTCTCTGTCGCCATCTCTGTTAGAAATCTGCAATTGCAGTTATTCGCGGAATTATTAACTGTGCGTGGGTAGTAAATCGGCATGAAACAGCGCGGATGTACACAATGTATTGAGGCTGCCGCGTCGCTGTGGATACTGTAACGTTACTGTCATCAGCAATCTCAGAGTATACTTTTTGAAAGTGTCAACATTAGAATTTTCATCGGGAAATGTCATCTGAACAAGTAAGTAACATTCACTTTTGTTCTGACCAAATTCGGGGGGTGGGGGGAAGCATTGCAGTAGGGTACCATGCTGATCAAATCTAACGATTGCTTATATCACGTCAAAACGTGAAAAATATTTTTTTTTTAAGTCTTTGTGTTTTACAACTGGTGAATCTCCAGTTGTCACTGGTGATTGTCGCTTTAAACTTTCGGGATCCGCCATACCAAGTGCTAAGCTAAATCTCCACCATCATCCACACACGCTAGCCGGGGACTCCTTCTCTATGTGTACAGAAGTGACGTAATGACGCAAAGACATGCTCGAAATTCCCGCGGAAATCCACCAGTACCACTGGAATTAAAATCATTATTACAAGCTTACCGTTTTGAATCGAGGTAAGGCAAGCAGATCGTTTTGAACACTGGCTGGTTACGTTTTTTTTCAAAAATGTCTTTTTTGATATTTTTAAACCCAAAAAAGTGCCGGACTGCAGCTTTAATTACTATGTAATAGATTTATATAATAAGATGATAACTTGATATATCTAATAGTTCTCACTTTGTAGAACATTATTTTATGTGTAAAATAAATTTGACACAAAATAGTATTATTGTGAAGCCCCATCATGCTCTTGTCCTTCCTTCACAGCCTCTAGACAAGCTGCAGTTTCTCACCTCGTATCTGCGAGGAGTCCACTTTTACTGCATATGGTGTGGGACGGCGTATAATGGTGAGAAGTGTTACTGTATAATGTCTAATATCTTGAGCTGATGCATAAATTATGATTAAAACACTGAAATGTTCTCGCCCAACAGATGAGGAGGATTTGAGCTCAAACTGTCCCGGTGACACGGCAGCAGATCATGACGACTGAGCAACGATCGAGAACACTTCGTTATATTTGCATAGCTGTGTTTAATATTTATGTTTACTTTTCATTTATTAAATATTGCATTGATGTTTTGATTATAATTGTGTGTCTGGTTTTGTACAATTTCTGATCTCTTTATTTGTCCTGCATAACTGAATCTCAACCAATCACAAACATTTGTGCTCGCATATTTATTCATTTTATTACTTTCTATTGCCCAGTGCATTGTGGGGTGGAGTATGTGACAATATTGTCCTATTTATAGAAGAACATTAATAAATAGATTTTTCCAGTTGGCCTAAAACATATTTAAAGATTCAGAAAGGCTTTGTATATTACACTTAGTACAGTAAGTTCACAAAAATATATAGCACATAATACAGTTAAGTTTATTTTTAAGTTAAGCATAAATTAGGCTACTATGTAGATTTTCCATAGAATATTAGCAAACATTTTCCTGTGGTTTTGCATTTAGATTCAATTAATGAGGTTTTATTGATTTATCTTTTTCTATTACTTGCCAAATTTCATAATCACAGAAACATAATGTTAAAACTGAAAGATATTTTATGAAACCCAATGTAAAAAAAAGAAGAAACAATCGAACAAATCTAACTTATAAATATTCAAAAATGTTTACATTTTATATTATAGTAAATAAAAGATTATATTTTATGAAACCCAATGTAAAACTGAAATAAATCAAACAATTCTAACTTATAAACATTCTAAAATCTTTACATTTTATACTATTGTAAAATAAATATAAGATTTTATTAAACCCAATGTAAAAACTGAAATGAACCAAACAATTCTAACTTATAAACGTTCTAAACTGTTTCGATTTTATATTATTTTTAAATAAGATAATATTTTATGAAACCCAATGTAAAAAAGATGGGGAAAAAATCAAACAATTCTAACTTATAAACTTTCTAAACGTTTCAATTTTATATATTTTTTTGCAAGATGCTGCAACACGTATTTTAATTATTATGCCTGGTAATTTATTTATCTATGTGCGTAATAGAATATACATTTATATAATTCTACCTTAAAATAATTTTGTTTTTCAGGATAGGCGTGGCCTATCAACATGCATGGCCTTTTGATTGGTCAATCCACTGTGTAGCGATGACGTTGAATTCCGGAAATCGAAACTTAATCGAACTAGTAAGAAAAGAAAGTATTCTTGTGGTCTGATGGATGTCAGGGTGAACTGACCACTATTAATACCGTGTAAACCTGATTTAAGATCACAGTAACGAGTGTTTTAAGTTCGTCTGTTGAAGATATTCACAAGCTGATCAAGGTGAACATTCATTGAAGTTGTGTCGCTGCCTATGTAGTTATTTTTAACTGCAATATGGAGTCTCCGTCAATGAGTTATATTTCTCGGCTGAATGAGTACCAGCGTACGGCAAATTGCATCGTGGAGTATGAAGAGGGACCCACTGAGGGACCGAGCCACGACCATACGTATGCAAATATCTTTCATTCAATCAATATAAGTTACATACAGTTGAAATGAGTGAAGTCTGCTGAGGATCCGTTTCTGTGCGGTTTGTGCAAATGATACAAAGTCAATGACCGTAACATTATTGTAACTGACTACTATAACTGATTTGTGATCAAATGTTTTAATCTTTAATCTAAGATTCACTATGAGGGCTATTGTAAATGGTCAGCGGTTTCCTGATGGCATTGGGAAAACTAAGAAAGAGGCAAGGCAAAGTGCTGCCAAGAACGCCCTGGATGGCCTCAAGAGCTCTCCCAATATTGAGTCTGTAAGTAAAAATGGGTTATATAAGTAACACACACACACACACACACGCGCACACGCACACACACACACACACACACAAGCGTTGGGGTTTCATGTTAAATGGGCACTTTCCATATATATAATGATTTTTATACTATGAAAAACAAACCATATCTTGCATGTCCTAAACCTAGTAATTCAATATGATTTTTGTTTTATTTCGGTCAAAAGTTTGGAAACATTAAGGTTTTTGAAAGTAGTCTCTTAATCTCACAAAGGCTGCATATATTTGATCAAAAATACAGTAAAAATGTAAAATATTTACATTTTTTCTATGTGAATATATATATATAGTAAAATATAATTTATTCCTGTGATCAAAGCTGAATTTTCAGCATCATTACTCCAGTCTTCAGTGTCACATGATCCTAATAAAAGAAACATTTATTAGCCTATTTATAATGTTAAACACTGTTGTGCTGCACTGCTGCTTAATATTTTTGTGGAAACCGAGAGACATTATTTTTCAGGATTCCTCAATAAATAGAAAGTTCAAAAGAATGGCATTTATTATAGATATAACTTTTTTGTAATATTTATTAATTGCATAAATATATTTTCTATCTCCAACCCCCCCCCCCCAACCCCCCTTTGTTTTGTTTTTGTTTTGTTTTATTCTTGCACCAAACATTTTAATCCTGTGTTTATAAAATAAAAAAAGCAGCTAAAACTGCTTTCAAAATGTATAATACCGTTAATAAGAAATTATCTTAGAATGATGTGTGGCACTGAAGACTGGAGTAATGATGCTGAAAATTCTTCTTTGATCACAGGAATAAATTGCACTTTAAAATATATTACAACAGAAACCAGTTATTTAAATTGTAATAATTTTTCACAGTATTACTGTTTTTTCTGTATTCTTGATCAAATTAATGCAGCCTTGGTGAGATTAAGACGTAGTGTGTGTATGTAAAAAGAAAGCATATATAAAGATATACACACATATATATATATATATATATATATATAAAGAGCATTCACAACATTAAATCTGTAATTAAAATGTTATATTATGTAGCATGAAATAGTTGTTTGAGTCTAGCACTAGCACAGCTGTGTAAATATTTGCTATTTTATTGTAATAATTATATATGGAAATTCTTTTGAGAATGAATGTGTCTGTCTTTAACAGCAGACGACATCACCTGTTCAAAACATTTCCAACAACACGAATATACCTTTGCGGAATTACACATGTTGGCTCAATGAACATTCACAGAAGAACAGGTTATTATTCAAGGCCCGCGAGACCACTAAGATGGATCCAGGAAACGCTATTCAGTGAGTGTTCAATACATTTGCTCATATGCTTGATCTTCTGATTCATCCAGAAAAGAAAAGATCTAGAAAAGAGAGAAAAGTACTGAATTCCAGCTCCTAGAAAGAAATAAAATATGATATCAGTCTTCTCTCTTGTCTTTTTTGCAGATTGTGTACTTATTACTGTAAGTATGTCTGCGGTGAAAGAGAGTTTCCCGAGGCTTATGGAAATAATAAGAAGGAAGCCAAAGAGGCAGCAGCTTTCCGTGTTTATGAAGAGCTATTTAAAACACAAAATACAGAGGTGACACAACATCTGTCTACTTGGATTATCTGTAATTTATGATTTGTGTTTGACATTATTTTGCATTTCAGGTCATTGACGAGAACAGCAATAAAGCACAGGGGTCAGAGGTTGCAGCTTGTAGGTAAATAATGAACAACGATTATAATGTCAGACTTTTATCAGTTCTTCTCAACTGGTCTTTCTTCAGGACACAGACAATTGCTTATCTTAAAAGAAGCTAAAAAAATAATATATATATTTATTTTTTATTTTTTTTACTTTATTTATATAGCACAAGTAAACACAACAGAAGTTGACCACTGTGCTTTACATAACAAAAGAAACAGGAAACATGAAAAGAAGAGCAAAATATAAATTAAACAATATAGTTAAACCCACATTAAAAATTTAGAGAAATGCCCGTTCCAAGAGATATAACTTAAGTTAAAGAGGTCAACGATCTCAGGGATATAGGGATGCTGTTCCGATAACAGCAAAGGCACGATCCCCTCTCGACTCTAATCGTGAATGTGGCTGGGACAGATTATGACTGCTAGAGGACCGTAGACACCTACCGGGCACGTTCACAGTCAAAAGTTCAGATAAATATGAAGGTGCAAGACCATTTAAAAATTTTAAAACAAACAACAATGTTTTCAATTCGACCCTATAGCGCACCGGCAACCAGTTAAGAGACAATAAAATCGGAGTGATATGTTCATGTTTGCGGACCCCAGTTAGGAATCTGGCAGCAGCGTTTTGGACCATTTGAAGCCTTGTAATAGAAAACGGGGGTTAAGGCCATTGCACACTGAGTCTGATATTTATCTACTATTTTTGTCCTTGAACTCCCAGTTGGGAACCACTGATTTAATAGGCTCTTTTACTATATTTTGCACATGTTGATCTGTTTATTTTGACATTTTGTCCTTGATTGAAGCGCTAGCATGGACCGTCTGAGTTTGAGTATTGCTGATGATTCCCGAAGCTCCACGACTGACCACAACTACATTGCATTTCTCAATGAATTCTGCCAGAAAAATAAACGTGTACTTCATTTCAAATTAGTGGAGAATAGAGGCCCTCCTCACAACCCAGAGTAAGTCTCGCCGTCACAGTTCATATGTGTTTGAGTTGAAAGCGTAAAACTGACATTTCCTTCTTCAGTTTTGTGTATAATAAAGTTGTCATAGACGGGAAGGAATATCCTGAAGGTCAAGGAAAGAGCTCAAAACAGGCGAAGCAACATGCGGCTCAGCGCGCTTGGAGTGAACTTCGGGATCAGTCTGGCTGGACCACAGAGGCAGGACCCTTCAGAAATTCAGCTTTGTGTGTGTGTGTGGTCTATGTTAGTGTTGACTAATGCATGTTTTTAATTAACAGAGTTCGGAAGATGATATCTCTCCACAAACCCAAGAGACGTCGTAAGTTTAAATGAATGAAACAAACATTACGTTGTGCATAATACAGGTAAAACTGGAAAAATTTGAATATGGTGCAAAAGTTCATTTATTTCAGTAATTCAACTTAAAAGGTGAAGCTAATATATTATATAGACTCATTACATGCAAAGTGAGATATTTGTTATAATTTTGATGATTATGGCTTACAGCTTATGAAAACCTTTTCACAATATTCTAATTTTGAATTTGAGGTTTTCATGTAAGCCATAATCATCAAAATTATAACAAATAAAGGCTTGAAATATCTCACTTTGCATGTAATGAGTCTGTTATGGCAAGATTTTATGTTCCATTGACTTGTTTTATTTTTCATTTACTTTTAGTATATTGCAAAGGAATGCCATGTGTTTTTGCCATTTGCAGTACGGTGTGAGAACAGGGAACTGCTCTCAGGTTAATGTGTTTATGTACCTGGGGAGACACTCCAGAAAACAGACGAACAAGGACCTCTGACCCCGGTGTCACAAGGCCATTTGGTGCAGGGGGGCTTAGTGGGCCAACTAGTGACGAATCTAAACTAGATATGGTTCCTTTGTCTATGGAAAACTACTGGGAGGAAGGCTCTGGGGGAAGAAGACCTTGGAAGAGCTAGGATAAAAAGCTGGTTCAGTCTGTCTGGGGGTGTCACTCTTCTGCACAGGGTAACAACTGTGTATTAGACTGCTCCTATTCTTGCAAGAATAAATACTTCTCTTTTTATAATTTGACTCTGAGTGTCTCTTACGCAGTGATGTTTGTATATGAAATTTTTGCCACAACAAGTCCATATAATATAATAGTTTCACCTTTTAAGTTGAATTACTGAAATAAAGTAACTTTTGCACAATATAATTTTTTTTAAAGTTTTACCTGTAATATGTAATGATAGAAAGATGCACTGCATTTGACTGTTCATCTGTTTTATAGTAATTCTGAGGATGCACGGCTCTCATCAAACAGCTCGTGTGAAACTCCCAGCTCGAGTGATATCGTCTTCAAAGACTCGTCTGCTGTCAGTTCTCCTATGGCCATAAGTCCTGTAAGTCCAGTCTGTGTTATTGGCAGCATTTGCATTTTTTTACTTCAAGCTATAACATATGAGAGGCTATGAGTTTCATAAAACATACTGTATTTTAACATTTTATATTTGAACTTATGAAATTCAAACTGTATTACAGTGTGTGAACCTGGAGCCGCACAGCCCGGGACCTGCGAGACTGGATGTGAAGCCGAAAATAAAGTAAGCGTTTAGTTATTAAATGTCAAATTTGAGATTTTACATTAGTTTTTCTTCATCAATAATATAAATTATACACGTTTTCTTTTAGATTAGCACCAACTTTTCTTCTGTCACCTAACGGCCTGGCCCAGGGTAAAGAGGTATTGGAAAATTAATATGTTTATTACAATAACAATGAAAGTTTACTGTAACTTTAATGAAAAAGTGTGGAGTGTTTAGGGAAGCAAACACATATGTGAGGTTCGGGTTGTGTATGCTGTGCTTCATTATATGACAGAGCTGCACGATTAATCATTAAAACATTACAATCTCCATTTAAATACCCATGTGACCTTATTCCTAAATGACAGCTATTAAACCTTTGACAAGTATGATCACAGCAAACATTCAGATCTGTGATCTGAGCCAGAGAGTTGTCAAGTATAGGTATGAAATATATTTTCAACCACACAGTATCATTTATTTCTGTCTTACAATCATTCAAATGATCACAGGGATAAAAGTTTATAGTTCGGATATAAATACTGATGTCTACAGTATACAAATAGAGTAAATCACCTTTTGAATGTAACTTGATGCTTCAAATAAAGAGGGTATCAATACATTGTGACTGTTACATTTTGTATTTGTCATTGAGTCATTCATTCAAGAGATTCATTCAAAAACACAGATTCATCCAGTGATGAAACAAGTGAATCATTCAAGAGATTTGTTCAAAAACACAGATTCATCCAGTGATGAAACAAGTGAATCATTCAAGAGATTTGTTCAAAAACGCAGATTCATCCAGTGATGAAACAAGTGAATCATTCAAGAGATTTGTTCAAAAACACAGATTCATCCAGTGATGAAACAAGTGAATCATTCAAGAGATTCATTCAAAAACACAGATTCATCCAGTGATGAAACAAATGAAGTCTTTGAGTGAGTCATTGAGTCATTCATTCATTCAAGAGATTCATTCAAAAACACAGATTCATCCAGTGATGAAACAAATAAAGTTTTTGAGTGAGTCATTGAATCATTCATTCAATAGATTCATTCAAAAACACAGATTCATCCAGTGATGAAATAAATTAAGTCTTTGAATGAGTCATTGAGTCATTCATTCAAGAGATTCATTCAAAACACAGATTCATCCAGTGATGAAACAAATTAAGTCTTTGAATGAGTCATTGAGTCATTCATTCAAGAGATTTATTCAAAAACACAGATTCATCCAGTGATGAAACAAGTGAATCATTCAAGAGATTTGTTCAAAAATGCAGATTCATCCAGTGATGAAACAAGTGAATCATTCAAGAGATTTGTTCAAAAACACAGATTCATCCAGTGATGAGACAAATGAAGTCTTTGAGTGAGTCATTTAATCATTCACTCAACCGATTTGTTCAAAACCACATATTCATCCAGTGATGAAACCAGTGAATCATTCATTGAATCATTCAAGAGATTTGTTCAAAAATTCTGATTCATCCAGTGATGAAACGAATAAAGTCTTTATGATTGAGTCATTGAATCATTCACTCTAACCATTTTTTTTAAAAAATAATTAATTAATTAATTAATTTTTAAATATATTGCAGCAATCAACATTTGTCAGAACCTCTAGTAAATTACATGACATTTTGTTTACTTGTCTATTCAAAATCATGATCTCTACATAAAAAAAAAAAGTTTATCCAGAATCATGCAGCTCTATTATACGAGTATCCTCCATAAAATAGTGGTTGTAAAATGTACGAAGTAAATGCAAAAAAGTCTTGAAAATGGAAATTCAAAAAAATATTTTACTTGGTGTTTATGAATCCAGTTTCAATGCATCTCCAAAGTAAGAAAAGTGACTTTTAAAGTTGTTTTTGTTTTTTCTTTTATTTAATTGTTTTTTTTTATATTTTCCTCTTCCAATAACTTTCACAGAATGTTCCTAAAATTAATGCACAAAATCTGGCAAAGTCATCTGGAGATCAACCGTCAAACCAAGCTATAAAATCAAGGCAAATCATAACCTAACTGTTTTCATTTTTAACTATTCAGTTTATTACAAATGTTTTTGTCAATCAGTTTAGCTTTTTTTCTGAAAATGGTTATGTTTATCTTTGTAGGTTTTTAGAAGACTTTGACTCAATAAGTTCGATTGGCAAAGGTGGCTTCGGACGAGTTTTCAAGGCAAGACGAAAGCTGGAGAACAAATATTACGCTGTGAAGATCGTGAAGAGTCGAGAGTAAGTAAATTTGATTGGCTTTTAATTGCTTGTATGTGTCTATGATGTCCAAAAAGGTACTATAGCTATATACCTTTTGATTTTGTATATATTGTCATGATATCCTCTGTATCTCCACAGTAAAGCTCTTCGTGAGGTTGGTGCTTTGTCTGATTTTAATAACGCCAACATCGTCCGCTACTACACGGCTTGGGAAGAGGACACGGCGTACAGACACGAGTCTTCAGAGACCATCTCAGAGTAATTCAGCAAAACACACTCGCTCTAAAACACACAAGGGCTGCCTGACTAGAGTTGGGTATCATTTGGATGTTAACGATATCGATTCTATTCACGATTCCTATTTTCGATTCCAATAAGGTAAAAAAACACCTTAGATATCATTCACATTTATTTGAAGTCTTATTGGAAAACATTTAATTGTAGCTGAATATAAAGAACAAAAATCAACAGGTTAAAGAACACTTACACAGGAACTTTTGTCTGTGGTTTAAAAATACTACAGCGAAAACAATTAGCCGAACTAATATAAATTTCAAGCATTATTAAAGACAAGTAAACTAAAAAATGATCAATCACAGCAAATAAATACAACTGAACGGAGATACGTTTTAAATAAAGTGTTTTAAGATTTTCAGGCACACAAACTAATCAAATGTGAAATAACACTGCACTTTATAAATAAAATATGCATTACAAATGTAGTTACAAAAGTTATTTAGTCAAGAACAGGGAGTGAATTTTCTTTGTCTTTAGTTTGATTAGTGTTATTATAGAGACGGAGCAGCAATATTAGACTGTTGTCACTTTACGAGCTGCACAATATACTCACGCCTGCAGCACAGAAAACAGCGTGAATCGTCTTGTGCTTGAATGGTTTAAAAGCATATTAAAATGCTCAAAGGAATCGATTTAGAGGAATCGAAATTTAAATTTTATAACAAGTATCCGATTCCTGACCTCCTGAATTATTCGATTTCCAACCCTATGCCTGACTGAAAAATGTCTCATGACTCCTCGACACAGATGTAACGCACTAATAGCAATAGTCATGCAGTCCCTATTTTTCATAACATTAACACATATATTTGTATTGGACTTTTTTTTTAAACCAAACATCAAATATTTGTTCTGCTAAAAATCGCTGTATCTGTTGGCTTTAGTTCTAGCAGTGGCCAGGGGACAAAGTTCCTCTACATTCAGATGGAGCTTTGTGAGGGAGACACGCTGCGAGCCTGGATTGATAAAAGAAACTCTCCGAAGGAAAGTTTCCCAGAGAGGAGAGCGGATGCGGCTCGGATCAGCAGACAGGTGCTGACCGCTGTGGACTACATTCACTCCAAGGGCTTGATCCACAGAGACCTGAAGGTGAGCACCTCGCTAAAACGAGCTTATGCTGGGTACACACACACCAATAGATTTTTTACATCTTATAAGATTTTCAAAATGTGATAGACCACAAACATGAGGACAAGATTTTACCGTTTTGCTCCTATAGTGTGTGGTGTGCCATGATGTGACAAAGACAGCACACACACACTAACAGATTTTCTGTGTGTGTGTGTGTGTGTAAAGAAATGCGCTTGTGCAGTCGAACTGCCTCGGACATGGATCTACAGAAAATACTAGCTTTTTACTTTTATCTGGGCTTTCAACAAAAGGAAATTTTACACAGATCAGTCCCTCCAGAAAAACGCGATTATGCGATCGCATGATTCAATGCAAAATCAGCCAAAGTCCGCATATTTATGCGGGGGGCGCATTTTTTTCAAATAGGCCGCACTTTCGCCGCATAAATTGCAGATTTCCGTGCGCAAAATATGCGGGCTTGCATGATTTCATAATCCCCGCTGCTAATTTCAATTAGCAGAAAGTTGAAAAATGTTGCGAGCGCAGCCATTTGCCCTGTTGCCATTATGAAGTGACGTAATTGCGCGACATCATTGAAAAGCTGCAAACCCCGTAATGCTGATGAAACCATGATGAAGCTCGCAAATCATTCTCATTTGCCAACAAACATAAGCGCAAAAGACCGCGCAAAGCAGTTTCCCAGTGTGTCACATGACAGTGGGGGCAAATTATTTTGTACTCCGTGCAACTGTGTGTCGGACCACAGGCGGAAGTCGACGCTGGACAACCACTTTGTCATTTTGTCATTTTTACAGAAGTTGTAGCATATTCATTTTGTAAAGCTACAGAACTTGTTCGACTCATCAATGTTTTGTAAGTTTGAGCCATGTGTTTATACTTAGGTAAAGTTGGTTTTATATCCGCACATTCGCGGACTTCCGCGTTCAATAACTCGTGAACTAAACGTTGTTGCTGCACAAAACACCTATCACATATAACTACACATATAACACCAGAAGCTACAACCTAATTTTCCTCAAAACGATCTTTCCTTCGCAGTGGACAAAATACATTGATCTCTATGCGCAGGCTGCTAAGAAGGGACCATCTGCAAAGTGCAAACCTGAAGGAAAGCTCGTTTTGAGGAAGATTAAAATATTGAAACAATGTTATTTGTGTAGGAACAATATTCAGCTCACGAGATATTGAACGCGGAACTCCGTGAATATCCGAATATAAAACCAACCTAAGTTGTGTTTATTAAGGTCTGAAATAAAACAAGATGAGAACTGAAATATTCCCAGCACTTTATGTGAGGTAGTATGCTTGCTTATCATAGGAAGTAATAAGAAATGACTCTTTACATTAACGTAGTAGCCTAGTGAATAGGGTGTTGGGGAAAAAAAAAATTGTTCTCTTTTTCATCAAACCGCAAGTTCCCGCAATTTCATCGCATTTTTTAAAGGGGTTATGACATGAGAAACCAAATTTGCCTTGATCTTTTGGTATATAAGAGGTCTTTGTGTCATTAAAACGTCCTGCAAGTTTCATAGCTTAAGACGTCCTCCCCATTATAAACGAATCATTTATTTAATCAAGCTCTAAATACAGCTCGTTCTGGATCCATGGTAAGAAGTGACGTCACGGTACGAAGTGACGTACCAGCGTTTGCATACGACCGCCTCCAGCACAAGACAACTACGCTTAAAGCGCAAGACAACTACGCTCATTTCGTATCATTGTCGCGCCCGCGCGCCTCACAAGTGTTCAGTGGACGGACAGCGAGTGGGTCTGTGTACAGGGAAATTACGACGCCGCAGATGTGCTGTCCCTGGCTGTGGACAAACAACATCTTTGAATACGCTGCAGAAAGATCCAGTCGTCAGGGAAAAAAAGGATGCACTTTATTTTTTGCGGACGTCTCAGTCACGGCAGTGTTAGTTTAAGCGTTTGTTCTATACATTTGAAGGATGACTGTTTTGAGAACAAATCCCCAATATGATGCTGGCTTTGCCAGAAAACTGTTGCTCAAAGATAAGTCCGTGCCGACTATTCTGGGCTCAACAACGACGACGCAAACTGTAAGTAATGTATTTAAAACTTTAAAATAACTTTTTTAATACGCTGAATCCGCAAATCCTCTGGCCGGGGGCGTTAATAATTGATGCATAGGCACTGACGTTAGCCAATCATAACAGTGGGCGTTAACACTGAACTCTTAAAGGGGAAACAACCCCAAAACAGACTGTTTGAATCAGAGGATGAGAAACAGGGTGGGGAAAGGTCATAAATCACTACATTTGAAAAGTTTTTTGTAAAAAAAAAACTATAGTAATACTATAATTGCACCTAAGGGAACATAATAATAAAATAAAAATAAACATGTCATGACCCCTTTAAGAAAACGTGCCGCATAATCAAGGATTTTTGCCCGCAACAATCACAAAAAAACTCTTTCTGGAGGGACTGACAGATGCTAAATCTACCAACATGCATTACCATGACGTTGCCTATAGACGAGCACACAGACTCCGCCGGAGTAGGTATCATCACAATCTGGCCCAAACTTTATGTGGCAGTGTTTTTGACGTGTTTTCGTGCTCGTCTAGGCAACACCATCTGGCTAACAGTAACCGTTCGGTCTCCCTCTTCACCGTAAATACGTTCTGGACACATTTTAAGTGCATCATTCTCCAATCATTTGGCCGGATCCCGTGATTTCCTCAGATATAATAACCACTGGTGGTGGTTGAGGAGAGATTCCCTGATATGATTGTAAAGCGCTTTAGTGTTAGCCTGGTAATACTAGAGAATGGCATAATAGAGAAGTGTTTTCTCTCTCGCTAGGGGGCGCTTGTCTGAAGTTTACAATCATTGGTTACCCGTAAGCCAATCAGATAAGTTTAGTTATGACGTATGTTATGCGCCTGTACAGCCGCATCGAACCACAGACATCATGCATCAAACTCAAATCTATGATCGAACTTCCACTGTAAACACATGATGATGCGAGCGAAATACCGGAGTGAACATGGCTGTAAACGACTTTTGCAGATTATGCGAAGTTAATCTACGCATCCACGGTACAATCACGGCCTCTAAACTTATTTTTGACAGAGTGAAACAAGAAAATATTTGTATCCAACTCTCAAATTTAGGATTATATCTTTTAAACACAGCAGTGCCGCTGCTAGCCATTTTGGTGCGGGCATCAGTGAGCCGCTATCAATATGCGGGAGACTCCCGGAACGCTATTTTTTTGGTGCCCTAAGCACAGCGGGTGATGGGAGCGGCGGCACTGGTTCTCCATAACAGAGCGAATTGCATCCCGTGTCTCATTTCCCATTTCCGCGGTCGTTTCGGTTTTCGATTTCTCTGACCTACAATGTAAAACTCGGCGCTTAGCGTCTACGTCACAGCTCTCAGCCCGCCCTCTGTTTGTTGATTGGTCCGGCCGCCCGAAGGCCGCTGGAAAACTGAAAGATAGGCTGCTATCTCAGACTGACTACAGGAGCGAAATGAAATTAGCGGAAGTAGGAAGTCTGACGTAGTCAGGCTACTTTAGTGTAGGCCTACAGTAGACATATGAAAGCGCTATATAAATGCCTCATTCATTCATTCGTTCATAAAGCTGGATATCTCCATCCAGTCTGAAAAGTGTTTTCGCCTGTAGGCTAAAGTCTATTCCGGACAGGCGCAGTGTATTTTATAACGTCCTATAATGGTAGCCTCATGCCATCAGCAGCCATATCACCCTGTAGCCCAAGACTGGTGGCCCACTGAAGCTAAGCGGGGCTGAGCCTGGTTAGTACTTGGATGGGAGACCTCCTGAGAAAACTAGGTTGCTGCTGGAAGAGGTGTTAGTGTGGCCAGCAGGGGGCGCTCACCCTGTGGTCTGTGTGGGTCCTAACGCCCCAGTGTAGTGACGGGGACACTATACTGACAAAGAGCGCCGTCCTTCGGATGAGACGTTAAACCGAGGTCCTGACTCTCTGTGGTCATTAAAAATCCCAGGATGTCTTTCGAAAGAGTAGCGGTGTAACCCCGGCATCCTGGCCAAATTTGCCCAGTGGCCTCTGTCCATCTTGGCCTCCTAATCATCCTCCTATATATACTAATTGACTTCATCAATGTCTCCTCTCCACCAGTAAGCTGGTGTGTGGTGGGCGTTCTGGCGCAATATGGCTGCCGTCGCATCATCCAGGTGGATGCTGCACACTGGTGGTGGTTGAGGAGATTCCCCCCTTCTATGTAAAGCGCTTTGAGTGTCCAGAAAAAGCGCTATATAAATGTAATGAATTATTATTATTATTATTATTATTATGTTGGTAGATTGGCACCTGTAGAATTTCCTTTTGTTGAAAGCCCAGATAAAAGTAAAAAGCTATTATTTTGTAGAGATCTATCCATGTCAGAGGCAGTTCGATTTCACAAGCGCATTTACACACACACACACACACACACACACACACTAAGACTGTATTCTCGTACTGTTTCGACTTTATTCTTGAAATGTTTCGACTTTAATCTCCAAAAATTTCGACTTTAATCTCGAAATGCTAGATTTTTTCCCCACAGATTATTACTTTTTTTTTCTCTTTTTTTTACAGATTTCTATTTTATTTTTACAGATTTGTTTTTATAATAACCCTGGTTTGAAGTAAAATACAATCCCCAACTCCTTGTTTCCTCTACAACCCTGCTTTGCACACAGTTTTGATCGCTTCTGTTTTTTTGTTCCAGCCTCCAAACATAATGTTCAGCAGTGATGGAGGAGTGAAGGTTGGAGACTTCGGCCTCGTGACTGCAGCAGAAAAGGACAATGATGAGCAACTGCTGGAACGGACTAAACGAACAGGAACCCGTAGTTACATGAGCCCGGAGCAGGTGAGTCATTAAAACCAACATGCCATAATCCAAATAAAAACTATTGGGAGTGTTCAGTGATGAATCATGCACTGGAATATGCATTTAGAAAGTAGAGTCTATTTTGATTTCATCTTGACAATAGAGAGCCTACGTCCCTCCCCTTCCGGTGCACCAGCATGGGACATTATTTCAGAAAAATATTGTATGGTAGTCAATGGCGAGAGAAAACAAATATTTTGATCTCGTTTGAATTCACCTTTGGCTAAGCCCCGCCCCCCTTAGTTACTGTTGCTACCTCCGACAACTTCATCTGGGCTCTGGTTTGGTATCAACATGGCTTATGCTGTGACGGCTCTTCCTGCAGACATTTTATCAAACTTTTATAAAGCAGCAAATTAAGTGTCCGATAGAAGTAGGCAAAAGTGTCTGCAGTGTGCGTTTGAAGGCTTTATTCAAGACAAACGGTGAAACGCAAGCAACAACAAGGCATCCAAATAGAGGCAAAAGCATAACGGTCACAGTCAAACAATGAACTACAGCATATCCTAATCGAGACGGAGGCTGGGACTCACAATATCAGGAGAAACACTGTTCATGCAAAGCTGGGTAGGTCTCTATTCACTTCTATAATCGTTATTATTTACAAAGCAAACGGACTACGCGAGTATAAAGTTGTATTTATTAGCAGCGTGTGCTAGCTTATCAACAATTAGGGCAGAGAACCGAAATCATAACCTAAAACTGTCTAACTAGTATAACTTCACAGTAAGGTTAAAAGCTAAATGTATATTAGAGACAAAAGTGAGCTTGTTGATCCTTGAGGGGTTTCGCTGACTGAGAGGACGTCCACACAGTTTAATCCAAAGAGACACTTGTCAGTATTTAACTTCGGTTTTGGGAAGGGGAAAAAACGGACACCCCCTCCAACCTCTCTGGGAAACGCGTATCTGTGTTACAAACGCCCCAGACACAACGGTTAACCATATTTTTTATAAAACTACGACGGTAATAGCCTGCCGAGACCAAAAATATGAGCCTCCTGCGTTGAAGTCAATGGAGCGCCGTGAAAAAGTGTCGGAGCCTCTGTGGGAGCTCGTTCTTGGCTGCGCTGTGATTGGTCAATCTACATTCTAGGGCGTGGCTTAGCCAAAGTTAGCTTTTACTGAAGCTAACTTTACTGAAGCTAACGTCTGTCATGTTTTCTACAGTCTTACGTTATAATCGTGACGTTACGCCGTGATGCCGGAGTGTGTTGTACCAGACTACACACACACACACACACACACACACACACACACGAGCAACGGTGATGTATAGTGCGAGACGAGAGATGAAGTTCATCGAGCGATTTTCACATTAAACTAAACGTTAATCTTCTGTTTTATGACAAACTGCGACTTTCTTGACTTTCATAATTATCCTTTAAATTGACAAACATCATATGTGTAATTCAGGGCACAGTTCGGACGGAATAAAAAGATAAGTTGTCTCTCGTCATTGACTACCATACAGATTTTTTCTGAAATAAGGTCCCATGAGCCGGAAGCGGAGCGGCGGGACTTAGGCTCTCCATAATGATCCATACAATGCTTTTTGTGTATCTGTTGCTGACGTTTTTATTGTTGTAAACTGGAAATGTAGGCGACTCACACATCCTATGACAAAAAGGTGGATATATACGCTCTGGGCCTCATATATTTTGAGCTCATCTATAATCTCATCACAGCGCATGAAAAGAAAAAGGTTTGATTCATCTTTTAGACCTTTATATAATAGATTAATCTTGAACTATATCTAATATGTTATAAGGAAGGAAGTTTTCTTTTTTTGTGACTTTTAGATTTGGGAAGATATAAGAAGAAATAGGGTTTTTCCACCGAAGTTCTCCAAGGAATTTACCTTTGAGGTGAGTGTCATTTCACGATCAACATGTTGAAATTGAGCATGTTTTTTCTTTAGTGCTGAACATATGCTGATATGATCAATCCTGCTATGATCACTCACTCAAAGATGAGCATTATCTAACATGCGGTCTCATTTTTCACGGGTGATGCTGATATAATAGCACAAGCTCATAGACCGAATGTTGAGCGCCAGTCCTGACGACAGACCAGACGCCACAGAGCTGATCAGAGAACTGGATCAATATTTCTCAGTCCTGAAGACAGATAAAGACATCAAGACCTTCTGATGAGATCTCTTCTTCTCTTTATGCATTTATAATAATAGCAGGTGCTTATACTGTAACGTCTCAGGGGAAGGAAAAATAGAATATGGTGCAGAAGTTCATTTATTTCAGTAATTCAACTTAAATGTGAAACTAATATATTATATAGACTCATTACATGCAAAGTGAGATATTTCAAGCCTTTATTTGTTATAATTAATAATAAGCTGTAAGCCATAATCATCAAAATTATAACAAATAAAGACTTGAAATATCTCACTTTGCATGTAATGAGTCTATATAATATATTAGTTTCACCTTTTAAGTTGAATTACTGAAATAAATGAACTTTTGCACCATATTCTAATGTTTCCTTCTCTATAGAGCAACTTACAAAACAAAAAGTGTTTTAGATTCAGACTGACACACATCACATGGATATGACACATTGCAAGTGTGCAATTCAATCTATAAAGCAATTAAATTTTTAAACAATGAAAATGGTCATAATTTACTCATCATCATGCTGTTTTTTTAGCAGAATGTCGGTTCTTTTCCATATTACAAAGTGTGTTCCACAAAAGAAAGAAAAAAGTTGTGTTAAAAAATTACAAAATGTGCAATTTTTATAGTCTAAAAACTAATTTCTTATCAATTAATTCTGTATGTTTATATGAAATATCTTGTAACAATGGTTGACTGCCGGTCCGTTTCTTCTTTGCATGAATTACATTTGGAACAGAAGTTGAATCTGTCAGCTTTTGTTATTGTGTCTGTATTGCATAATATTCTGGAGCTAAAATCATGGAGCTTTTAATCTCGTCTACAGGTTATGGAATCATGTCATGTGGGAAAAAGTGGTGCATTTGGGGCAATATTTATTTTCCTCTTTTACTGTTTGTGAATCTGATTTGATATTGTTGGCATGTTCCTGTGAAAATAAAAATCTGTAACAGCACATAAATTGCCAGGCTGTCATTGTAAATACGGTAAGAATCCTGTTGACTTGGCAAAGGTCAAAATAAATGCCTACTCTTTCATAAATGTTAAAATTAGGTTGACAGCTGATCAAAAATATGATCAGATTATTCCAGAACGTGTCAGCTAAAGTTTTCATATACCTGTAGATTTAAACAGTTTTGTTTTTAAGTAAAATGACAGTGTTAAAAGTCTTTATTTTATTTTATTTTACAAAGAAACAGCACTGCATTGGATACATTAACAAAAATAATATATATATAAAAATAAAAATATAGACAAATAACTGACTCCTCAACAAGTAAGAAAAATCCGTACATAGTCCTTAAGAAACGTGTTGTTCTTTCTGTTATTAATCAGTTTAAGAGATTTGAAAATAAGGGAAATCTCAGCAATAAAGACATCAAATCTGGGTAAAGTCTTGAGAATTTTGTTTTTTTGAGAATAAAAAATTTACAATGCAACACAAAGAAATTAACAACATTATCAATAGCATAGTCATTCCCAGAAAAATAGAGGAATATATCATTCAATGAAAAGTTGAAATCACATTTGATAAAATGAGAGAGATAACAACCCAAGCTCACCCAAAGAGGCTTGACCTGACTGCAGTGGTAGAATAAATGAAGCAAAGTTTCTTCCTCAACTTTGCAAAATACACACAGGTCAGAGATATCAACAAAAGAGGCAATTTGTGAATTGGTTGGGTAAACATTATGTAGAATCGTATCTCTCTTATTTTATTGTACATACAATATTTCTCTGGGAGTAGCCACGCCCTCTTCCAGTGAATACTGTCAAAAGGTTAAGGTTAAGAAAAAATTACATCGAGGGGATGTGTTAACAGTGTAATGTGTGTTAAAAGTCAGTATAAAAACGGGAGTGACGTCATGTGGTAACACGTGAAATCATTCGTCATGTATACGTCAGAACAGCGAACTTACGGTTACCTTTTACCTTTGGTAACTTATAAGCTCTTAAATAATTAATTAATATTTTTTTGTAAGATTTTAGACTGATATAATTCCAAATCACCCACAAACCTTTCCCCAATAAACTTCTCTTTTTTTTGTATGCTATAGCTAATTTTCCTTTTTTTTCCTGAATAGTGTGTTGTGTATATTTTACTCAGAAATGTAACAATAAAAATAAACGTTTGCAATATTGACTCGAAACTTAGAGATGGGCGGGTTATAACATGTAAGGAAAGCGAGAAGGAAAGCGAGAAGGAATCGAAACCGAAAGTTCTAGAAGGCTGGTTTAAATTCCCACACGAAACTCTTGTGAGTTTCGGTCTCTAGACCGACCAGAGAAGGAGCAGGACAAGAACCTGACAGCATCTGAGCTGTATTAAAACATTTGGACAGAAGCAAAATGTCTGCCGACCCTGAAATGGAGGGGAAGATCGTTGACTTCTTGAGACAAAATGGCAAAAGCACAGTTTTAATCATTTTTAAAAAATTCGGACTAAACAAATCCACCGCGAACAGACTTCTGTACAGCCTAGAGAAATCAAACCAGGTGTTTAAGTCTGACGAAACTCCTCCTGTTTGGGATCTAATGGAGAAGAAGACCGAGATCAAACACACACTCAAACCAGAGCAAAAGTCCCCGACGACAAGAGACTCAAAAAACACAAGAGACTCAAGAAACTCAAGAGAGACAAGAGACTCAAGAAACTCAAAGTCAAGAGACTCAAGCGAAGAGATTCAAGAGGAACATGTGAGGGATCTGCTGAAATCAGGAGGTTTAAAAGCACATCAAATCGCCAAATCCCTGAGACAGCCAACAAAAAACACAAAGAAACAGCTTTACATCATGGAGAAGGAGGGAAAACTACAGAAATGTAGCAGAACCAGCTTTTGGACACTGAATGATGAGGAGAGCAATGACAGTTACAACCAAGAGAGGTTTGTGTTGTGTTTATTTTATACAATCGTTATTTATAATGACTCTTTGCATTTGGTGTGCCAATGTTTTGGATTTTTATTTTAATTTTTTTGTATGATTTGTTATTGATTAGTTCCAGTTCCAGTTCTAGTGATCATAGACTGGGCTCAAATTCAGGGTAAGCTATTTTGTGTCCACCAAAGTAACTTACAGTATAATATTCAGAGGGGAAAAACATACAATCAAAATGTTTTAAATTAATGTTCTGTTTCTATGATAAATAATGCTCAATGATTTGCTGTTTGACATGTTTCTATCTCCTATAGGTTGTCTCAGAGTTTTGATGTGATCACAGAGCTTGGTAAAGGAGGCTTTGGATTCGTTTATAAAGTAAAGCATAAATATGATGGCAAGATCTACGCCGTAAAGAAAGTCGTCTTAACTGGGTAAGATTATACAAGTAACAACAAAGTTATATCTAATTTTAGAAAGGACAGTTGTCATGATTATGTGGTATAAAAAAATCACAGAATTGACATGTATGTATGCATACATTCATTCATTCATTTGTTTATGCATTTATTTATTTATTCATATAATTATTTATTCATTCATTCATACATTAATTCATACACTCATTTATTCATGCTTTTATTTATTATTTATTCATACATGCATACATGTATTCATGCATTTATTCATTCATGCATTAATTCATGCATTAATTTATTCATTCATTAATTTATTAATGCATTTATTTATTCATGCATTAATTTATTCATGCATTTATTTATTCATATTCATTCTTAGATTAATTTATTCATGCATTTATTTATTCATCATGCATTAATTTATTCATTCATTAATTTATTAATGCATTTATTTATTCATGCATTAATTTATTCATGCATTTATTTATTCATATTCATTCTTAGATTAATTTATTCATGCATTTATTTATTTATTCATGCATTAATTCATACATTCATTTTTAATTTATTCATGCATTTAATTTATTCATATTCATTCTTACATTAATTTATTCATGCATTTATTTATTTATTCATGCAGTAATTCATACATTAATTTATTATTTATTCATGCTTTTATTTATTCATATTCATTCTTACATTAATTTATTCATGCATTTATTTATTTATTCATGCATTTATTTATTCATGCAATAATTCATACATTAATTTATTATTTATTCATGCTTTTATTTATTCATATTCATTCTTACATTAATTTATTCATGCATTTATTTATTTATTCATGCATTTATTTATTCATGCAATAATTCATACATTAATTTATTATTTATTCATGCATTTATTTATTATTTATTCATACATTCATTCATGCATTTATTTATTCATGCATGGATGCATTCATTCACTCATGTATCATGCATTTATTAATTTTATTCATGCATTTGTTTGAAACAGGAAAGCTGATTCCGAGGTGAAGGCATTGGCCAGACTAGATCACCCAAACATAGTGCGCTACATTACATGTTGGTCAGATTCTGAGAACTGCACATCAAACCAAGTGTCCAAGTAAGCAAGTCTTCATCGTTTTTTCATAAAACACTGAGTGCTTCTCAATAATGACGTCTATGTGTTTTATGTTCAGCACATCAGGTTCTTCATCAGATGTAGTGACCTTTGATAGATCCGGATGTGAAGATGATGATGATGACGACGATGATGATCTCAGTGATGATGTGACATCAGGAATGGAAAGTCTGGTTGTGACAGCAGAGTAAGTCCAGTTTTCTTATGAGATGTAAAAGAATATAATTTAGAGTAATGGTCCTTTAAGAGGGAACTATTATTACAGAGTTAGCTCAACTGGTAGAGATAGAATATGCACATACTGATCAAATGTGTAGCTTGAGTTTACTTAAAGTTGCATCAAGTTCATTTCACATTCACAGAAGCACAGCAGCAAAAAAACATCCTGTTTGGGCCAGAATGGAAAGAGGGAAAAAATAAGCATAAAATCATTTTGAAAAATAAAATGTAACAAAATATTATGAAATGACCCCTTTAAGATAATACCACACATTATTAAACATTAACCTACAAGTCAAGCCTGTTCTTTCTCTCTCCATTTCAGCAGCAAGATGTATTTGTTTATTCAGATGGAGTTCTGTGAGGGAGGAACACTGACTACTTGGATAAATGACAGAAATTTTTACGAAATTAAGAGAACCACAATGGAAATCCATAAAATATTTTATGAAATTATCAGTGGAGTGGAATACATCCATTCAAAGAACCTCATCCACAGAGACTTGAAGGTATTTCTTTTAGTGGATAGGAGGCAATTAAACTTGTGATTTAAAGGATTAGTTCACTTAAAAAAAAAAAATCCTGATTATTTACTCACCCCGATATCATCCAAGATGTCCATGTCTTTCTTTCTTCAGTCGAAAAGAAATTAAGTTTTTTGAGGAAAAAATTCCAGGATTTTTCTCCATATAGTGACTTTCAATGGCAACCAACGGTTTGAAGGTCCAAATGTCCGTCTCAATGCAGCTTCAAAGTCTCGACACGATCCCAGTCGAGAAATAAGGGTCTTATCCAGCGAAACGATCTGTCATTTTAACAAAAAAAAATAATAATTATATACTTTTTAACCACAAATGCCCGTCGTGTACCATCTCTGAGATGCGCCACGCATTACGTCATCACGTTGGAAAGGTCAAGGGTCACGTCATCTATCTAAGTGATTTGTCTGTGTACTCCGGTTCAAAAAGGGCAAAAAACTCCATCTCATTTTCTTCTCCAACTTCAAAATCGTCCGACATCTTTGTTTTAATTTATAAAAAAATAAAAAAAATTGTGACCTTTCCAACCTTTCCTAATGATGTAATGCGTGGCGCATCTCAGAGATGGTACAAGACCGGCATTTGTGGTTAAAAAGTATATATATATATATATTTTTTTTTTTAAATGCCCGATCGTTTCGCTAGATAAGACCCTTATTTCTCGACTGGGATCGTGTCGAGACTTTAGCCCTATTCGCACGGGATTAGTATTATCTAGGGACCTCGTGTGATTTAGAAATTACCCCGCGACATCTGAATTTCGTGTGGCGCATTCGCACAGGATAAGCGAAGCCTGTGATTTTACTCGAATTTACTGACTTTTCTCCCGAAACCCAGATATAAAAAATAATAAAAATGTATAAAAATATTAAAATGTAGTTTATACCCATATTATATTTATTTTAGCCCAGTGGAAATCTGTTTTCAGTGGGCAACCAGATGGTTTTTTGCGTATGAGGGTCTGGTTAGATGGATAAAAAAAATAAAAAAAACATTTCACCAGGTTAAAATCTAAGAGCTCAAGGTTTAGACCTACGTTTTATTTATTTTTAACATTAAACTCGAAATTATGATGTGAAACCCCCTTGCTTGATTGTGCATTATTTTTGATAGGATATTGTTTGGAAATGTCTTGTCGTTAGGTCTAGATATACGCATGATATATCATAAACAGAAGAATGTTAGCCTACTTCACGCATGCTGTTATATGTCATCCATCTAATCTTTCCTTTTGTCTTCGCTCTTCTGGTGGTTTTCAGCTTTCTCTTTTTTCTGCAAATTGTATATGGTGTCGGTGTGCGATATGACCCAGTGCCCAAAACACTGTCAAAACCAGCGCAGCTTCCATTCTTCGCGAAAGATTAATAAAAAGGCGCAAAGTAAAGAAATACCTTGAAAAATATATACAGCCCCGCCAAATCCTGGACAAAATCAGAGATGCCGATTCGCACGGGACTAATATTATCACAGAACGTCGGTGTTGGGTGAAATATGGGAGGTCATTTGCGGGGGAATTATTACTTTACAATTTACAGACATGACCGATTCGCACGGGATTAAGATCACAGACAACCTCTGCAATTATTACAAATGACTAGAGGTCCCTAGATAAAACTAATCCCGTGCGAATAGGGCTTTAGAAGCTGCATTGAGACGGACATTTGAACCTTCTTTGAACATTGGGATAGTTGGTTGCCATTGAAGTCCATTCTGTGTAGAAAAATCCTGAAATGTTTTCCTCAAAAACCTAAATTTCTTTTCAACCGAAGAAAGAAAGACATGGACATCTTGGATGGCATCGGGGTGAGTAAATAATCAGCAAAAAAATGCTTTGAAAGTGAACGAATCCTTTAACAGATAATCATTTTACCATATATGTACTTTCCTTTTAGCCGGATAACATATTGTTCGGCTCTGATGGCAAAGTGAAGATCGGAGACTTCGGGCTGGTGGTGCATCAGACCACTGACAGCGGTGACCCCATAGAGAGGTCAAACAAAGGAACACCCTCATATATGAGTCCTGAGCAGGTACACATTTATAATCTCTCAGGGAAACATTTTTAGACTGTAAGACTTAAGAAATAATTCAATGAATTGTTTATCCTAGAAAAAGGGGAAGAATTATGGCGAAAAAACGGACATTTTTCCACTTGGACTCATATGGTTTGAGATGCTCTGGAAAATATCTACTGGTAAAGAGAGAGCAGAGGTCAGTATTTTAGTATTTTATGACAGTCATCAATATCTTTAGTGATATCTGTATGTATTGTGTTGTAGGTTTGTTTTTAATTATTATTAATTTTATTTTTTTGCAGCTGTGGCCAGATCTGAGAAATCAAAGGTTTCCGGAAGGTTTCTGTGACAGTTATTCGACTGAAGTAAGAAAAGTGATTTAACCTTCAAATACATTTTGATTGAATAACATTTAGCCTATAATTTTGCTTTGCTTCTTTTTCAGAATAAGTTCATCAAGGAGATGCTGTCCTTCACACCGGAGGACCGGCCACAAGCAAAACACATCAAGGAAAAACTTGAGATGTTTTTCTCTCTGGATCAGAATCTGTTAAGCCAGAATACAATTTGAGTTTCTTTTGTATTGAAACGGCCACAGTAGTTTGGTACAATCCACTCAAAATAATGTTTCCCCGCAGAATACTTCTGACAGGCTACAACTTTGTGTTTTGAGGATTTTATTGATTTATTCATGATTTAATTAACTGTTTAATTATCTCTCATTAAGGGGTTAATATAAAATCATAAAATATACAAAAATGAAAATATGGTGCAAAAGTTAATTTCAGTAATTCAACTTAAAAGGTGAAACTAATATATTATAGACTCATTACATGCAAAGTTATATATTTCAAGCCTTTATTTGTTATAATTTTGATGATTATGGCTTACAGCTTATGAAAACCCCAAATTCAAAATTAGAATATTGTGAAAAGGTTTTCATAAACTGTAAACCATAATCATCAAAATTATAGAGAATAACTCTCAGATTTCCTAGGATTTCTTCTAGTATATTTTTAATATTTGACTAGTTGCAGTTCATCTCAATCTTTGTTTACTTTTGAAAAATACATTTTAATGATGTGAGGCTACTTTTTTTAAAAACGACCATGAATGTAATTTCACAGCATTACTGTAATGTTGGCTGCAATATTAAGATGTTTTTACAATTGCTACTAAAGTATCATGTTTCTCAAAGTTGCAATTGGATTTGGTTACAATGTAACCAGAATGCAACATTGTGTAATGTGAAAACATGTTGTGCATGCATTTCTGCTCACGATTTTTTGACAAATGTGCTGTATACTGTATGTGTGTATATGGAATAAAAAAGAAAGAAAGAAAAAATAAAATGTGTCATTAATTATGTGTTGTTAATACTTACAATACTTAAAGGATAATTCCGGTATTTAACACCTTGAGTCTATATTGTAGTTTGTTTTGGATGAACAAGAGTGGTGGACAACATTTTTTTGACAATGGTTCCTCTCTCGAGTTTTTGACTATAAAAGAATTGGCCATGGACCCATTTAACATTGGAGTCAATGGGCATGTCCGAAAATGTCATTAAAACAGCCAATAATGTTCGTTTACAAAATTGTTAAACTCACAGAGTGGTTAGTGGTGTTCGTTGTTGATTATAAACAATATATCGTCACAATATATGATTCCAATTCGTTTATTTTGCTATAGTGGAACTATTTTTTCAGACACTTCACAACCGTGTAACTTCCGCTCAATATTTGAATCTGAAGCGTTAGCACACTCCCGACCACTTGATGGCGATAACCGATGTTTATGTCTCGCGGGACACTCACGGTCACAGTCGAGTTCAACTTCATATTGCACTGGTCAGTGGTCACGTCTTTCAATATGGTTAGAATTTGTGCGGTCAAAAACTGCGGTAAAGAGCTCTGCTCGCTAGCCTTATGAGAAACGGAAGCGAGCAAAAAGACTACATCGACCAAATGTAAACAGCCCCCTTTCCGTTTCCGTTAGCGCATTTATATTAACCAGCACTCAGTCCTTCAACAGAATTCAATGGGATTTTACAAAATGACGAATAAAACACGACAGAAACTGTATTTCGCAACACTTTTTGTTTCTGGAACATCAACTAACATCACTAATCACTCGGTGAGTTTAACAGTTTTGTAAACGAACATTATTGGCTGTTTTAATGACATTTTCGGACATGCCCATTGACTCCAATGTTAAATGGGTCCATGGCCAATTCTTTTATAGTCAAAAACTCGAGAGAGGAACCATTGTCAAAAAAATGTTGTCCACCACTCTTGTTCATCCAAAACAAACTACAATATAGACTCAAGGTGTTAAATACCGGAATTATCCTTTAATATATTGGATAAAGTATCAAAATCAGATTTTGTTATAAATTATGTTTTTTATTACAATAAAATTTTACATTTGCATAAACATTAATATTATTTCATTGCTTTAGTTTAAAATAATTATACCATTGTGCCTTCTAAAATTAAATACGAAAAATATTTAAAACTTTTCTTTGACTGGTAATCCCCCCGTTCCTTAATGATGGAGGATGGCAGTGCTCGTCTATGTCCACTAGGTGTCACTGTTACTGCGCTGATTGTCGTACGTCCATTTCTGTTCTACACAAAGTCTGTAAGGTTTTTTTGTTATTTTTTCCATAAATATACACGAGATTAATGTTAATGTTGCATTACACTCATTCATGTCGAAATTAGTGCAAATGCAAGATGTCAACTCTGGAGGTTTCAACCCTTATTATACTCCCCAGATGGATTAATTTCCGACTTCGCTGTTGTCAAAATTAATATATTATGTTAATATATCATTATTACAAATTGAATATATTATTAATATATTATCAAAATTAATATGTCATTATTAATAAACACACAGACACAAAAAATGTAATGCTATTAGATAAAAAATATTATTCTTCCGCCAAGTAATGTAGTTCTCCAGAATGCGAATGAATGAAGCTGTGGCGCAGTGATACTAATGTAATGCGGTCACTGTGGCGTGTTTGTAGAGTAATCTGCCCTTTTCCACAGTTTGTAATGACGCATTTTAACGGTCATCAGCATCGCACATCCTGCAAAGTTTTTTATGTTTTCATTTTAAAAACAAATGTATGTACATTTATAACACTATACTTTGTTTTATATTACCTTTTCATCAAATTATAAAAAAACTAAAACGCTGTTGAGAGGCCATTTCTAGCTATTGTGACCGCGGCCGTGGGAGTGACGGTAAAGTTGACATAATATTTTTCTCTTCCAAGTCCGAGTGACGTTATCAACCTCTCTCTAATTGTTTTCCTCTTTTGAAAGTTTGAAACACTATTGTGGAGTTTTTCTTTTGCTATTTGAGAAAATGGGAACACAAACATATTTAATGCTATAGAAGTTTACCCAATTATGACGTCCGCTTCTGAGAAACATAACATAATTACACACTGACTTGCATAGGCTACCTCAAATGTGAATTTTGTAGTCTTTTTAAGTGCAGCAAGTTGCTAAATATGCTATGCAAGTGTATAAACAATTCTGACGTAGGCTATCATGAATGAAAAATGTGAATACTTAGACAAACTGAACATTAATGATGCTTTTTTTTGTCCTTTCAGTTCATAGAAAAGAGCAGCATGAACATTATTTTGTCTGTTTATGCTCCACCGAAGAAAGAAAGTCATTGGGTTAGAAACAAAGGTGAGTAAATGATCAATTACAACATCGATTATCCATTCACATTAGTGGCCCAAATTGTATAATATTTATTTAGTTAAAGGATAATTCCGGTATTTAACACCTTGAGTCTATATTGTAGTTTGTTTTGGATGAACAAGAGTGGTGGACAACATTTTTTTGACAATGGTTCCTCTCTCGAGTTTTTGACTATAAAAGAATTGGCCATGGACCCATTTAACATTGGAGTCAATGGGCATGTCCGAAAATGTAATTAAAACAGCCAATAATGTTCGTTTACAAAACTGTTAAACTCACCGAGTGATTAGTGATGTTAGTTGATGTTCCAGAAACAAAAAGTGTTGCGAAATACAGTTTCTGTCGTGTTTTATTCGTCATTTTGTAAAATCCCATTGAATTCTGTTGAAGGACTGAGTGCTGGTTAATATAAATGCGCTAACGGAAACGGAAAGGGGGCTGTTTACATTTGGTCGATGTAGTCTTTTTGCTCGCTTCCGTTTCTCATAAGGCTAGCGAGCAGAGCTCTTTACCGCAGTTTTTGACCGCACAAATTCTAACCATATTGAAAGACGTGACCACTGACCAGTGCAATATGAAGTTGAACTCGACTGTGACCGTGAGTGTCCCGCGAGACATAAACATCGGTTATCGCCATCAAGTGGTCGGGAGTGTGCTAACGCTTCAGATTCAAATATTGAGCGGAAGTTACACGGTTGTGAAGTGTCTGAAAAAATAGTTCCACTATAGCAAAATAAACGAATTGGAATCATATATTGTGACGATATATTGTTTATAATCAACAACGAACACCACTAACCACTCTGTGAGTTTAACAATTTTGTAAACGAACATTATTGGCTGTTTTAATGACATTTTCGGACATGCCCATTGACTCCAATGTTAAATGGGTCCATGGCCAATTCTTTTATAGTCAAAAACTCGAGAGAGGAACCATTGTCAAAAAAATGTTGTCCACCACTCTTGTTCATCCAAAACAAACTACAATATAGACTCAAGGTGTTAAATACCGGAATTATCCTTTAATATATGAAGCTTTCTTTGTCCAGAGAGACACATGCCAACTCTTACAGTGCGTCATGAGGCCAAGCGCTCTGTTGTACGTCTGAATGAATGGAGGCATTTGACAAAACAACACTCTTTTATAATGGACGAGTTACAAAGCATAGACTGTAAAAAAAAAAAAAAGAAGATATGAATGAGTATATTATTTGCAAGATCAACATTACTTCCATTGTTTACAAGAAAGCACATGCTGATTCTGTTTAGTCAGCAATAATATATATGTTCACTTGATAATGTATTTTAAAGGATTAGTTCACTTTAAAAAAAACTTTTGCTGATAATTTACTCACCCCGATGTCATCCAAGATGTCCATGTCTTTCTTTCTTCAGTCGAAAAGAAATGAAGGTTTTTGATGAACACATTTCTCCATATAATGGACGTCAATGGGTCCCAAACGGGTCAAGGTCCAGATGACAGTGTCAGCGCCGCTTCAACGGGCTTTAAACGACACCAGACGATGAATACGGGTCTTATCTAGCGAAACCATCGTCATTTAAAAAATAAATAAAAAAGTTTAAGTTTTATAAGCACAAACGCTCGCCTTGCTCTGTTCTGTGATGTGCGTTCGTGACGTCACGCAATACGCAGTTACGCTGAAAAGGTCACGCTTCTGTGAAAAGTAAAACATTTCTATCCTGACGAAAATGTTCTTTTAGGCTTTTTAATATTACAACACCAGGATACGCACACGAAATGGACATTTTAAACGATAAACTGACACAAAGACATTTGAATATGTGTGTATGGTCCTCCTTCCGCACATTTGTAAACACTGACTCGTCAAGCGTGACCTTTTCAGCGTAACTGCGTATCACGTGACGTCACTAACGCGCATCACAGAACAGAGCAAGGCGAGCGTTTGTGCTTATAAAACGTAAACTTTTTTATTTATTTTTGAAATGACGATGGTTTCGCTAGATAAGACCCGTATTCATCGTCTGGTGTCGTTTAAAGCCCGTTGAAGCGGCGCTGACACTGTCATCTGGACCTTGACCCGTTTGGGGCCCATTGACGTCCATTATATGGAGAAATGTGTTCATCAAAAACCTTCATTTCTTTTCGACTGAAGAAAGAAAGACATGGACATCTTGGATGACATCGGGGTGAGTAAACTATCAGCAAAAGTTTTTTAAAAAGTGAACTAATCCTTTTATAGATTATGTTATAATCTATAAAATTAGTCATTGTTATTTTATTTGTGCTGAAATAATGCAGCTAATATGATCCAGTCTGTGTCAGTCAGCCATAGTGTTCATGAATGGGTTCTCTAGACAAGTCATTTTCATAATTTCTCTTTTATTAATGTAGAAAACAAAGTCGGACAAAGTCTTACAAAGTGACACATGAGTGCAAAAGCTAACAAAGATACAAACTGTACAATCAAACACTAAAAATGTATTTATAAAAACAATGGACAACAATCCAACCACTAATTCTGAACATTTCAAAATAAATACTTTTTTATTGTCTTCATAAAATTATCATTCTGTTAATGCAGTTGTCTATAGAAAAATGTGTATCTCCAAAAATATAATTTTTCCATGGGAGAGTGTCAATATAGTTTCACAGTTCAGGCCAAGTTTTATTAAACGGGTTTGTGTCCCAGATCTGAATAAAACGGAAATTAAATAAAGATGCTGATTTTGTTTATAGAGCAGCAATATTAAAAGAGCAACAAAAGGTTAGTATACTTATCTAGTATACATAATATATTAATTCATATATTCCTCTGTATATAATTGACAGTGTAAAATAGAACGCAATAATGAACACTAATTTTTTTGGCAGCATTGATTGTGGAAGTATTTTCCCATTCATTTTCTCTAAAGATGAAGGTTTAATAATTGTAGTTTATTATCTTTTTAAAGAGGCAATTAACTACATTTCCCATAATGCATTGCAACTATTCAAAGCAAAAACAACTGTACAATATAAAACTATTGACTTACAGTCACTGATTATAAGAAATTTTAGGTTTATATTTAAATTTAAATATTTAAATAAAAATATTTAATACAATACAAATAGCATTAGTATGTGGAATATAGAGAGGCCGACTCGATTCATTAATTTGCAATGCATCATGGGAGTGGGCGGAAGTGTTTCCATTGTAACTGGGACTTCTCTAATGGTTCTCTCCTCAGAATTATGGGATATTGTTTTTAAAATCAATAAAGCGGCGCTTTACTCTCTTAAAAACTGCACATTATTGATAAGAATCCAATTCTTTATAGAGAAAATGATTGGTAGTTGTGCTTCCAGATCCCAGCTGTGGTAATATATTGAGATACCCTTATAAATATGGATATAAATGTGCAAAATAATCAAACTCCTCATTGGGAAAGTTCTAGTAGGGGTTTAACTCCTCTGGTACTAGATGAGACTCTTCCCCTTCGACGTATGCGGTGAAGCTGTTGTTCCTGGAGCTCCGGTCACAGCTGTCCGGCGTTACACTGGGAATGAAGAGCAATAGGCAATGCATTAAACTGCTCTGGTCAGATGAACCCTCTGGTGCTCCTCATTTAGGGGTCACACTCGTACTCCTCGCGGCCAAAAGTGGCCGAATGAACCTCAATGAAAAAAAATATTCTTTAATATTTTGCATTTTTAGGAGATTTCATGGTACTATAAAGAATATTCACCTCTAATGCACCATTTTTTTTATTTCTATATAAGAGTAGTGTATTTTTTATTTTATTTTTCAATTTATGCAGTAAGTCAAAAATAGAGCAAAACTTTAAAGTCCCCCTGTGGTGAAAATCCAGTTTTTAATGTTGTCTATGTGTCTATGTGGTGTTTTTAATCTGCTTTAAGACAAATTATGTGTAAATTCACAAGTCGACAGCATTGCTGAGTATTTTCTGCTTAAAACTGCAGTGAACCAAAGACAGTCTCAAAAACACGGTTTGAAATCGCTGGTGTTTCTGACGTCACAAACTAGCTTGTAACCAATCAGATCAACGTGTGATCGTCAACCAGTGGATCTCTGAGTGAGTGAGTGAGTGAGTGGAGGCGGGGCTCATTTGCATATTCATAGAACCGCACATACTAAATAAGGCAAGGGTGTCGAGTTACATTCAAGATATTTTAAGGCATGAAGAATTTTTTTTCAAGGAAATAACTTTTAATTATGTATTATTTTTGGTGATCAAAAATAAGTTTTAAGGACTAAAATGATTGACTACAGGGGGACTTTAAAATCCAATGAATAACGGCAGATTGGTGTCCTCTGGTGGAGGAAAATAATCAAAATCATCCGTAATACCATAATGTAATCCCTATATACAGGGCATACAAATACTGAGAACAGTGTTTTCAGACATTATTACTTAATTTTATTAGGTTTTGCATTTAGATATTTATTTAGACATTATAAGACTACTTTTTTTGTTTGAAATTTTGATTAATAGTGTCAGTTTTTGCATTGTTATAACAGTCAAACCTGAACACAGATAATGCATAACATCAACATAATAAAGAAAAATGTTACAAAAATAATAAGAAATGATTTATCAGATTTTTAGAGGTTTACACCTTTCTGCATCATGGCTGATTTGTGGATTGTACCCCCAAAACTGTCTTTCTTTTCTTTTCTTTCCTTTTTTTTGTATTTCCCATTAATTTCTAATGGCGGTCATTTTTAACCACTGAGAACACAAGTGTGAGTATTTTTTAAGACCATTCAGCCCTTTTCTAATCATGTTTTTTTGTGTTTACATAGCCATTTTTTGTACCATTCCAATGGTAACTATGTAAACACACAAAAAATATGATTAGAAAAGAGCTAAGTGGTCTTAAAAAATAGTCACAATAAAAAATCAAAACGTCAATTTTTATTGTTCAAAAGTGACCGAAGAGCAGCAATGGGTTAATTAATTAAACGTATGATGTTGTCTAACATCAGTCTAAATTAGAGAAACACAACTTTCCATTGAATTTCAAAGTGTGTAAATTCAGATTTTTTTTGTACAGATGAATCATTAGCCGTGTTTCCATTACCCTTCAAATTGTGCAAATTGAAATTGCGAATTGAAAATACGGCCAATGGACACACGTCAATTTCGCCAAAACTCACATTTATCACAAAAAAGTTTACATGCTCGCATGAGGAGGTTTTTCAGGCAATGCGAAAAAGAAATATTTTGCAAAACTGCAATGCAAACAGTTTATACACACATTTACAGGTCACCTGACGTAGATGACGTGGTGTGTTTGGACAGAATACGAGACAGAGTTCTTCATTAAATTCATAAAAGACAAAAGAATTACAGGAACACTGGATTCTAAACATCAAAGAAACTCCACAATCAAGACCTCGAAGCAGAACTGAGGAGAAACACCAGAAACTCCTCATATAACGGTCTTTCCGTGCCATTAATGATTGGATAACACACATACGTCTCCTTCGAGTAATAATAATGGCCAGTGCGGTTGCTGGGATATACATAAACCCACCAACATACGTTGGCATGATTTCTGGAATGACTTATCGTGAGAGGAAAATTTAAATTTTAGTCGCATAACATCGGTTAATGGAAACGCCGTCATTTCATATACGTAAATGCAATAGTTTTTTGTCGACATTTAGAAAAAAACGCATATTTTTTGCCCAAATCTGTAATGGAAACGCGCCTAAACAATAAGACCAGTAATGTGCAGTTTGGAAAGTGAATATTATGACTTGATTTAAAGACCGAACACCAAACTTGACTGGCATACCTGGCTTGAATGTTTTGTGGGATGATACTCCATGCGAGGTCATCATCGCTGTCGTAACGGCGCGGGTTGTCAAAGAAATAAGCTCGAGATGAGAACATGTGTCCAGGGATCACTGCTGCGCTCTGCCAACCAGAGAGATGAGACGGTCATGAACATGGCATTCATTCCTGTGATGTACAGTCTTCAGTGTCACATCATTTATGCCATTTAAAAATGATAAATCTCGTACCCGATCCTGAGTCGGCTTACGGACTCTGAAAAAGTAGACCACCAGGGATGTGGGCAGCAGCTCCCAAACAAACAGGATCACCCCAAAAACCACATAACCAGCATCGCCCAATGTCGACTTCAGATCTGCCTGCAGAATAATATAAATCAGCAATATTGCCAAATTCACAGAGACACATTAACCATGTAAAGCCTGATATGTGAAATAATAGTCCGAAAAATTTAGAGAACAAGTTTAGTGAACTTTTAGATCAAATCTAACAAAAAGTTTGTATGTGTGTATTCATAATCTACATCATGTTTTTATGCCATGCATAGTATAATATAGTGAGAATATGGAAGAAAAAACACCTCAGATGCCAAAACTGAGCAGAAATATCAGTCATCACTCTTTATCTGCCAATAATATGTCATGCTAAGATGATATTTAAGTGCTTAGTTTTTGCATATGTGTATTCATATTTGGTACATCAGGCTTTTATGCCTCGTATACTGAGAATATGGAAGAAAAAACACCCCAGAGGCCAAAACTGAACAAAAATATCAGACTAGGCTATATCTGCCAATAATATGTCATACTAAGATGATATTTAAGTGCTTAGTTTTTGCATATGTGTATTCATATTTGATACATTAGGCTTTTATGCCTCATATACTGAGAATATGGAAGAAAAAACACCTCAGATGCCAAAACTGAACAAAAATATCAGTCGTCACTCTTTATATTTCAATAATATGTCATACTAAGATGATATTTAAGTGCTTAGTTTCAGTATATTGTATTCATATTTGGTACATCAGGCTTTTATGCCTCATATACTGAGAATATGGAAGAAAAAACACCCCTGAGGCCAAAATTTAACAAAAATATCAATCGTCACAAAAATATCAGTCGTCACTCTTTATCTGCCAATAATATGTCATGCTAAGATGATATTTAAGTGCTTAGTTTTTGCATATGTGTATTCATATTTGATACATTAGGCTTTTATGCCTCATGTACTGAGAATATGGAAGAAAAAACACCTCAGATGCCAAAACTGAACAAAAATATCAGTCGTCACTCTTTATCTGTCAATAATATGTCTCAGTAAGATGATAAGTGCTTAGTTTTATGATCAAGGCTCTGTAGTTTAAAAAAATATAATGCAATAATTAAACCTATAATGAACATATTCGATACTCATCATTTCTCAAATCAAGTAATCAAGTAAACTGAAGCTGCTTCAGTGTAGTTGAAATATTAGTAACAATATCAAAGTTATTCTTCAATTAGAGGGCTTTGAAATGTGTGTGTCAAACACAATACAGAATAGTGTTAATATATCATCATGATGAAAACAAAAGTACTAAAGACCCTCTTGAGCGTTGGCTTAATTTACTTCCATTTTAAGTGCAATATTGTAACCACATTTTTTGTGTTTTTTTTCTGTGCTAATAGACATTTGATACAAATATCTAGAGTCGCTAGAGTTTAATTTGCATTGAACCTGGAACATTTTTTACCTCTGTTGTGTGTATTTGGCACCTACCTGGTCTGAGACGTTGTACCAGTCGTAGTCGAATGAGTTGATGTTCTTGATTTTTGTCAGTGCCAGCACCACTAAGTTGTAGCACGCACGAGACGAGTACAGCAGGATCACCGTCACTCCGATCGCAGTCACCTGACACACAGATGACCCCTGCACAGACGACATGACATACTTACATATAACGTTGTAAGCTTTCATCGGTTTTGTTTTGTCATTTGTGTTTCATTACCTTGGACTCCAGGTAGATGTTGGCCAAAGACATCTTGGCGATCTTGTAGAGACACAGAGAGAGTGAGACGGCACAGAGGACGAACAGAGTGTCATTGATGGCCACGCGCACCAGAACCACAGTCTCTGTGTCGGTCTTCGTCATCTTCACCAGCAGCGCACAGGTCAAGTTCACCAGCAAGAAGATGATGCTGATGCACAAGAAGAGCAGGTACAGCGGCAGCCTGACGACACAAGATATATAGCATTAAAGGATTAGTTCACTTTCAAAAAAAAAAAATCCTGATAATTTACTCTCCCGGATGTCATCCATGATGTCCATGTCTTTCTTTCTTCAGTCGAAAAGAAATTAAAGGTGCTATGTGTAGTTTTTCTACTAAAATGAATCCATGTTTTATAGGGTTGGGTATCGTTTGAATTTGAACGATTCCGATTCTGATTCCGATTCCTTGTTTCGATTCCGGTTCCTAACGATTCTCGGTTCCGATTCTTTTAAGAGGCAGAGTCAATTTTTTTTAGGATATTTTAAATGAGCTAGCTAACCAACGGTCTTTCTGAAGGAAATAGTCTGACCTTCTCCATCAATTTTAATTCTTTTAACTTTTTTTGAACTTTACTATGAATTTCTCACAGGGCTGTTTACAACTACAATATAAATATAAAATCTATGAACTTGAATATAAATATTATAAATTATGAATATATTTTCACAGGGGTACATTTTCCTCAAGAGAGCTTTATTTTTGAAACCCTCATGAAAACACATTTACTAGGGGTGTAACGGTTCACAAAATTCACAGATATGATACACTTGTGTCACGGTTCGGTACAGCAAAAAGAAAGAAATGCAAGAGAAATTTCCTTGATTTAGTTTTTTAATTATATATTTTTTTAAACTAAAACCATAAAGTATGATATTTTTTTTACTTTGAGCAATGATGGAGCTGTACTTGACTTTTCTTAGGAGTATATAAAACAAAACAGCTCCTTGGACAAAATTAAATGTAATATAGTAGTAGTTATAAACAAAGGTTTATTTTAGTTCAGATTAACATTTGAGGGCAGCGATTGTATTCATAATGTCAAAATAAAACCGACGTAATGTTACTTAAAAGCATTATAGCCTACTATTCCTGCCAAACTTCCATGGTTACAGTTACTACAGTAAATCCATGGTGAATGTTGCTGATCTGTAGACACTGAATAGTTCATTCATGGCACAATGTGTCTTCCTGGTTTCCACGTCAGCGCTGTTTGATCCGTTAATAACGGAGAAATGTGAATGTTTCTCACTAGATCTCGCAGCGATGTTATTATTCAGTAGCGAATTCAAATGCTTTCTTTACTGGATCTCGCTGTGTAGTAACAGTGCCGCTTGATCAAGATCGGCTCGCGCTGCATTGGTCCAAACTGATAAACGGTCCGTCAACCACACAATAACGAGTAGCTCAGTTTCGTTCCGCTTACATTACATTTGCCATTTGATGTTGGGCATTGTTGTGATCACGCCAGCGTCTCTTACATTATGAGCGCGCTTGCCATGCGCAACGCGCCTACATTTGAAATAACGGAATTTTGGTCGGCAGACTGAGAATCGAAACTAGGAATCGAAATTTTTACTTTTGAACGATTCCGGGAAAATCGATACCCAAGCCTAATGTTTTATTACCTGTGTGTGAAGGGGTTGTAATATCACAATAAAATGATCCACTTGGCGGGTTTTGCTATTACCTCTGAAAGCAAGTATTCCTATTTCTATGTGATGCTCCGGGTCGGATTTGCCGCGAAAACCAGTGCCGTGACTGAGACCTGCATGCGCCTCTCGTCTCGTCTACTGACTTTGCACTCAACAGCGACGACACTGCAACTTTATGACATGGAGTCTGTTTATACTAAGAAACGACCAGCACAACACAGACTCCAACACAAACTCCACATATTAATAATAAAAAATAAAAAAAGCATGCGCATGAGCACTCGTAAACGTATTGGTTGCAATCTGAAACATCACCGCTAGATGCCGCTGAAAACTCCATACAGCACCTTTAAGGTTTTTGAGGAAAACATTCCTGGATTTTTCTCTATATAATGGACTTCAATGGCAACCAAATATTCCAATGTTCAAAGAAGGTTCAAATGTCCGTCTCAATGCAGCTTCAAAGTCTGGACACGATCCCAGTCGAGATATACATTTAAGGGTCTTATCTAGCAACACCCTCAGTTATTTTCACACAAAATAAATCAATTATATACTTTTTAACCACAAATGCCCGTCGTGCACCATCTCTGAGATGCGCCACGCATTACGTCATCACGTTGGAAAGGTCACGGGTCACGTCATCTATCTAAGTTATTTGTCTGTGTACTCCGGTTCAAAAAAGTAGGGAAGGGTGAAAAACTCCATCTCATTTTCTCCTCCAACTTCAAAATTGTCCGACATCTTTGTTTTAATTTATTTAAAAAAAAAAAAAAATTTGTGACCTTTCCAACGTGATGACTTAATGTGTGGCGTATCTCAGAGATGGTACAAGATGGGCATTTGTGGTTTTTGTGTGTGTTTTTTTTAGAAAATGACCGATCGTTTCGCTAGATAAGACCCTTATTTTTAGACTGGGATCGGGTCGAGACTTTTAAGCTGCATTTAGATGGACATTTTAACCTTTTTTTGAACATTGGGATAGTTGGTTGCCATTGAAGTCCATTAAATGGAGAAAAATCCTGGAATGTGTTCCTCAAAAACCTAAATTTCTTTTCGAAGAGAAAGACATGGACATCTTGGATGACATCGGGTTGAGTAAATAATCAGCAAATTTTTTTTTTTGAAATTGAACGAATCCTTTAAAAATGATGAAGAACAGTACTTTTAGAAGTACAGAAGATTCAGGTGATAATTGTATGGATCCATATTCACCTGTATTTCTGAAGTTCTGGTGAATATTTAGACTTCGCCTTGAAAATGACCTGTCCCAGAAAACAAGTAAGTTATTGTAAATATCACATGCAAAAACCATTTTTAAGCCACGAATGACACATTCAGGATCATAACATTCAGGTCACCACACACTTTGATCTTAACATAAACAAGAGTGTTAAGCAAGCGCTTTTCAGGTTTACTGCTCGCCTCCATTATAAACATTGACATGTCAACATGTTCTTATCATATAAGATCTGATGTAGGCAGTTTGAGGGACTATATATACTGTAAAAAGAGAAAATGTACAGTAAGGAGCTATTCCAACCTGATCTGACCCTGAAAAATGACATTAGCGTGAAATAAATGATTTATAATATTATATTTTTTTACCTAAAACCTTAAAAAATTCAGTTTATTCTTCAGTAAAAGCACTTTTATTCCCAAAATACACTGTAAATATACAGTGACAACAGGATAGTATTTTTCTGAGTGGACATGTGCTTGTTAAAATATTGTTGCGTTAAATCTAAAATAGTTGGTAGGCATGGTGTAAATAATTCACAGGTTTTTACTGTGGTGTTTTTTACAGTGTAGTGTAAATGCATCAGACCGCAGTGAATGATTTCACTTCTCTTTTTCTCTCACGCTGCACTCCCACACATATGATTCATTTGCAAATGCAGCTTTAATCACGATAAAACAGGAAGAATAATTTTACACTGCAACATCATTCAAACTAAATCAATCGTGAGTTTATACACTACATGTAAAACGTGACATAAGCACTAGTGTGTGTGTGTGAATCAATAATAACAAGGCTCCTAAAGAGGCTGAACTATGAGCAGTTTTTAACCCTCCTTACACTTTTTGATGTGATGCATATTCCATTAATCAATTTAAAACATTAATGCATTACATGCAGGGTTGCAAAGGCACATCTTAGGGGTGTGCAACGATTAATCATGATTAATCGCATCCAAAAATAAAAATATGTTTGTGTTTACATAATATATGTGTGTGTACTGTGTATAATTATTTTGTATATATAAACACATACATGCATGTATATATTTGAGAAATATTTGCATGTAAATACTGTATATATATATATTAGAAATATTGGTACCACTTTATATTAAGTGGCTTTAACTACTATGTACTAACATTGAAATTAATAATTTGATACAATGGACTTATTGTGTACATATATGTTTTTACATTGTACTTATATTAATTTATGTAATTACATTTGTAATTACACTGTTGACCTGTCCCTTACACCTTAAACCTACCCATACCAGCACACCTGTCCCTAACCTTACACTCTAAAAAATGCTTTTGGGTCAAATATGGACAAACCCCAAACGTTGGGTTAAAAATATAATTTAAAACTTTAACCCAACGGCTGAGTTTGTACATATTTGACCCAAAATTGGGTTGAAACAACCCAGCATTTTCACCTCAATGGCAGAAAAAGTGTTTTACAGTACAACATGAACACAATAAAGTACATTGTACTTACGTAGAAAAATAAGTACATGGTACTTAAAGCCACTTAATATAAAGTGGGGCCGAAATATTTTATATAGATTTTTTTTTTTTTACAAAATTCTTAAATATATACATGCATTTGTCTATTTATATATACAAAATAATCATACACAGTACACACACATATATTATGTAAGCAAACTTTCATTTTGGATGCGATTAATCACGATTAATCGTTGCACAGCCCTGAGATGTGCCTTTGCAACCCTGCATGTAATGCATTTGTCTGTTTTAATTGATTAATGGAATATGCATCACATCAAAAAGTGTAAGGAGGGTTAAAAACTGCTCAAACGTCAAATAGATAAATATAATGAGTATTATGAATATAAATTAGGGATGTCAAAAGATTAATCGTGATTAATCGCATCCAAAATAAAAGTTTGTGTTTACATAATATATGTGTGTGTACTGTGTATAATTATTTATATATATAAAAACACACACAATCATGTATATATTTAAGAAAAATTAGTTATATTTATATATAATATAAATGATATAAATGTATATACAGTATATAAATACAAATATTTCTTAAATATATACATGAATGTGTGTTTATTTATACATAATAATTATACACAGTACACACACATATATTATACAAACACAAACTTTTATTTTGGATGCGATTAATCACGATTAATCTTTTGACAACCCTAATATAAATATAATGAATAAATAAGAAGGATTGACGTGAAGCAAAAAGTTAATACAACGGATCATTTCTCTTTAGAATGATTCATGCTAGGGATGCATAATAATTAATCGCAATTAATCGTTTGCTGAATAAAAGTTTTTGTTTACATCATATATGTGTGTACATAATAATTATGTATATATAAATATACAAACATGCATGTATACATTTTAAGAAAAAATCATATAAATTATATTTAAATATAAAAATGTGTGTGAATATTTTTTAAATATATACATACATGTGTGTGTATTTATAAATACATAATTATTTTACACAGTACACACACATATATGATGTAAACAAAAACTTTTATTCTGCAAACGTTTAATTGCGATTAATCGTTATGCATCCCTAATTCATGCATAATATATACATGATGTAAGGAACATAATATCTCCGTTTGCTGTGCAAAATCCTGTGTAATCCGCTCATAAACTTACATGTGACCTGCAGATTTTAGCATTGCCACAATGGCAAGGTTCAAAGGACGCTTGTGTGTAACTCACCTGTGCGAAGTAGAGATTCATGAGGCTGAGAGTGAAGAACTGCAGGCAGACGGGGAAACAGTAGAGCAGCCAGAAGGAAAAGGGTCCGAGCGTGTTTGCGGTCACACAGTTTCTGAAATAAAAGGAGAAGAGAAGCGCACGCAGAGCCGCCCACAGCAGACACAAGAACAGAAACACAGTCTGGTAGCTGAGGCGCTTGTGCCTGTATCTCAGCACCAGCCACAGCTGCGCGTACACGAACGCAAAGAGCAGTGTGTAGAAGACCGTGTACGCCACTGTCAACCCCAGCATCACGAACGGCGGCACGGCCGGGCTGAAGGTCGGCAGGGGGGAGAGAGACTCGTCCTCCATCGGTCTCTTTTCCTCGTGTGCCGGCTTCTTCAGCTCCTCCTTCTCGGTGTGTAGACGGGAGAACGAGCTTGCGCTGGGATTTAGGGGAAGGAAATGAGAATGAAAGAAAGCATGCAGCAGTTCCTCGTACATGAACCGCATTCAGCTGGAAGGAGGGCGTATAATATTGTGCAGCGAACAGTGAAAGCTGGAGGGAGGAGGAGGAGGGAGGACGGGCACAGTGACGCTGTGTTGACGTGCTTTACTGTACCTTTAACCCTGTGCTCACGCTTCCCACGGGATGCTTACAGTATGCGTCTTTCTCTTCCCAATATGGCTCTTTACAGGTTTGCAATGCATGTACAGCATATGCACATTAGAGCGTTGTTTTATTTCCATAAGGAAACCATAATTTGATTTACATACATTTTATATACATAATGAGACCACTCTATACTGTGCAGGTGAAACCCGAAAATTTCTAATATGGTGCAAAAGTTCATTTATTTCAGTAATTCAACTTAAAAGGTGAAACTAATATATTATACAGACTCATTACATGCAAAGTGAGATATTTCAAGCCTTTATTAGTTATAATTTTGATGATTATGGCTTACAGCTTATGAAAACCTTTGCACCTTTTCCTAAATCTTAAACATTTGAGTTAATATAAATCTATTTAACTAAATTATATAGCTTTGAAACAAACTACATTGTTAAAAGCGCTATATAAATTAAGATGACTTGACTATAGGAACTTGATTCTTTAATTAAACTTAAAGATTGGCTGTTTTTACAGGTTTGCACGTATTTTATTTACATTATGAAACAACTTTATAATGTATAAACCAGGGGCAATTGCAACTACTACGCTCTAAAAAATGTTTTGGCTCAACAACAAAAAAATTACGCAACAGTTTGCATCATTTGTTAATGCATCAGTTATGACAACTTTGAGTGATTTACGGGCAACCAACAAGCTACATTGAGTTAGAGGAACTTAAAGTTCCCCTGTAGTCAATAATTTTATTCCTTAAAACTCATCTTTGATCACCAAAATGACATAATTAAAAGTTATTTCCTTGAAAAAAATCTTGAATGTAACTCGACACCCTTCCCTAATTTGCTATACGCAGTTCTATGAATATGCAAATGAGCCCCGCCTCCACTCACTCACTCAGAGATCCACTGGTTGACGATCACACGTTGATCTGATTGGTTACAAGGTAGTTTGTGACGTCAGAAACACCAGCGATTTCAAAGCGTGTTTTTGAGACTGTCTTTGGTTCTGCAGTTTAAAGCAGAAAATACTCAGCAATGCTGTCGACTTATGAACTTACACATGGTTTGTGTTAAAGCAGATTAAAAACATCATATATACACATAAACTACATTAAAAACTGGATTTTCACCACAGGACTTTAAGTTAAACTAAATTAGTTACATTTTCTTCTCAAAACTAATGCAATACATAAATGTAGCTGCCAGCTACATTATATATATTAATGTATATAATATGAATGATATATTAATTGTATTAAATAACTTTTGTATTAATTATATGTATTCATATTTTGAGTTTTACATTTTTTAATTAAAAATTGTTGTGCTTTTGCCATTTTTTTTTTGATTTTTTATTTCTATTTAGCTTTTGTTTTTTTCAGTTAGTTCTATATAGATCTTAAAATGTTTATTTTAATTAAAGTAAAAGTTTTTCATCTAATATTTTATAATATTATAAATTGTATTAGAATTTAATATATCTAATATATTTTATTTCATAGAATATTTTATTTCAGCTTTAAATCAAATATGTACCGGTAATTTTTTTTATTTTTTTATATATAACAAATTATAGTTTTAGTTAACAATAACATGAATAAGTCTGACCTGTTTATGATGGAAGAAATTTAGTTTATCACAGTCGGACATTTTTGTTTAAAAATGTGTAGGACTCGTGGGACGTGTTTTTTGACTCCAGACTTGTGTTTTACTGTAACCTCAGTACGGCTGATTAAATCTCTGGTCTGAAGCGTATATAACTTTTAACCACAAGCCTCCTCAAGCCATGAGAACCTTCTCTGTGTCTGCGCCTCGACTTGGGAATATATTTGTGAATTATTGCTGATGTAGCGTGGGTTCTCGTTCAACATGGCAGCTGAATAACTCAGTGACATGCAACTTGGCCCAGATGTCAGAGGTCAAGTAAATCAATCAACAGTGCAGTAATAATAATCACATTAAGGTCATGTGATGTGTTTATAATGGGGAATAAAATGCATGCTTTCATGTTTCATATGTGTCTCATTTTGATCTAAACTTTGATTTTGATATAAAAGTCAATATAACAGATAATAATATAGCAGGTGAAACTCGAAAAATATCGTGCAAAAGTTAATTTATTTCAGTAATTCAACTTAAAAGGTGAAACTAATATATTATATAGACTCAAAGTGAGATATTTCAAGCCTTTATTTGTTATAATTTTGATGATTATGGCTTACAGCTTATGAAAACCCCAAATTCAAAATTAGAATATTGTGAAAAGGTTTTCATAAGCTGTAAGCCATAATCATCAACATTATAACTAATAAAGGCTTGAAATATCTCACTTTGAGTCTATATAATATATTAGTTTCACCTTTTAAGTTGAATTACTGAAATAAATTAACTTTTGCACAATATTAAATTTTTTTGAGTTTCACCTGTAATATAATATAATAATGTGTGGAATATCTGATGTGTAAAATTTAAAATTTAACTCCTTTTCATTTTGGCTGAAATATAATCTAATGTTGACATGTTCTTGATGACTGACAATAAATACTAGATATATAATATATATATATTATTGTATTATTGTTCAAAATGGAGTCATGCTGCTTTATAATGCTTTAATTTCATGTAGCAGGATTGAGGAAAAGAAAAACATTAAAAACGGTCTCCCTTTAAATTCAGGAGTGTGAACTTAATTTATTTGGCCACAATTTAAATGAAATGAGGAATTAATATGTTCAACACAATCATACAACAGAGGGAACTTACTTCAGTCCAACACAGCAACTAAAATATTCAGATTATTCGTATGTGTTTTGTTCAAGGTTTCCATCAAACACACTTCATGTTGTGTTGTTCCACTTTAAAGATTTTTGGTGTCATTGAGAAATTATTATGGAAATTGATGCATGCGTTCTTCCATAATTTTTATGGACATTTTTATTTTATTTTTATTTTTATTTTAAATTTAAGCTTTGTGGTGTTTTATTGCTATTTGATTGTTTTTGTGACACTTTGGGACTGTTTTTAAACCCCGTTACTGTAGCACTTTGAGATTTCATGGAAATGTGAAGTGCATCATAAATAAAATGTATTATTATTATTATTATTATTATAATGGTCTATAAAACGTATGTATATAGTTAAACATATTTATAATATAAAAAACATTTACATTTCAATTTAATGTTTCTGAAAGTAGTCCAAATGTTGTGTGTATGTTTAAGTAACACAACAGTTGCATGCATTTATTTGAATATCATTTAAATTGTAATATATTATGCGCTTAAGATCAAATTTAAACTATTCTGCATTTGCCTCATTCATTCAAATCCATTCAAATTTAGGAATTAGAATTTATTTTTTTGGAACCTACAATTCATTCTCACTTCAGTTCTGAGTGCTTGTAGAGATATGATTGACCAGTAGATGGCGCTGTTATTTAATATTTCACAGCACACAGTTTATTTGTTTTACCATCATGTTGTTTGATACTAACCGCAATCCCCAATTAACTAAAGTAACCATCCAAATCAATTAGTTAACATTCATATTTATCACGATAATCTGGAATGCCCTGTGTCACTGTTCATTTGCACACAGTACAGTGAACTCGGGATATTATCGGCAATTATTGTGCCGTTTCAAAGGGAGTGTGATTGTGCCAAAAACAAGGCCTTGCTCTGATGGTCTTCTGGATGCTGCTCAATTATTATATCATCAAAAGATCAATCGTTTAATGTCGCTGCATTAATTATGCAGCATTATGTTAATGAGTAGGACTACCTGATTTGCTGAGACTATAAGCATGGTCATGAATATTAATTCGGTTATGTGATTGGATGCTCCATGAAAATGAACAAAATAATGTCATAATATTAAATAGTAATCCATGAGCCAAGCATTTTCAATCATAACATGAAGAGAAAGCCTTTTTCTTTTTTTCTGTGGAACAGCATATGAATATTTAAACAATGTTCAAACTACACTTTTTCCAGACAATGTAAGTACACACACACACACAGACACACACACACACACACACTGTTGCAGTAGAAAAAACACGTATGTACATTGTGTGTAAAGATATAATATATATTATTGTAGTTAGTAAATATGAAACAGAATAGTTATATAGGCTGCACACACATACACACACACATACACACACACACACACACACACACACACACACACACACACACACACACACACACACTGTTGCAGTAGAAAAAACATGTATGTAGATTGTGTGTAAATATATCATATATATTACTGTAGTTAGTAAATATGAAACAGAATAGTATATATAGGCTACACACACACACACACACACACACACACACACACACACTTAAATATGTTTCCCACTATGACAACTTGCAAACTAAGACTTTTAAATGTTAGAGCTCACTGGAGTAAATTACTAAAATAGTGTGACAGCTAAACCCGGACTTAACTTCATGTACTGTGCATGTGGTATATTAGTATTTCAAATTTTTTGTTAATATAGTAACCCAAGCAATATAATCTGTAACTTTGTAATAAGTATTGTGCGGGAGAGTGACTGAACTCGTGCATCCGCGTAACAGGGAGGAGCGCGCGCCTGTGGTTAAATCGGACACGCGCTTAATCTCCAGTTAGTCAGTCTCTCTCAGGCAGCTTCAGGTTCGGTTCGGGTCTGGAAATGGGTCGGCAGGGGCAGAGATGGTCAGTGTGGATCCTGTTATTCGGATTGTCAGTGTCTGTTAGCGGGATAACACGACAGGAACTTTTTCCTTTCGGGAGGAGCGCGAGCGATCAGACTCTCAGTGACGGGAGCGATGAGACGCGCGAGATCTCTCTGGAGAAGCCCGTCACGTTTTACGACGGACAGTTCAACAAGATTTACGTGAGTGTTTGTTATTAATACGTATGATTCAGGAATGACCCTAGAACAACATACTTTGATATTTACTATTAAAGTTAAAATTGAATTGCCATATAATATGGCCCATATTCATGCACTATGGTATTAAATTGTCCTCCAGGATGCAAGTTTCTTGGTGTGTGTGTGTGTGTAGGCTACATACTGTATACACATACACACTCTAAAAAAATGTAGACACATTTTTTTTTTGTCAAATACGGACAAACCCAACGGTTGGGTTAAACAATTTACTTAAATACACTCTAAAAAATGCTGGGTTGGTTTAACCCAATTTTGGGTCAAATATGGACAAACCCAAACTTTTGATTAAAAATGCTTTATAAAAATTTAACCCAACGGCTGGGTTTGTCCATATTTGACCCAAATTTAGGTTGAAACAATGCAGCATTTTTTGGTTGTCTCCCACACACACACACACACACACACACACACACACTGTGTGTTATATATATATATATACATATATATATTTATCAACCAATATATATATGTTATATATATATATATATATATATAACACACACACATACACACATATATATATATATAGGCCTAAATATAACACACACACACACACACATATAGGCCTAAATATAACACACACACACACCCACACTTATATATACTGTGTGTTATATACTGTATATATATTTATCAACCAATATATATATGTTATATATATATATATATATATATATAACACACACACACACACACACACACACACATATAGGCCTAAATATAACACACACACACACCCACACTTATATATATACTGTGTGTTATATACTGTATATATATTTATCAACCAATATATATATATATATTATTTATATATGTATATATAACACACACACACACATATATATATAGGCCTAAATATAACACACACACACATACATATACTGTGTGTTATATACTGTATATATATTTATCAACCAATATATATATATATTATTTATATATGTATATATAACACACACACACACACATATATATAGGCCTAAATATAATACACACACACACACACACACACACACACACATACATATATAGGCCTAAATATAACACACACACACACACACACACACACATTCATATATAGGCCTAAATATAACACACACACACACACACACACAGACTCACACACACACAGCTGTCCAGTGGCAACATTATATGTGTCTACGGTTTGTAGATCAGTCAGGGTTTTTTCCCCAAAGTAAACAGAATAAAGTCTTAGTCTATAGGTTCACATTGCAGTTTGTTTTTGTCATGTTTTCTTGCCATCTGATTTTATTGACACAGTGCATTAAGTACAAAAGCAGCACATTTGGCAATGAATCAGGCAACAACACACACAAACAGCTCATTATACTCCTCCTAAAATAGACATGTGGTGTCCCAGTGCTAATTGAGTAATATATCATTTAACAAGGTTTTAAAAACAACAAGTTATTACTGAAAGCTGGTTTATTCTCCAGTCGACGGATCTGTCACTATTTATACAGTATTGTGTTGTCATTTTTTATATAGTATAGATGTTATTTTATGCATGTAACATATTCAATGAGAACACATGTGCTTTTATTCACTGAGAATTGAGTGATTGATTGCATTGATGAATCATTAACTATTAGAGTAGAAATGTTTATCATGAAAGTAAAGAGTCAGTTTTGCTTTCATGAGTGATTCTGTAGTGAAATACTCAAGACACATTCCTGCATATCTGTGTATTGATCGGGTGGATTGACTCACGGACCGTTTTAGATGTTTTAAAGGGGTGGTTGATTATGATTTCACTTTTCTAACTTTAGTTAGTGTGTAATGTTGCTGTTTGATCATAAACAACATCAAAGGGAAAGGGTAATATTTGGTTTTACAGAAAAGGACTAAAACAAACGGCTGGTAGGAACTACACGACATTCCTCCCGGGTTAGTGACATCACCAACCCTAAAATTTACATAAACCCCGCCCCCGGAACACGATTTATAGATTATCATGACAGAATATGCTAATCAATGACTAGAAGATAACTACACATAAGCTTCATAAATTCATCAACTAACCATTCAGAAATAAGTCTCTCCATTATTGTCTAAATCCGGTTTGAACATAAAAGGCTAAAAGTTTTTGAAATTTTCAGTGCATGTGTGTGTGTGTGTGTGAAGCCCCGTTCACACCGCCAGCGACACGCAGCGACAAAGCGACAAGATCCCATTTATTTCAATGGAGCGCTGGCGACTTCCGGCGACACGAGCGACAGTGACCGTTGGCGTCAGAATGTGGGCGTGTCAAGCGACAAAAGTTCAGAAATTTCAACTTTATGCAAATGAGAAGCGAGCAACAACCAATAGGAAAGAAGACCTTCAGTGGAGCTCACGTTACGTCTCGAGTGCAGGCAAGACAGAGTTCGAGGGCGATTTCACTTATATTATTTGACTAACCACATTCATGGATATAATCAGGGGTGCACATAACTGGTACGCATGCGCGACAAAAATCAGGAATGCGTAATGCCACTTGTGTTACTGCGCGCCTTTGCGTACTTTAAGGGTAACTGTCGCCAAAATGCAACCTAGACAGTGTTAAAGGATAATTCCGGTATTTAACACCTTGAGTCTATATTGTAGTTTGTTTTGGATGAACAAGAGTGGTGGACAACATTTTTTTGACAATGGTTCCTCTCTCGAGTTTTTGACTATAAAAGAATTGGCCATGGACCCATTTAACATTGGAGTCAATGGGCATGTCCGAAAATGTCATTAAAACAGCCAATAATGTTCGTTTACAAAACTGTTAAACTCACCGAGTGATTAGTGATGTTAGTTGATGTTCCAGAAACAAAAAGTGTTGCGAAATACAGTTTCTGTCGTGTTTTATTCATCATTTTGTAAAATCACATTGAATTCTGTTGAAGGACTGAGTGCTCGTTAATATAAATGTGCTACCGGGAACGGAAAGGGGGCTGTTTACATTTGGTCGATGTAGTCTTTTTGCTCGCTTCCGTTTCTCATAAGGCTAGCGAGCAGAGCTCTTTACCGCAGTTTTTGACCGCACAAATTCTAACCATATTGAAAGACGTGACCACTGACCAGTGCAATATGAAGTTGAACTCGACTGTGACCGTGAGTGTCCCGCGAGACATAAACATCGGTTATCGCCATCAAGTGGTCGGGAGTGTGCTAACGCTTCAGATTCAAATATTGAGCGGAAGTTACACGGTTCTGAAAAAATAGTTCCACTATAGCAAAATAAACGGATTGGAATCATATATTGCGACGATATATTGTTTATAATCATCAACGAACACCACTAAACACTCGGTGAGTTTAACAGTTTTGTAAACGAACATTATTGGCTGTTTTAATGACATTTTCGGACATGCACATTGACTCCAATGTTAAATGGGTCCATGGCCAATTCTTTTATAGTCAAAAACTCGAGAGAGAGGAACCATTGTCAAAAAAATGTTGTCCACCACTCTTGTTCATCCAAAACAAACTACAATATAGACTCAAGGTGTTAAATACCGGAATTATCCTTTAATTTCATTTTTTCACAGACGAAAACGAGACGATAACTAAATAAAAACCCGTTTTAAATGACGACCACTGAACGGATAAACGAATAAAAACTAGACGGAAATGTTAGGGAGGGACGATTGGGGAAGAGATCCAGTCAGACTCAGAACTGATTTGCGTTTGTGGAAGATGCGCACATTTGAATTGTAACGTGCCGATCTACCGGCGGCACACGAGTTGGTATGCGCTTGATGCATGTCTCAAATCGTTAAAAGATTTAAACGTCTGGGAGAAAGAGAAGAGCAGACATATGGAATGATCTGAATAAGAGTGACGACGCGAAAGAGAGCTTTATTCTGTATGTTTTTCTGTGCGAACACACACACACACACACACACGACCCAAAGCGTGCTGCGCGCAAGGACTGAATTGATCTCTCTTTCGCGTCTGAATGGACAAATACACACAACATTATGTTTATATACCGTTTTGGAGAGTATTCATGTAAACACAGTCGTCTTTACAGAGTGGCAGTGCGTAATAAACCTAATGCCTTCTGTACACTTAATATTGATCAAACAACAAACTAAAAAGAGAAAATGCACTGTTCTTTAATATCTTTAATAAGGATTAATTATATTTAATGTATACAAATCAATAACACTTCAAATACATTTTTTCCAAAGGTGTTTTCTATTATTTTAGGTCGTTTTTTTTCACGCTGATGTAAATTTAAGTGTTCGTTTTTTTAAAGTTTGGTTTTAGTTAGTTATTTTATGCTATAAAACCGGGAATGTGACGTCATGATTGACAGCTGTGGCCACGCTACATATGGGGTGAGTACCAAACACCATCTCCTGGTACTCACCTGAGTAACTCACTGAAAAAGTTATGTGCACCCCTGGATATAATAAAATGATGCATGGAAAAGAAACTGTGGACAGTCTCAGTGAGTTTAATTCATGCATTTATAGTTCGACTGTTGTAAGTTTTTGCTGCAAGTTTAGCACTGCTGCAGTTCACTTTACAGTTTCCCCTGCATTGTGTTGACTATTAGAGACAAGAACATTTATTATTTGTCAAATACGAATGACGTTTTAGTAATTTATGACCGTATGAGTGAGTTTAATTTGTTGCTTGATCGATCGTTAATCTAGTAAATGATTTAATCCACTGAATACTGCTATGGTAATATAAAAACACTCTCCCAACAGCATACCGTTTCTTTTGAGCCTATAATTTCTAGTCAAATTAAAATGATATAGTTGGTGATGCCCACAAGCGACTTCACGGTACAGAGACTAGCGACATACAGCGACAAAATCGCTGGCGGTGTGAACGGGGCTTGAGTCCAAGCTCTTGTTGCTCCGCCCCCTTTGCCGGGAGCAGCAGCTCATTTGCATTTAAAGGAACACACACAAATGGTGCGTTTTTGCTCACCCTCAAAAAGTGACAATTTTAACATGATATATAAAAATATCTGTGGGGTATTTTGAGCTAAAACTTCACACACACACTCTGGGGACATCAGAGATTTATTGTACATCTTGTGTAAAGGGCATTATACCGCCGCTTTAAAATGTGGTTGGAGGACTCGTACATCTCGTACATGGAGTATTTTCTCTGAGGACTTGACTAACAATAACATTCATAATTGAATGCTTCCTTTCCCACAGGTTTCCTTTGCCAATTTCCTTTCCAGGAGAAGCATTTCTATTTGAGTTGTTGTGGTTCTTCTTACCATGAACTCTTTATTTTAGCAGAATGCATTGCATCTCTTCATAACATAACATAACATTTCTTTTTAACTTGTAGTTGACAAAACTCCAGTGTTTTAGAGCAGATTATGAATGAATGGCAAAGTCACAAGAAGGAATGAGACGTTTCCTTCAGGATTTATAGGATCTCCTGCTGAATAAAAGTGCATGTGTTTGTAGCATTCTGACAACATCTGGAAAAGCAGTCAAAGCATGCACATCTGTTTTAGTGAGGTGTTGACCAGTCATTGTACAAACGATTAAAATGTGCGTTGCATTCCTTATTAAACCACTAAAAATTTTACTTTTCTTCATTCATTCTTCACTACAATCCGTATTCATGTTAAACTTTATTTCTCAGATGAATATGCCATTTCACAGTATATAATCCAAGCTATTAAGTGTTAATAATCTGTTATGTTACATTTTTTAATGCGCAGAGACGACTATAATTAGCCTAATTTCCATTAAAGTTTAAATACAGTCCCTGAGCCTGAATGCAGCCCTATATAGTATGTATTATGCATTTAGCAGACACTTTAATCCAAAGCAACTTGCAGTGTGTGTGAACATATATTGACGTACAGAGTATTCATGAAACAATTCCAGGATGACCCACCCGGAAACCTCTTTAAAAACAATCATTATGTTTGTAATTCTCTTGGGTGACGTTGTGGCACAGAAACAACTTTTAGCTATAAGACCGGATCAGTGAATCTGGTCAAGAATAAGACCAAGATAATGAATTTATCTTTTGAATATGAATTTGTCTGATTTTAGTTTGTCTGTGCTGATTAGGCTTTGTATCAGAGTAACAAAATATTTGACTTTATCGTCTGGATGTAGAGACACTAGAGACTTTGTCTTCTTTGATATCCTATTATATACAAAATAAGTCACACGTCAGTTTAAAATGTGCATTTTGTTGTCATTTTGTATTACATTGCAAGTTCAGAGTGTTGTTTTAGTTTTAAAAAAAATATTTCCTGTGTTTTTACTCTGTGTGTGTACATATGTGGGTGTTTGGCAATGGACTTTATTCCCTAAACCATCGCAAACACACACACACACACACACACACACTCAGTTTCTGTTGATTTTAGTGCAGATTTGAGTATTTACTCTTTTAAAGGTTACTTAATTTGTTTTGATGTAGCCTAAGTTTTAAAGTTTATGGTAGCATGAGACAAATAGAGAACTTATAGCCATTTTCGACACACGTGAGTATATATTATTATTATTACTAGTATTATTATTATTCTTTTATTAAATATTATTAAATATATTATTTTTATTATTATTTATTATTATTTTAAATATATATATATATATTTTAGCTATTTTGTCCTGTAGTTTTATTTTATTCTACACTGTAAACATTTATTTTCATGATTTATCACAACTTTAATTATTTTAAAGTTATCTATTAAACAATCTCATTCATTGTATTAACTCAATTTTTTTATTTCAATGAACTCAACATTTTAAGGTAATCAAAGGTATTACGCAACCATCAAGAGTCTCAAGAACCCCGAGTGTTCAATATAGAACCTCATTGAATTGATCATTGAATCAAAATCTGAAGTTATCAAACTTATGATCTCTATAGTTGACAGTATCTGTCAAAAAGTATTGTTGATTTAACTTAAAGTAAGTTACCTGCACTATAAAACAATATTTTCATGATTTGTTATCACAACTTTTGATCTTTTGTCAAATCAACTTCGATAACTAATGTGTGAAGATAACATACTATTTTGAGTTTCTGTTTATTAAACCATTCTTCTTCATTGTATTAACTCACATTTTTAATTACAACAAACTCAAAATTTTAAGGCAACAAGGTAAACCAACTTTTTTTTTTACAGTGTAATGTCTTGTACCGTAAAACATGTTATCACGTCTATGAATACTAATCATATGCAAATGATATGCAGATGAGGATATGCATAGTAAAACTAGGCGTTGTAAGCTCCATATATGGTTATTCCGGGCTGACTGGGATTTATAAAGTGAATCCTGCGCAGGTTCTGGCGTACGCACGCTTTTAAAAGTCTGAATATTTTTTTGCGTACGCCATTTTTGGCTTTCGTGCGCACGTGCACTTTTAGTAAAGATCCTACGCACAGTTTTATAAATGAGACCCCTGGTGTAAACAGGCCCTAAGTTATGGTTCTTGATTCCCATCATCAGAATCTTCTTCTGTAATATTATTATCACTATTATATCTCACATCTAGATCAACACCAATGGATTTGCTGCCCTGGAGAATCCTACAGGAGAATCCGAGTACCTGGGCAACATGCCGTCCAGTTTTAAGATGATCGCTGCTCTACAAGGCGACCTGGACACCAGCGACGGCGTAGGAAAGGTCTTCTTCCGCCAGGACTCGAGTCCTGCTCTTCTCAAACAGGCGGCCGATCACATCAACAGAGCCTTTCCTGAGGATGATATGGTCAATCCCATCCACGCGCTGGTGGTCACATGGGTGGATGTGGCCTATCACAGGGCTGAGAGCAGAGGAGACGGCCTGGAACACACCGGAAGAGTGAGGTTCAGTTTATTTGTGGGTTGTTACAGTCATTTTATCATGCATTTTTAAAATAAGGTATTGTTGGTCGTTTCTATTGGTGGTTGCGTTGTATTTTTGTTAGGCTACATAACAGTAACACATACTTGCGTAGAGTATGTTTTGAGCATAAGAATAATGCATCATATGTGACCCTGGATCACAAAACCAGTCATAAGTCACACGGGTATATTTGTGGCAATAGCCAACAATACACTGTATGGGTCAAAATTATAGATTTTTCTTTTATGCCAAAAATCATTAGGATATTAAGATCATGTTCCATGAAGATATTTAGTAAATTTCCTACCGTAAATATATAAAACATGTATTTTTGTGAGTGAATGCAGCACAATCGTGAACATAAATGCACAACTCCTTAAGTGTCACCGGCCCACCGGTGGGCCCAAATTCATTACATATTTAAAATAGTAATATCCTATACTAAACCTAAACTAATATTGACAAACTATATATCATTTGAAAGCTTACAATCTCTAGTTTTCATATTTGGTGACTGATTTTCAAAATATATTACAGAGGAGCTGTAATTTATCAATTTGAAACAATAATATTTTCATACTCCTAAGGTGTTCAGTCCTTTATTTTGAAATAGTGATGAATATGAAAAATCATGAAAAAAATGGTAGAAAACTCAGTTTGTTTTCATGCCAAGAGTTCAAAAGATAGCATTTGTTCAATTATTTTAGAAAAAAAGGTCTGAAAATGTTTTAGAAATAAAGAAAAACCACATATGGAAATACAGGCGCCCTTATATGGGCAGTAATGTCAACTAGTGAAAAAGTGTGGTACTGCGCCCAAACAAAATCTTACTGAAAGCTCATTTTTTGAGATATCAACTTAAAATTTAAAACACAACTTGTTCAGATTTTTGCCTTTGATTTTTGTGCAGTTTTAGAGTCACCAGGGTTTTGAAAAAATATATTTTATATAAAATATGAATAATACATTTTTTATTTTTTTTATTTTCATAAACTCAAACTTCTATAACTTTTTTTCTGTTACACTTTCTTAATTTATTTCACTTCTACAAAAATCTGCCAATTTTCTTCTTTAAAACAAGACCAATCTTACATCCATATTCCAAAGAATTCTTGAGTTACAAACATTTAAGTTCGGAAAGTGCATTTTCATGTATATTTAAAAAAAGGGGGGTGACACTTAGGTCCCATATTGTCAAAACTAAAATTTCCTGGCTTTTGTTCATGTCCAGTGGCTATAAAACTAACATATAAGTTTTAAAACAGTCGATCCACAGACAAATGCACACAGCCTGCATAAAGTAGCTGTGTCTTTGTGACTTCCGTATAAATGTGATTACAGAACTACTAAGTCTCCGCCTTCAGTCACCACCCCCACCAATGGTGGGTCACTCAGAAAACAACAGGCCAATCAGAAGAGAGGCTCATGAATATTAAGTAGACAGGCCAAACTCGACCTGCTCTTGGCAGAGCTCCTGAGAAAGGAGCTGTAAAAAATATATATTGTGTTTTTTGTTACTTATACCGCAAATATATATTCTTAAGGACATCAAAACCTAAAATAAAACTTCAGGTGTACAATATGGGACCTTTAAAGGCGATTTTCTCAATGTTTCGATTTTTGTGCACCCTCAGATTTCAGATTTTCAAATAGTCCTATTCTCACAAACTATACTTATTAAGCTTATTTATTCAGATTTCAGATGATGTATAAATCTCAAATTAATTTTTTTTACCCATGTGACAGTTTTTTTGGTCCAGAGTCACAATTGAGGTATAGTTCGTTGTTCGTACTGCCGGTCGCCTTGTATTGTTGTTAGGCTACATAACACATACTTGCGTAGAGTATGTTTTGAGCATAAGAATAATGCATCATATAATGACTATCAATGCATGTATCAAACTCGCTCGCATTGCAAAGATCACATTCCTATTCCTTATTTTACAGTTTAAATATCTAAAAATTTAAGTTGCAGTAAATGCATTTTAAGCCACAATTAAAGCATAATTGCATAAGATTTTAAGGCTTCATATAATATATTGCATTTTGAATATAAATGGCTGAACTCTTCCACTTATTTTTAATATAAAGAGTTAAAAACAAGTGGAAAAACTCCTGTGTTACTTTAGAGTAATTAATATACTAAGTGTTTAATCACGATTAATCGCATCTAACATAAAAATTTGTACTTTATTCCCTAAACCATCACAAACTTCAACTCAGTGTCTGTTGATTTTAGGGCATTTACTAGTGAGTATTTACTTTTTTTTATATAAAGGTTTCAGTAGCATGAAAAAATATGGAATTAATGTAGCCCTTTTCTACACGAGTGCATTTTTATAATGAATCTAATATTAATTATTAAAATAATAATTATTATTTTAATAGTTGAATATATTTATTATTATTTTATTTTAACAATTTTGTACAATACTTTTATTTTAATATTATGAATACATTTTTTTAAATATATATTTATCATTTTTATTTTATTTTGAATCCTTTTGTTGTGTTTTTTTTCTTTTTCTTAATTTTTATATCTATTTATATTTATATGTATGCATTGTTTTGTTTAGTTTTAGTAATGTTAATTAAGTACTTCATCTTAAGCTAAATGAAAATGAGAAAGGTTACAATAAAATAAGTTTTTTAATCAAATCATTGACTCTAATTGAAAATGAATGACTTCTGACGGCAGATTGCTGTACGTGTGAATGAGTCATCGGATTCAATTGATAGTATAAAAATGCAGAGTTAATAAATCATGTTGTTTAACCTCACAGCGAAATACTTTTCAACTGGTCATTGCTTCTGTGGAGACGATGTCGTACGCGATACTCCTGTACCCGAGAGAGTCGATGCAGTTCCAGAGCACAGGCGGCAGCTTCACGATGCACGCCGGCTTCAGTAAAGGACAGGAGACATACTCGCTCTTTTTCAAGAAACCAGGACCGTACTATCGCATCACAGACGACACCGAGGCATCGGTCAGGAACTTAGCTGAGTAAGTTCGGTTGCTGTTTGTGTTGGTCTCGTAAGGATAGTTCACCATAAATATTGCCATCATTCATGTTCCAAATCTTTCTTCTGTGAAAATGAAAACCAGACATTCTGACGAAGCTTCACAACATTTTTTCCCTTACAATTAGATTATGTGCCCTATTTTAACGATCTAAGCGCATGGTCTAAAGTGCACTTAGGGCGTCCGAATCCACTTTTGCTAGTTTAACGACGGGAAAAATGGTCGGTGCTCCCGGCGCATGGTCTAAAATAGGTTATCCTTATTCTCTTAATGAGTAATGGGTGTGTTTTGGGCTTTACGTGCAATAAACCAATCAGAATCTCCCATTCCCCCTTAAATGGTCGCGCCATGGCAGATTCCCTATTTACATGACGGGATATGATAGTGGAAAGACTGAACGTGTCTCCAGAGCGCAAACGGATCTGCTCGTGCGCGAGGTTAAAGTGCGCAAGCAGACCATCTACGGGACAAGCCGGATTCCACCATATCTTTATGTACACTGTACACAATAATAACCTTTTACATTGTAATTCTTTTATTTTTAATATTTGGCATGTTTGTGTGCTGTTGCGCGTCCTTGTGTGTGCAATTAGCAGAGTGTACGCGCGTCGTGGACCCGCCTATAGGCTCGCATTACTAACGCGCTCTTTAAATAACAAAAAAATATTGCGCCATTGACTTTAGAGCAGGGTTCAGTTGGTCAACGGCTCCGTTTATTTCTGTTCCTTAAAATAGCAAATGCATTTGCTATTTAGACAACATGGCGCAGGACGTGAAAACTGCGTCAGGCTGAAACTAGCAAAAAACACTCGCCTTGAACCCTCTGGGGACCAAAAACGCGCCGGCGCGTTTGCCTCGTTTTTTTTCACATAGCAGCAAAATAGACTTAAAATACTCCCGTCATTTTTTGTCATACAGGCTTAAGAAATATGAAAAAATAAACTGTTAAATGTCTTCTTTTTTATGGGTTCACTTAAAATCTAAATATGTGAAGTTGGTCGTATGTGGTCTTATATCAGAAAATGTAAGTTTGAGTTTTTTGAATAACCATGCATAAATAATATTCTCTCTGTACATACATGTTGCTCACATATTATGATAGTCATGTTCGTGCTAAATAGAGTGTAATTACACCTTTGCCATTAATATGTTTATAAGCAACTGAAAAAAATACAAATATCAGGGCATGTCAAAACATCTCAAGGACCCCAAAAACACCTCAGACCCCAGAGTGCTAAACTCACTCACTCACACAAGCATTAAAGCCTGATGCTTTTTTTTTTACCACGGGGGACTTTAATACAAGAATACGTGTCTGTGAGGTATGAAAAATAATCCTAAGTCTTGTTTTAAACTTTTTCAGAAAGCAAGACTTAATATCTGAAGTAATTTTGGATCTCAAGTAAATATAGCTTGATTTAATCCAAGACTGAGTAAGAAAATCTATTTTATTTATCTTTGCAGTGGGGGCTGCTTTTATTGAGCCTTGTGCTAGTTTTTGCACTTTTTGGAGCTTGACAGAAAATAACTATATGAAGATGTCTCCATTTATGTTCCACAGAAAATAAATAACAGTAGGTGCGTTTCCATTACAGATTCTCCCTCATTTCTGCTTCGAGGTCTTGATTGTGGCATTTCTTTGAGGTTTATAATCCAGTATTCCTGTAATTATTTTGTCTTTTATGAGTTTAATGAAAAACTCTGTCTCATCTTCTGTCCAAACACACCGCGTCCTCTTAAGTCAGGTGACTGTAAATGCGCAAAAACTGTTTCCATTGCAGTTTTGCGAAATATTAATTTTTAAAAACTTTTTTGCGATAAATGGAAGGTTTTGCGAAATTGACGGTTTTCCATTGGCCGTATTTTCAATTCGCAATTTCAATTTGCACAATTTGAAGGGTAATGGAAACGCGGCTAGTGTTAATGCTAACACTTTCTTTTCTATTCTATAGAATTCTATATTCAAAAAATGTTTTTATATACATGTACTGCGTTAGACTAAACTGGGAAGGGTCACAGCACTTACATATTGTTGTCCTATTGTTAGTTTGACGGCTTCTATTGTTCTCCTCATTTGTAAGTCGCTTTGAATAAAAGCGTTTGCGAAATTATTAAATGTAAATGTAAATAATGACTGGATTTAAATTTTTAGGTGATTTAATAATGTTTCGGTGGCTTGTCCACTGTTTAGCAGTGTCAATGTACTTTCAGCACGTTTTTCCCACACTGGTGTTGAATGTCTTTTCCAGGCAGACTAACTCCGGGAAGCGTGGCGTGTGGGTGTTTGAGATCGGGACGTTCCCTCACTTCACGAACGTCGCCCCTGGAGAAGTGCCAGATTTCCCCTCGGACTCCCACACATCCAGGACCGCAGGAACACACAACCAGCAAGTCCAGGTCTATCCCGATATCCAACAGGAGAACCTGCATGGAGTTTACCATCATCCAGAACACCCTCCTCCCGTTCAGGTGCACACGGTTCAGTTCACACCTCAAGATCCCCAGGTCGTGGAAATCGTGAATGAGGACAACATCGAGGTGGACGGTCAGCATGAATGGTTTATTTACTACAGGGTTCCCACGGGTCCTTGAAATCCTTGAAAGTTTGTGAATCTGAAAAAAGAAAAATTCAAGGCCCTGGAAAGTTTAAAAAAAATAAACACACATAGACACAGGTCCTTGAAAGTGCTTGAATTTATTTTGTGCATGGAAAAAATCCATATTATTCCCTCCGGTCCGCTAATGTGTTATTTCTCCAACACGTCGTGGCCTATGCACACTAGCTTGCTTGATTTACGTTAGTTACGCACATTTATCCGTTACGTTAAGTGTTTCCCGCGTGAGGTACTTTGTGTTGTACGTTGTCACGACGTTCACGCGCGCACGAAACTACTACGATGGAACCTCAACGTTTGTTGTTGGACACAATAAACGTGTCCCCACATTAAAGGGTAACTCTCGCCAAAATTGATCCTAGGCTATTTTTGTAAATCTACCCGAGTCAAACATTCGTGTAAAGGCATCATTAGAATGGAAACTCCACTTTTAAGTTTGACCGTATTTTCGTTTTCGGTCAAAATGCCTTTTGAATGGGAGTGCACGGGGCGCTACTATGATAGCATCGCTGTTTTTAAAACACTAATGCGGCTCAACACAACATGAAACTGTGCTGGAAGCGTCACCAGCGGCTCTACACATGAACTCCAGCATTGACTACATTGTTTGTGTACACAGAGTTTACTAAAAATAAAGATTTTGAACAACTCACTGTGTTTCCGTCCGCCGCCATTTTGTCAGTCAAAAGTAGTCGATCTCCGAATGCAACGTAATATGAGGAAAAGTCATGAACTTCTAATTCCAATGAAAAGCATGATAACTTAGACACTTAGCTCATGGCAATATCTCATGGAAACGATCTTTAGGAGCTTATCATCTTTACTCTCCTCATGTTACGTCGCATGACTCGGGTAGATTAACAAAAATAGCCTAGGTTCAATTTTGGCGTGAGTTATCCTTTAAGTCCTTGAATTTGAGGGTATTTGACCTGGAAAGTCTTTGAAAGGTCCTTGAATTTGAAGTTAACCAAGGTGTGGGAACCCTGTTACTAGAATAATGAACAACTTTGTACTTTTCTTGAGCCCGAATGATTCTTATTCTTTGCGTACAGTATATACATACAACTCCGGGGAATGTGGCGGGCACAGATGCTCCAAATTTGGCGAGTGTAGGAGTAACCCGAGCGGACGATGCTGCCAGTGTAAGCCTGGATACTACGGCAATGGGATTCAATGCGTATCTGATGGTAATGTGTCTCTCTAATGAGCTTCAGTTCAGTTATTATTGCTTTCATCTCTATTATAGAATTGTTTTCGTATGATGGGTTATGATCACTGACAGCCTGTGCAAATGTGAATATATACAGTCTACAGATATTAGACTCTAAAAAATGTTTTGTTAGCTGAATCCCTTGAGGATTAATATTTTTTTGAAAAAAAAAATTTTTTTGAGCTCCCCCTGAGATTTTAAGATAATATTTCAATAATTTAATAACACATTCATGTTCACAGCGGTGTTATTTTAGTATCTTAATATTTTTTAAGTTTTTATTTTATATTTTCCGGTTTCATTTGAGTTAGTTTGAATAATTTTGTTGTCATTTTTAATTTTTCAAAATTGTTTATATAGTTTTTTTTTTTATAATTGATTTTCAGATTTATTTTGAGTTATTTTAGAACATAAAGTTTAACCAAATGAAAATAAGAACTCTTGCTAAATCAACTAGCTGAAATATAATTTATTTTAATGATTATTTTATTTCAGTTAATTTAAATATAATAATAGTATAATAATGATCCTGGTTCATAGTTTTCTGACTATTAATTAGTTTAATGGTCACATGACATGAAGATGAACAACAAATAATTTAAATTTTAATTATATTTTATTTTAATTTAAAGATATTTACTTTTTATTTGACACTTTTATATATTTTTAATTGTTTTTATTACTCCTTTTTATAAACAGGCAAGTTACAACTGCATAACATTTACATTTAATAATAATAATAATAATATGATGATGATGATGATGATACAATAAAATAGCAAAAAAATATATGATTTAATTAATAGCTTTTCATGCACTCACAAATCCTCTGTGGTTCTCTCAAAAAACAACAGCAACAAAAACAGTTTGGGAAATCCTGGATTGGAATATACAATGTTTTACATGTAATTAGTTGCTGACATCAAAGTGTGTGTCATATTATGGGACAAAACATTAAAGGTAGGGTAGGTCAGAATTGTCTAAAAAAACTTTTATTCAAATTTGTTTAAACTGTCTTTATATACCAATACATCATTAAAATGCAAGTACTCTGAAATAGAGAGTATAAAAAACTGAGTGACTCTAGTGTATTTAATCTTCAATAAACACAGCTCATTAATTCCATTCACTCCCACCTAAAAACGGGTGCGCGACTGCACGCACGTGGGCAGAGCCAGTAATAGCGGCGGTAGTCATGGCGACGGAGAGTGACAGTCGCGCAAGCCAATCACTTGTTTTGTCCCGGTAGGAATTAATGAGCTGTGTTTTTTGAAGATTAAATACACTAGAGTCACTCAATTTTTATACTCTCTTTTTCAAAGTACTTACATTTTAATTATTATAAAGACAGTTTAAGCCAATTTGAAAAAAAGTTATTTAGACAATTCTTACCTACCCTACCTTTAATCTGTTACTTGAATTCAATATGACTAAAACTAACACATGTTTTTCCGATTGCTGTTTTTCCTCTTCAGTCTATCTCATCTAAATCATGTTTTTGAGTCTATGCCATTTATGGTTATATTAATAGATGTCAAATTTGAGATGTATTAAAGGACATATTTGTTAGGTTTATACAGTAAATGTGTTGAGTCCTGAGAAAAGCCTCGGAGATAATGCGGCGCTCCGAACGATCTTCCACAGGGATCCCTCAGAGGATGAATGGGAAAGTGAGCGGCAGGGTGTCCGTGGGGAGCTCGCCGGTGCCGGTGGACTTCGCCAGTAACGATCTCCACTCGTATGTGGTGGTTAACGACGGCAGAGCGTATGTGGCCATCAGCGCCATCCCAGCGATCGTGGGCTTCTCTCTTCAGCCGCTGTCGTCCGTCGGGGGGGTCATCGGATGGGCTTTTGCACTTCAGCAGCCGGGCTTTAAGAATGGCTTCAGCATCATCGGTGAGATTTTCATATTGTGGGAAGTCATTGGTGGTGGTTGAGGAGATTAATAATAATAATAATATTGCATTTTATTTTTAAGGCGCCTTTCAAACCACTCAAGGTCACCATACAACAAGTTTTAGATATTTAGATCAACCTCAATATTGAGACTTTTAAAAAGGGACTAAAAACATTTATTTTTAGGAGGACTTTTAACTATGTCTATTTTTATTTTATATTGATGTTTTTACCATGCATTTATGATCTTAACTGTAGCACTTTGAGATTTGCTACAAATGTAAAGTGCATTACAAATAAAATATATTATTACTAATTAGATCATACTTTTTAGATTCGTGTAAAGCTCTTTGAGTACCGAGAAAAGTGCTTTATAAATGTAACGAATTATTATTGTTATCATAAGTCGTCAATAAAAGCCATCTCACTTTAAATGGCAGTGTTATATCAAAATGAAAAGAAAATGTTATTTAGATCAGGAGTTTTTCTATGGAAGCTTGTTTCTATCCGAATAAAAAAATCTTAAAGATAATTGTGACTTTTTATCTCGCCGTCCTGAAATTTTTTTTATGTACCACAATTCGGATTTTATCACAATTCTGAGAAAAAAAGTCACTCACAATTTTGACTTTTTTCTTGTGTGATATTAAAGTTATTAAGTCAGAATCGTAAGATAAAAAGTTGAAAATACCGTTTTTATTTTTTTTATTCCACGGCGGAAACAAGCTTTTTCAGTGCTAAGGGGGTACATGGAAAAGTTAAGAGAAAAACTATGTAAAAAATAAATAAATTATAAAAAAACAAGACTAAATAAATATGTTTTAAAATTAATAAGTATATATTTGAAAATATGATTACAGTAAACGAATAAATAAATAATACATTTAACAGTACGGTACTATAGTGAGTAGGAAAAAATCATAACATTATGTAATGTGATCTAAATATTTTCTAAATGATATTATAAATAAATTTCTGCCTTTTAAATTTTAGATTTGGGGTCCATGGCATCTAAAATATCTAAAACCCCAGATTTACATAAATAATTATGTATTTCTTTCATAGAGATTCCTCATAGGTAATCGTCTTATTCTCTATTATGAAATATGCATATGATAATGTGTATTTCACTAAGTATAAATAACATCTAACAACTATTTTCTCTTGCAAATATCCTCTATTTAACATATAGCGTATTGAGAGGGTGCAGAAAGATCCAGATCAGTTTCAGTTCAAGCCGGAATACAGCAAATATTTCTTATGACACACCATCCCATTTACATTTACATTACATTTATGCATTTGGCAGACGCTTTTATCCAAAGCGACTTACATTGCATTTCAAGGTACACATTAACAGTCTTATCAGTTCTTGCTTTCCCTGGGAATTGAACCCATGACCTTGGCGTTGCAAGCGCCAACGCTCGACTATTTAAGCATTTTAAATCAATTCAGCAAACTCTAGTGTGCAAACACTCTTTGCTTTGACACATTGGTTTGAGTTGAAATGTTTGATGGAAAGCCAGCCTCACACTCCCATCTCTCAGGCGGAGAGTTCAAGCGCCGGGCCGACGTGACCTTCCAGCCGGGCGGAGAGAGGTTGACCGTCTCTCAGGAGTTCAAAGGCATCGATGAGCACGACCACCTGATGGTCGACACCAGACTCGAAGGAAAGATTCCCGAGGTTCCTCAGGGAGCCAAGGTTCAGATCGACCCCTACACCGAGATCTACCAGTACAGCAGCAACTGTGAGTCAAACATGCATGATTTCCCAGCATTCCCAGCATATTAATGACAAAATATACTGATAAAACTGTGTTTATCAGTTTGCAATAGTGCTTAAAAGCATCTAGTGTTTGTTTGGAAGTGAAAAAGAGAAAAAGAAATGCATGCAAAGTAAGATTATTTTTTTCAGCAAAGATGCATTAGATTGATCAAACTTGACAGTAAAGACATTTATAAAGTCACAAAATATTTATATTTCAAATAAATGCTGTTCTTTCGAATTTTCTATTCATCAAAGAATCCTGAAAAATTAAATGCATCACTGTTTCCACACAAATATGAACTGTTTTCAACATTGAAGTTTCTTGAGCATCAAATCATCATGTGACCCGCTCTGGCGAAATGAGTCGGAAGTCGCAACGTTCCAATTATGTGGAAAAACAATAAAATAATAGATTTTTTTGTTTTGTTTTTGTTGCTAATTTCAATGAACAGACATTCAAAAATAATCTCCCGAAGTTTCGTAGTCCAGATAATTGAGTAAAGGTATTTAAATGACTATTTAAGTTTACAAAGTTATACTAAATTCGCTGGAAATGAACATTGTTTTTCTCAACTCCTCTCGTCACCGGGGATCCCCTGAAGTGTCACGATCTCTGCTCTCCACATATGGTGTTACACGTTGTATAGAACCAATCAAAAAGCTTAGAAATGAACACAAACGCTGATCATTTGTCAATGGGAAGCCCCGTTTCGACTGACCGGCACGAGATTGGTCCAGCCGTCCTCTGTGTAAACAAGCTCAAGATCTCCTCAGAAAGATTAAATATTATTAATTTGAGAGATGTCGTGTTATATATTAATGTCTTTTGTCAAATTAAGCTGTAAAATAAATAGTTTATCCCTTTAAATGCAAAGGATTTTGAAAGATATCAACAAAAAATGGGCATAAAACTTTAAAAGCGATTTTCTCAGGTTTTCAATTGGAAAAAGAGGCAGACGACCATAATTCAAATGTGTATATCTTTACAACCATTCAAGGTATGACTTTGTCTAAGATATTATTTGAAAGCTTATGACAAAAATAATTTTGAAATTTGGGTCACTGTGACTCATTTTGCTGGATCAGATCACATATTACACTGATTTCTGAAGGATCATGTGACACTGAAGACTGGAGTAATGATGCTGAAAATTCAGCTTTGATCACAGGAATAAATTACACTTTATAATATTGTCACAGCTGTTTTACATTGTAATAATATTTCATAATTTTTTACAGTGTTTTTTTTTTCAAATAAATAAATGCAGCCTTGGTGAGCAGAAGAGACTAATTTTAAAACATGAAAAAAAAGTCACCAACCAAAAGTACAAGTGATTATTATTTTTCCTTTATTCAAGTCCTTTTGTGAAGCTTATTGATGCGTGTGTGTCTCTTCCTGTCAGTGATCTCCTCTTCATCGACACGGGAGTATGTGATCAATCTACAGGACGGTTCGACCCAGAGCAGAAGCTACACCTTCAGAGAAACCATCACGTTTCAGGGCTGCCAGCACGACGAACCCGGCAGAGCCACGCCGTCCGCACAGATGCTCAGCGTCGACCAGGTGTTCGTCATGTACGACATGGGCGAGCAGCTCTTGCGCTATGCCATGAGTAACAAGATTGGAGACGTCAACGGTGAGGGAAATATTTACCTACAGGCAAAAACACTTGAGATTTTAGGCTATTTGGCATTTAATAAAGTGTTGTATCAGACTAGCTTAAAGAAAACTTTCAAAATACACTTTTAAATGTTTATTTTTTTGCACTTTGTCTATTTGCGTCTGTAGATTACAATTACAATCCTTATCTATAGAGGCTGTGAGTTTGAGTCAGAAATCTCCTCCTCAGCAGCTTCACACACACCAAGCTTTAGGCTGTGTGTCCACCAAAGCGTTTTTTCACGTGGCTGGCGTGTTTTTTCAATTGTTTTCAATGGGAGTTTTTAACTGTCGCCGACAGTTGAAGAATGTTCAACTTTGGGTAAAACGCAGCGCTCATCACTAGCCGCGTTTCCATTACCCTTCAAATTGCGCAAATTGAAATTGCGAATTGAAAATACGCTCAATGGAAACACGTCAATTTCGCAAAAACTCTCGTTTATCGCAAAAAAGTTTTTACGCTCGCATGAGGAGGTTTTTCAGCAAATTCGAAAAAGGAATATTTCGCAAAACTGCAATGGAAACAGTTTTTGCGCATTTACAGTCACCTGCCTTAGAAGACGCGGTGTGTTTGGGGTCCGTGTACGCAAATAATAATAATTATCATCATAACATTTACTAGGCTACATATTTAGATGACGCTTTTATCCAAAAAAGGAACAAAGCAATTCGTCAAATGTCATTCATAATACGGGTTAGACAATAATAATACAGAGCTGAGATTATCACAAATAAACACAATATTTTGACGCATATCTAAGGGTATGTGTGGAGTGTGGAGCGCGCTGGATGGCACGGAGGCGCGGGCGTGAACACTTGCATTTTCCTATTAACAGTGAAACAACTTAATATAGCCTACTCTATAATTTCTGGTCATACAGAAAATAATAATACATTATTTGTAACTACTTTTATTTGTGTAAACAATAACAAGAAAATGTTGTGCTTTTGTAAAATAAAATAAAACAATCAGGCGCGTTTTCATGATCTCCGTGAACTGGAGCGCGAGAACTGAAACAAAATATAGCCTATATGTAGCTAATCCCGCTTGAAATGTCCACTTTAAAAATTCGAATCGAAAGCCAATACATTTAGTTCTGATTAAGTAATCCGTATGAAAGGTGCATTTCTCTCTAAAAGAGCATCTGCTTAACAGCGGAGATGGAGATGTTTTTAGCCGAGTTAGAATAATATTAATGGTTCTTCTTATTCAGTAGCCTACTGCGGGAAAATGTCAATTCCAGGTTCTAATTTGGCCTTAGAAAACCAGTAAAATCAACAAGTTTTCCATATTAATTTGTGAATATTTTACATGTTTAATAAAGGGGAAAAAAGTAATTAAACAAACATCTGAAAATTCGTCGATATTTACTTTTTTGCGCAGCAGTTGGTGTAGCCAGTTCAAATTAAAATTGTGGTGTTCAACTTTGCGTTTTAAAAAGAAAACCGTTTATTTTTCGTTTTTAAATTAGGGGTTTAAAAAGGAAAAAACGAATGGACACAAAAGTAGCCTACATGGATCGTTTGGAATAGGAGACAGAGTTCTTTATTAAATTCATAAAAGAAACAATAATTAGCCTATAGGAATACTGGATTCTAAACTTCAAAGAAATGCCACAATCAAAACCTCAGCGCAGAAATGAGGGTGAAACACCCAGAAACTCCTTATATTTCGTTTGGAATATAAGGGTCTTTCCCTGCCATTAATGCTTGGATAACACGTACGTCTCCATCCATTAATAATAATAATGTCTAATGCGGTGGCTGTGAGATTATATAAACCAACGTCCGCTGCCGTGATTTTTGGAATGACTTTATCGCGAGAGAAAAAAGGACGTTTTAGTCGCATAACATCAGTTAATGGAAACGCCGTCATTTCGCAATAGTTTTGTATCGATATTTAGATAAAAGCGCAAAATATTTGCGCAAATCTGTAATGGAAACGCGGCTACTGTCACTTTTTACCCAATTGTCCAATCACAGTGGAGGAGGGGCGGGACTAATACCACACGGACCAACGGATATTCTGTATCATAGCAACGAAGCGTCTCAACTGAAAAAAACCCCTGCGCTACCAAAACGCTCACATGCGCACATAGCTGGCTAAAAACGCTTTGGTGGACACACGGGCTTACAGTTTTATTCACATCTATATTCTGAAGGTTTTTACAGAGCGGTTTGTTCATATGTGACCCTGGACCACAAAACGAGTCACATGGGTCAATTTTTTGAAATTGAGATTTATACATAAAATCAATACTGAATAAATAAGCTTTCCATTGATGTGTGGTTTGTTAGGATAGGACAATATTTGGCCGAGATACAACTATTGAAAATCTGGAATCTGATGGAGCCAAAAAATCGAACTTTAAAGTTGTGCTTTTATGTTCACGATTGTGCTGCATTCACTCACAAAAATACATGTTTTATATATTTACGGTAGGAAATTTACTAAATATATTCATGGAACATGATCTTTACTTAATATCCTAATGATTTTTGGCATAAAAGAAAAATTTATAATTTTGACCCACACAATGTATAGTTGGCTATTGCCACAGATATACCCGTGCGGCTCCAGACTGGGTTTGTGTTCCAGGGTCACATATAACCAGTGGCGGGCCGTGCATTTCACACCTAGGCCTTCAGTGATGTCCACCCTGAATTAATAACTTTTAATAGTGTTTCAGCGCACGCACATACTCTCTATAATTGTTGTGAAATTCCTGTTTTTATTTTGCACCGGCCGTTATAGGGTTAATGCGGTGAGTTCGCGAAAGGCCGGGTAGAGAGAAACGAGCAATTGAGTTCGGCTTTTGTGTACAGTGGTTCTTGCGTTCCGATTATAAATTCAGAAACGGATCCTCATCCCTGTCTTATCCTTCAATGGCTATAGTATTAATGTTTGAAAAAAAGAAGTTGTTTCGATCATAAATTTACAAGAAAAATTAGGAAGAAAATCATATTCAACACGGAGAAAAACAGGGGCAAAAAATGCATTATAGCTACTCTCCAAAACTGATTTTTTTTTACACAAAATCCATCCATCCTTTCCTCAAAAAGACTTGAATTACTTGGTTGTAACATTACAGGTTGTCTGTGCTTTTCAGTCCCAGCAACCTTTTCTATCGCCATCGAGGCTAATGTGCTGAAAGTCGAGTCTGTCCCGTCGTATTTCTGTCATAAGTTTTAATTCGCTTTAGTGCTGAGAGTGTCTGCTCGACAGAAGCAGTAACGTTAAACAGGGGAAACACCGCAAAACATGACGATGTGTAACGTTACAGCTGACACAAGCTCTCACACAGATTTTTGAACGATATCATTGAGATCAGCGGGACTTTTGCCTTCAAAATCAGTCTGGCATAACTTTACATTGCAGTCAGTTCTGTTTTTACCCGGACAGATCGATAGAGGTCCGTGACTCTGCGTAAGCTGGATAAGGGTTTTTTTCCGGTAGGTTTGAACCTGCTGGTGGTCGAGGAAGGAAATAAACATTAATTTGTGGTTTGAAAAACTATTAAATCTACAGGTATTTTAGTTTACACAGTTCGCAACAGATGCGGTTAGCTAGCTCTGACTACCAGTAATAATAGTACACGCTCTGACCATCCAATCAAAGGGCGTGAAAATGCTTACGTTATTGTGTGCCTGCTAGATGGCCCCGGTGCAGTCAACTCGAAATCTGATTGGCTGATTAAATCTGACCGATTATCTGATTGGTTAAAGCAACAGTTTCATTGCCATTCATTTAAGCTACAGGCGCCAGCACTATCGATTCTGAAGGCCTCGAAGCAGATATATTTGACCCTGGCAACACATGATGGCTGAAATATGATTGGATAAAAGCACTAAAATAAATATACACCACTGGAAGCAGCGCAACCAAGAGAAAAGCTATGAAATTATGAGAACGGACTATTGGGAATAATTTAATACTCATTCATAAAAATATATATTAAAGTGCAAGTCAGTGATTCTCATAGTGTTTAGGCCAGCAGAGAAGGCCTTGCTGGCCCTGACGGCCCACCACTGCATATAACATTTCCCCTTTATGGCTGTTGACAGTATTTTATTTATTTATGAAGTGATAAAAAGAGATGTAAAAACATTTAATATGTCATCCAAATCAAACAAGAATTTTGAAGCTGGCTTTATTGAAATGTATGCAATTGAGTGCATATTTAATTTATAATTAAATATGTAATGTCACACGCTGTGGTATTGCAAGAACAAAACATGTCTTTTTCTTTAAAATGGTTACATTAATAGTGTTTGTTATATATATTTTTTTGTTAACGACTTTATTCAACTTTTGATGTTCTTCTGTGTGTGTCTCTGAGTGAGTTCACGTAGTGTAACAGCGCAGCGCTTCTGGGTTGTACGTCAGAACGGAGGCTCACTATTGGCCAGCATCACACGCATCACACACATGACCAGCGTCGGACAATAGTGAGCTTTCGTTCTGACGAAGCGCTGCCTCACACAGAAGAAAATCAAGAGTTGAATAAAGTCGTTATTTTTGTTTTTTTGCGCACAAAAAGTATTCTGGTCGCTTGTTAAACTTAAGGTTGAGCCTCTGTAGTCACTTAAACTATTTTAAACATTGTCTTTACTAACTTTCTGGGCCGGCAAGTTTCAATTACAATAGAAGCCTATGGAGGAGTGAGACAGCTCTCAGATTTAATCACTAATATCTTCATTTGTGTTCAGAAGATGAACAAAAGTCTTAAGCCTGGAACACACCAAGCCGACGGTCGGCCGTCGGACAGTTTTTGTGCGTCGGCCGACTAAGTGTCCTCAGTGTGTTCCGCACCGTCGGCTGAAATTGGTCCTCGTCGGCTTTGTTTTCGGCCGATTTGACATGTTGAATCGGCGTCGGGCCGTCGGTGAAAGAGGGAACTCTGATTGGCTGTTCAGCTTACTTAGAGTCAGTGCACGATAATAATAGCAAAAAAGTGAGCAAAGAAGTCAAAACGGTACAGATAGAAGGCTGTTCTAATGTTACGTTATCTTACCTGAATGTTCCTTGGTGAATATTTCAATATCAACATGAGCGAGTGGAATAAAGAAAGTGTGTAGCAGGATTTATATTCAAAACGGTAAGCACACATTGCTTTGTTTACGGTTTGTGTATCTGCAGCCTGCAGCGTCGGTTTCCCTTTTTGAATGACGAATATAGACAAATATATCTGCAGAAATAGACAGTTGTCACATTTACACGCAGGCGCAGAACGCGCATTCTAGCTGACAGTCGGCTGTAGTAAAAAGTGCAGCTTTTACCCCGATGCGAGGCGACAACACAGTCGGCTTTCATCAGCGCTAGTTCGTCGGCGTCTGCTTGGTGTGTTCCAGGCTTTACGGGGTTGGAACAACATGAGGGAGAGTAATTACTGACAGAGTTTACATTTTCGGGTGAACTAACCCTTTATTGTATATTCACAATAGTTGATTCTTATATAAAATCCACAGGAGGACAGACGGAAGAGAACGCTTGCTTCACCGGGAGACACGGCTGCGATACTAACGCCGTATGCAGACCCGGGCAAGGAAACCAGTTCACGTGCGACTGTGCCGCGGGCTTCACTGGAGACGGAAGCACTTGCAATGGTACGGTGCTGTGGGATAATAGTGAGATTTTACCTCAATTACATCTATCCTCAGTGTATCGTTTCAATTAAAACCATTTCCTATTTAATTTCCCTCCTAAAACGGCTACTAATCTTCTTCCTTCAGAAGGGAAATCGATTTTCTTCATGAAAGTAGATGGCTTCCTAAGGGGGTCGCTAAGCAATCTTCTAATCAGATGTTAAAATTGTCTCCATGTCCACATAAATATTCCCCCAGACCTCTAAAGATGTGACCCATCCCTTGATGCTAAGAGGAAATTGCTCAAAAACGGGACAGATGTTATCTTAAAAAGATGCAATTATGAGCCGATGGTATCATCGTTAGTGATCCGTGGGAATGTGACTGTGAGGAAGTCTATTGTTTATGATAGCATTAAAGCGGTTGTGGAAATACTCACTAAAGCCCGGTTCAGCAAGTTTAGTCTGCTTTCCTTTTCTCATTAGACATCGATGAATGCAGGGAAACCCCTCAGATCTGTGGGCCGAACGCCGTCTGCAACAACCAGCCGGGAACGTTTCGCTGCGAGTGTCAGGACGGCTTCCAGTTCGCTAGCGATGGACAGACATGTGTTGGTATGTGAGTCAGTACATGTTTATGTCTGTTTGTGTTCATCATCATTATTTGTTGACAGAATCCCCCTCTATAAAGCTAAGATTTGCGTCATAAAATTTCCACATTGTAAAAACATCTAAAGTAATGGTCCAAACATAATCTAAAGAAAACATGGACTGGTTTTACAGACAAGGCTTAGATTAAGGCCTTAGTTCAATTAGGACATTTAAGTATCCTTTATAAATGTGCCTTAGAAAAAAAAAACATTACTGCTGTGCATCTTGAGATAAAACAATGGCACTGGTTTATTTTAGGTTGCTTTCAGTTAAAACAGATCAAACATGCATTTTAGTCTGAGACTAGGACCCCCCCCCCCCCCCCCCCCCCCCCAGAAGCTTTTTTTCCCCTTGCTTTTTTCCCCTCGGGCCGAACCCGACCCGAGTCCGACAGGCATAAAGATATTTATGTCCGAGCCCGACCCGAGGCCGACAGTTAAAATCCCATTTTTTTTCTCATACTAATGACACATGTACGTTTCTTTGTGTGGAAAGCCCGCTTTTATTAAGCAACTGTAGGAACGCATTCGGAAATGTCAACAGATGTGCGCACGGAGCAACAAGTGCACTTAACACAGGCGCGTATGCACGTGTTTCGTTGCACGGCTACATAAACAAATGTCCGCACACAGGAAGACAGATGTTATGGTAATATTTTACATGTATTTTAATTACAAAACAAACTTTTGCATCAAGTGAAAGCATCAGGCACATTGGCTACCTACATAATAAGCTGTTAAAAAAAAAAAAAATTCAATGCCTTATCGCGCTGATGTGACCGAGCCTGACCCGAACCCGAACATAATTTCTAAATATCTGTCCGAACCCGGTCGGGTCGGGTATCCATCCTCTAGTTAGCGGTAGCATAAGCCATCAGGCAAGTGTTATTTAAATAAACTCCTGATGTACTTACAAACTTTCCAATGCCTCGTTTTATGAGTACTCACTTGAGATATTTAAGAGATCTCTTGTACAGGTGAAACTCAAAAACTGAGAATATGGTGCAAAAGTTCATTTATTTCAGTAATTCAACTTAAAAGGTGAAACTAATATATTATATAGACTCAAAGTGAGATATTTCAAGCCTTTATTTGTTATAATTGTGATGATTATGGCTTACAGCTTATGAAAACCCCAAATTTAAAATTAGAATATTATGTAAAGGTTTTCATAAGCTGTAAGCCATAATCATCACAATTATAACAAATAAAGGCTTGAAATATCTCACTTTGCATGTAATGAGTCTATATAATATATTAGTTTAATCTTTAAAGTTGAATTACTGAAATAAATGAACTTTTGCACCATATTCTAAGTTTTCGAGTTTCACCTGTAGATTAAAATAAACTGGTTTTATTGAATCCGACGTTTTGTGTTGTCCTGTAGAAGTGCACCGCCCCGTGGACCCGTGCCGCACCGACACTCACGACTGTGACGTCCCTGAGCGCGCTCGCTGTAGTTACACCGGCGGATCCTCCTACATCTGCTCCTGCTTGCCGGGATTCATGGGAGATGGACGAAGCTGTCAGGGTGAGTTACTACTCCTCTGTTCCAGCTGTCTCTACCTCTCTATACCAGAGACGCTTTAATTTATAAGACAAGAAGAATGCACACCATTTTATGCGAAACAGTACTAGTTGACTAATGAGTTTCATATGCATTTTTACAGTTGCATTCATCTGTGCAGTAGTGATCATGTGCATGATGAAACTGTAAATTAGCGATAATTTAATGTTTCTTTTTTTCAGCAGATATTCGGTATTGATTGATCCATTGATTTATTCTGCCTTACCATGTCTGGTCAATGGATAGTGTACATTTTCTGGTTTTAAATATTTGTAATATTTATATTTAAATTGTTTGATGTTAATATTTTTATTTAATTTGAATTCAGTAATTTGCTATTATAACAATTGCGTTAATATCGGCAAATCTTCATTAGTTGTCAGAGAAATGTAAAAAGTTTCTATAAATCAGTGTCATGTTTTATTTTTGCTCCTGATAAGTTCATTATAGATATGGTTGAGCACTTTATGTCGAGTATAAATTACTTGATATGATGCTTATACTTCTGTTTCCAATTCAATCACAACTCCTTAATTTATCTGCCTTTTTGCACTTGCTTTACTTTTACATTTAACTCAATCAACATTTAATTTGGTTTATTATTTCAATATAATACATTTATTTACAACAGCAAACGAACCAAAACCCACAACGACACTGAGCAAGCATAAATATAGTAAACAATAGGATAAGAACGACAAATAATTTCCATTTTTACTATGTATAAGTCACTTTGGATAAAAAATGAATACGATTTTATCAGTAAAATAAAGAAATTTTAAAGCTACGTGACATTTCTCACCATCGATGTAATAACGGTGCTGTTCTTGTCTTGAGGTGTGGTAACTGTAGTATAAGCGGAATAATCTGCTCCGCTTCACGTCGTGGCCACATGACCACCTCAGGTGTGCATTATTTTCTAATAATTAAATGGTCCGTCGTCAATTGTTCCTTACTTATTAAACATTTTAAAGGAACACGCCGACTTTTTGGGACTTGAGCTTATTCCCCGTATCCCCCAGAGTTAGATAAGTCCACACACACCCTTTTCATCTCCGTGCGTGCCGTAACTCTGTCTGACACACCCACCGCTAGCCTAGCTTAGCACAAAGACTGGAGGTAAACGGCTCCAGCTAGCATACTGCTCCCAATAAGTGACAAAATAACGCCAACATTTCCCTATTTACATGTTATGATTTGTATAGTCACAACGTGTACAAATAACAAGGTCACATGAGACACAGCCATCTTCTAACCGTATATACTGGGAACTATATTCTCAGAAGGCGAAGCACTGCTACTTCTGCGGCGGGATTAGCGCAACACTAGCTGGAGCCGTTTACCTCCAGTCTTTGTGCTAAGCTAGGCTAGCGGTGGGTGCGTCAGACAGAGTTACGGCACGCACGGAGATGAGAAGGGTGTGTGTGGACTTATCTAACTCTGGGGGATACCGGGAATAAGCTAAAGTCCCAAAAAGTCGGCATGTTCCTTTAACTGTGTTTATCTGTCATGCAAATGAATCTTAATGGTATAAAAATGGGCGTTTCTTTCTTTCAGACATAGACGAGTGTCAGGTGAGCCAGTGTCATGAGAATGCCGTTTGTTTCAACACACCTGGATCTTTCAGCTGTCAATGCAACGCTGGTTTTTATGGCGACGGATTCCGCTGCTCTACAGGTAGATGCCGGCTTTAAATGAAGATCAGTTCTGTCTTTTGTTTTTTATCACTTGGAGTCTAAGTGTTCTTCATTCTTTTCATTCACTCATACAAACCCAAAGTATTTATTACTGGCATATTTAGGGCAAAATTCATTAGGTTTTTGCATGTTGTGGTTTGTACATCAGGCTTAAAGGAGAACTCCGGTCAATTTTAACATTGAGCTCAATTTTTTGTAAATTTGGAGTGCTGTCAATACAGAGAACAACGACAAAAATCGGTGTTGCCTACACTGTGTTATCCTCTTTTTAAAATTTGCACCCTATTGACTTGAATGGGGTCTAATTTTAAACCTGCTTTTATTTCTCTTATCATCCTTGATGTGTCATTACAAGTGCCCAGCCATGTTGAGTGATTCCTTCAGAGTGAACACGAGTGAATCTGACTGCAGTAGATGTGAAAGATATTAATAAAAATGATGTTATTTCAGCCAGCGCACAGACCTGTATTTAGTTCCTGTTTTCGGTCGAAGTCCAAAGTAGTCGATTGTCGAGTTCACGCGCATAGGTTTAGTTACCTATGATCACGCGCGTGAACTCGACAATCGACTACTTTGGACTTCGACCGAAAACAGGAACTAAATACAGGTATCTCTTAAAAAGAGGATAACACGGTGTAGGCAACACCGATTTTTGTCGTTGTTCTCTGTATTGACAGCACTCCAAATTTACTAAAAATTGAGCTCAATGTTAAAATTGACCGGAGTTCTCCTTTAACCCCCTGGGGTCGGCAAACGCGCGGGCGCGTTTTGCTCGTTTTTTTTTACATAGCAGCAAAATAGACCTAAAATACTCAGTCAGTTTTGGTCATACAGCCTTAAGAAATATGAGAAAATAAGCTGTTAAATGTCTACTTTTTTATGTGTCCACTTACAATCGAAATAAAACATTGTGCTTTTGTAAAATAAAGAAAGTAAACAGGGAGTGCTTTATGCCTCTCCGTCTCCGTGAACTTTTTTTCTGAAGCACGTTTCTAAATTTAAACAAATCTCAGCGAATACTATTCACTCAGACATGAGCTATATATCTCTATAATAATTTAAGTGTGTAGTTTTAAATTATCTAATTCAAAACTAAAACAAATATTCTCTGTTTATGTAATCTATATAAAAAGAGCGAGAGATCAGCTGTGCTCATTATCCTTCTGGCACCTCATTACTCCGCTAATGTGACACGCCCATCGAGAGCGCGCGCGCTATTCAAACGCAGATAATCTGAAGCAACACATGCAAACCAGTCAACGCCCACAACAGCTGGACAACACGCTCGCTGTGAGGAATAATAATATCGTGATAATCCTGGAAATTTTACCTCAAACGTGCTGGAGTAGCCGAACAACGGATCCAGCTGCAGATCATCAGTAAGTGCTTTGTTCTAATCGCGATATGAAATGGTGTCTGTAAACCGCAAAAGACTGTTTAAATTTGAATCGCGTTTCTGTGTTTGAATGAATGCACGGCACATATGCATGTTGTTTACTACAGCTCGCGCGAGTTTCGCTTTTAGCAAACTATCTATATTGCCTACTGAGATGAGTAAAAATCGACTGAATACGTTGAAATAAAATGTATTTGTATAAGCAACATATTAAACTGCAAATTAACATTTATGCCCTAATATATATTATAAAAGACCATATGTTACAGACGAAATATGAAAGACAAAATTTCGTTTTGGATAGATTATTTATAAAGCTTTTACTGCCACATCAAAACCTAATTTACAAGGTGCAAACAAAATCTTAAAAGGTCAATATAAGCCTTCTCTATAAATTATTTTTGTGTTTTATTAGTGACAAATTTGGGGAGAGGATAGCCTACATAATCCAAAACTTTCTGAAAATACGAATGAGAATTAACTGCACAATTACTAGAAATGTTTACCTTGGATATTATACAATTTGCAAGCATACAGTTTGTGGAAAAATACACTTTTTTTCAAGATGTTTCCAACTCTGAACCAATTCTGTAGTAATATATATGTATATATATATATATATATATATATACCGGTATATATATGTATGTATGTATATATGTATGTATATATGTGTGTGTGTTGTCTTTGCATTTTTTCTTGTAGCCACAGTGACACCTAAGGCTCATTAGTATGCACTGCAGCATTAGCAGGTCTTTGTCTTCAGGTGTGAATGAGGACATTATTCATGACCTTCTTGGATCATTCACGCCCACCTGCATATTGCCTTTCCAAACAAAAAGTGTCTTACAAAATTTAAATCAATCTATTGTTTAATGTGAACGATTAGCCCGGATGATTTTCAGATCATTTTGAAGTAAATACTCTAGCCGACAAGATCCATTAGTCAAAAGTATTGTGGGAATATGTGAAGTTGGTCGTTTGTGGTCTTATATCAGACAATTTAAGTTTGAGTTTTTTGAATAACCACGCATAAATAATATTCTCTCAAAAATGCAAACATGTACATATATGTTGCTCACATATTATGATAGTCATGTTCGTGCTAAATAGAGTGTAATTACACCTTTGCCATTAATATGTTTATAAGCAACTGAAAAAAATACAAATATCAGGGCATTTCAAAACATCCCAAGGGCCCCAAAAACACCTTAGACTCCAGAGGGTTAAAGGAGTAGTTCACTTCAGAAAAATAACATTTCCTGATAATTTACTCATCCCCATGTCATCCAAAGATGTTCATGTCTTTCTTTCTTCAGTTGAAAAGAAATTAAGGTTTTTGAGGAAAACATTCCAGGATTTTTCTGCATATAGTGACTTGGTTATCAATGGTTTGAAGGTCCAAATGTGAGTTTCAGTGCAGCTTCAAAGGCTCGACACGATCCCAGCCGAGGAATAAGAGTCTTATCTATCCAAACCATTGGCAATTTTCAACAAAAAAAAACATATATACATTAAATGGCGCCACACATTACGTAATCACGTTGAAAGGTCACGCATGACCTAGGCGGTACAGACCTAGTGTTACAAAGTGAACGTGCAAAGACTAAGTCAAACGCCATTTACAAAAAAATAAAAGGTAAAATAACGATGTCGGACCATTTTGAGTTTTTCGCCCTATCCTACATTTTCCACTTACGTCAGGTTACCGCATGACCTTTCAAACGTGATTACGTAATGCGTGAAGTCATGGACGTGCAAGACGAACATTTGTGGTTAAAAAGTATATACCGTATTTTCCGGACTATAAATCGCTCCGGACTATAAGTCGCATCAGTCAAAAAATGCGTCATGAAAAGGGAAAAAACATATATAAGTCGCACTGGACTATAAGTCGCATTTATTTAGAAATGTATTTCACAAAATCCAAGACCACGAACAGACATTTAATCTGGAAAGGTTATCCAGCTCCACAACAGCACACAGAACAACAGCTGAATAGTGTCCGGTGTGTTAGCGTAACACATTAACAGTTATTCAGCTCCACATTAGCATAAAGAACATATACCTGGGAGGCTGAATAGGCTAAATTAACATTAGCCAGCGAGTCCAACAAGTTACCGGTCAGCAAGTTCCCCGAGCTCCCGATCTCATTCCTCAACACTGAATACATTGAGTTCTTCCTCGGTATCGCTTCTGAACAACTCCCCTAACTAGAGCGCCCTCTCGCTTCTGTAGACGGTAATGTTTTCTCTTGGTTCATCTCAGTCAGTATGAATTTATTTTGATATATAAGTCGCACCTGACTATAAGTCGCAAGACCAGCCAAACTGAAAAAAAAATGTCTTTATAAAATGGCCGCTGGTTTGTCTAGATAAGACTCTTATTCCTCGGCTGGGATCGTGTCGAGACTTTGAAGCTGCACTGAAACTCACATTTGGACCTTCAACCCGTTGGACCATTAAAGTCACTATATGGAGAAACATCTTGGAAGGCTTTCCTCAAAAACCTTCATTTCTTTTCGACTGAAGAAAGAAAGACATGAATATCTTAGATGACGATGGGGAGAGTAAATTATCTGGAAATTTTAACTCTGAAGTGAAGCATCCAGCCTTGAGCAACACTACAGTATCGCAAAGTTTCAATGTCTCAGGCGAAAAGGAAGCTGAGAGCTGTTTTTACCCACAGTTCAAACCACAAACCTTATCAGTCGTTCTAATGACAGACGACCCTCAACTCTTTAAATATTACAACATGACCTGACATCTTGACCTCTGAGTTTGAGGTTAAACCCTGCCGTCGTGAATATGAGCTCGACAGCTGCATGTCTGCTGGGAACTGGCCAGTTGCTTTGGTTTCTCAGAGTTTTAAGACCCAATGAAATCAATATCGTTGAGTTTTCTGACTTTTAGTCCATGTTTCTGAGCTGGAAGGTCATCTGTGTACTAGTGTAGTCCTAAAAATTACCAGAATAAACTTTTATGCGGAAATGTTTGGGGTCGGTGAGATTTTTGTGATGCTCTTGAAAGAAGTCTCTTCTGCTCACCAAGGCTGCATTTATTTAAAGGGGTCATGACATGTTTTTTTTAATTTTATTATTATGTTCCCTTAGGTGCAAATATAGTATTACTATAGGTTTTTTTACAAAAAACTTTTAAAATGTAGTGATTTATGACCTTTTCCCTGTTTCTCATCCTCTGATTCACACAGTCTGTTTTGGGGGTGTTTCCCCTTTAAGAGTTCAGTGTTAACGCCCACTGTTATGATTGGCTAACGTCAGTGCCTATGCATCAATTATTAAAGGAGAACTCCGGTCAATTTTAACATTGAGCTCAATTTTTAGTAAATTTGGAGTGCTGTCAATACAGAGAACAACGACAAAAATCGGTGTTGCCTACACCGTGTTATCCTATTTTTAAGTAGTCGATTGTCGAGTTCACGCGCGTGATCATAGTAACTAAACCTATGCGCGTGAACTCGACAATCGACTACTTTGGACTTCCACCGAAAACAGGAACTAAATACAGGTATTTGCGCTGGCTGATATAACATCATTTTTATTAATATCTTTCACATCTACTGCAGTCAGATTCACTCGTGTTCACTCTTAAGGAATCACTCAACATGGCTGGGCACTTGTAATGACACATCAAATATGTTAAGAGGATAAAAGCAGGTTTAAAACTTGCCCCATTCAAGTCAATAGGGTGCAAATTTTTAAAATAGGATAACACAGTGTAGGCAACACCGATTTTTGTCGTTGTTCTCTGTATTGACAGCACTCCAAATTTACAAAAAATTGAGCTCAATGTTAAAATTGACCGGAGTTCTCCTTTAACGCCCCCAGCCAGAATATTTGCGGATTCAGCGTATTTAAAAAGTAGTTTAAAGTTTTAAACACATTACTTACAGTTTGCGTCGTCGTTGTTGAGCCCAGAATAGTCGGCACGGACTTATCTTTGAGCAACAGTTTTCTGGCAAAGCCAGCATCATTTTGGGATTTGTTCTCAAAACAGTCATCCTTCAAATGTACAGAACAAACGCTTAAACTAACACTGCCGTGACTGGGACGTCCGCAAAAAATAAAGTGCATCCATTTTCCCTGACGACTGGATCTTTCGCAGCGTATTCAAAGATGTTGTTTGTCCACAGCCAGGAACAGCACATCTGCGGCATCGTAATTTCCCTGTACACAGACCCACTCGCTGTCCGTCGACTGAACACTTGTGAGGCGCGCAGCGCGCGGGCGCAACAATTATCCGAAATGAGCGTAGTTGTCTTGCGCTTTAAGTAGGGGTGAGGAAAAAAAATCGATTCTTAGATGCATCGCGATGCGGACGTGAACGATTCTGAATCGATTCACAAATGCCAAAAATCGATTTTCAAAAAAAATAAAATAATAATTATTATTCAAAAATCGATAATAACGTAATATTGACGGAACGCAAAAAAGACGGAACTCAAGCGTGGAAACAATATTGTCAAAGCTTCCACCCGGCTCGGAAAGGGCAAAGCGCATTACACAATCAATCGCAACTTTTATTGCCAAGGATTTGCATCCAGTCGTTGAGAACCAGGGACGTCCCATCTCGGAGATATTTTACAGACACAGCGATCCCCACACTCTACAACAAGACCAAAACTGAAGTCATGGAATCACTGAAGAAAGCGGGTAGGAGCTGTAACATGTGATGCGTGGACATCCGTATTTTATGTTAATAGAGATTCAGAATATGTTGAAGTTTGTTATAATTTGTTATTGTTGTGATTTTTACTGTAGTGAATTTACTGTTGTGAAATGGAAAATCAATAATCGAGAATCGAGAATCGTTAATAATCGAAAATCGACTGTAATCGAATCGGGACTTCAATAATCGTAATCGAATCGAATCGGGAAATCAGACAGATTAACCACCCCTAGCTTTAAGCGTAGTTGTCTTGTGCCGGAGGCGGTCGTATGCAAACGCTGGTACGTCACTTCGTACAGTGACGTCACTTCTTACCATGGATCCAGAACGAGCTGTATTTAGAGCTTGATTAAATAAATGATTCGTTTATAATGGGGAGGACGTCTTAAGCTATGAAACTTGCAGGACGTTTAAATGGTACAAAGACCTCTTATATACCAAAAGATCAAGGCAAATTTGGTTTCTCATGTCATGACCCCTTTAAACAATTTCAAATAGCTGTTTTCGAATGTAAATATATTGTAAAATGTAATTTATTCCTATGATCAAAGCTTAATCTTCAGCATCAGTCTTCAGTGTCACATGACCCTTCAGAAATGTATAGGTTTAAGTGTGTGTGTGTGTTTTGTTCAGATCATGAGAAGACACGCTGCGAGCTGCATAGGGAGAGCATTCTGGGCTCTGGGTTTGAGCCTCGTGGTCCTCGTCCTATGCCCGGTCAGTATGTGCCGACATGTGATGCCCAGGGCGCGTACGAGTCCATGCAGTGTCACGCCAGCATTAGGCAGTGCTGGTGTGTGGATCGTGATGGACAGGAGATCTCTGGCACTCGCATGGGAACCGGACGCTTTCCTGAGTGTGAGTCCTCCACATGCTTTACGCATAGGCCCTGCTTACACCTGGTAATAAAGGGTTAAAGGAGAACTCCGGTCAATTTTAACATTGAGCTAATTTTTTTGTAAATTTGGAGTGCTGTCAATTAGAGGATGGGTACCCGACGGGCCGGGCCGGGTTCGGACAGATATTTAGAAATGATGTTCGGGTTCGGGTCGGGCTCGGTCACATCAGCGCGATAAGGCATTGGACATTTTAAATTTAAAACAGCTTATGTAGGTAGCCAATGTGCCTGATGCTTTCACTTGATGCAAACGATCGTTTTTGTGATTAAAATACTTGTAAAATATTACCATAACATCTGTCTTCCTGTGTGCGGACATTTGTTTATGTAGCCGTGACAACGAAACACGTGCATAATGTGCGCGCGCCTGTGTCAAGAACGCTTGTTGCTCCGCGTGCTGATGCGCTTGTCATTTCCGCTGTTGACATTTCCGATTGCCTTCCTACAGTTGCTTAATAAAAGCGGGCTTTCCACACAAACAAACGTACAATTGTCATTAGTATGAGAAAAAAAATGGAATTTTAACTGCCGGTCTCGGGTCGGGCTCGAACATAAATATCTTTATGCCTGTCGGGCTCGGGTCGGGTTCGGTTACTGCTCTGTCGGACGCGGGCCGGGCTCGGACTGAAAAATTCGGCCCGATCCGCACTCTACTGTCAATAAAAATGATGTTATATCAGCCAGCGCACATACCTGTATTTACATCCTGTTTTCGGTCGAAGTCCAAAGTAGTCGATTGTCGAGTTCACGCGCTTAGGTTTAGTTACCTATGATCACGCGCGTGAACTCGACAATCGAAATTGGTATGTGCGCTGGCTGATATAACATAATTTTTATTCATATTTTTCACATCTACTGCAGTCAGATTCACTCGTGTTCACTCTGAAGGAATCATCTAACATGGCTGGGCACTTGTAATGACACATTAAGGATGTTAAGAGGCTAAAAGCAGGTTTAAAACAACTTGCCCCATTGAAGTCAACAGGGTGCAAATTTTAAAAAGAGGATAACACGGTGTAGGCAACACCGATTGTTCTCTGTATTGACAGCACTCCAAATTTACAAAAAAAATGAGCTCAATGTTAAAATTGACCGGAGTTCTCCTTTAATTCACCCAAAAATTATGTCAGTAATCACTCTCCCTCATGTTGTTCAACCCCGTAAGACTTCCTTCATCTTCGGAACACAAATGAAGATATTTTTGATTAAATCTGAGAGCTGTCTCACTCCTTTGTTTTGTCCAACTCCAACGTTTTGAGCTTGTCCACTTTCAAACACTTCCAGAGGTAGTTGGAAACACATGCGACCGGATTGCTTTCGTAGTGTAAACGCTCATGTGATCGAATGTGTTCGAACGGCCACCACAGACGCCTGCTCTCTGACTACTGACCTAATGAGTAAACATTAATGGAAGACACACGGGATTTAAACTGTCGGCTGGGGACCCAATATTGGTTTGAAGAGGATCAATCATCATTCATCATTCCTGATTTCTAACACACACTCGCAGCGTTCCGACTGGTCACTAAAGCTGCTGCTCTCCGTATATGTTTTTCTGTTTTCTCTGGTCGCGTTAAATTGCACAAGCTAATTTTGTCCAAAAGATCTGAAAAAGCCCATACATTTGCCCTCCCATAGACCCTCACCTGGAAGAAATCAGGACAGAAGTTTTTGAAAGTGGACAAAAGAGGTGGATTAAAACACCAGGTGTGAACGGGAATGTGTCTCTCCCTCGTCTACTTGTGGTCCGATCGACCAAAAACACATTTAATACCAGCTGTAAACAAGACCTACAGGACACTTATATGTGTCTTTAAATGTCTCACAATATGGACACTTTAAAATATCTACATTTCATAATTCCAAAAGTTCAAATATCTTAATATTTTTCAGGGTTTACACTTTGTAAAACTTACACTTTACACGTTACTTCCAATGAATTTTTTACTCACAAATAGCAATTTCTATTAAAGGATAATTCCGGTATTTAACACCTTGAGTCTATATTGTAGTTTGTTTTGGATGAACAAGAGTGGTAGACAACATTTTTTTGACAATGGTTCCTCTCTCGAGTTTTTGACTATAAAAGAATTGGCCATGGACCCATTTAACATTGGAGTCAATGGGCATGTCCGAAAATGTCATTAAAACAGCCAATAATGTTCGTTTACAAAACTGTGCAACTCACCGAGTGGTTAGTGGTGTTAGTTGATGTTCCAGAAACAAAAAGTGTTGCGAAATACAGTTTCTGTCGTGTTTTATTCGTCATTTTCAAGCACTCAGTCCTTCAACAGAATTCAATGGGATTTTACAAAATGACGAATAAAACACGACAGAAACTGTATTTCGCAACACTTTTTGTTTCTGGAACATCAACTAACACCACTAACCACTCGGTGAGTTTAACAGTTTTGTAAACGAACATTATTGGCTGTTTTAATGACATTTTCGGACATGCCCATTGACTCCAATGTTAAATGGGTCCATGGCCAATTCTTTTATAGTCAAAAACTCGAGAGAGGAACCATTGTCAAAAAAATGTTGTCTACCACTCTTGTTCATCCAAAACAAACTACAATATAGACTCAAGGTGTTAAATACCGGAATTATCCTTTAAAATACTATTAAAATATTTTAGAGCTTGACAATAAGTATTATAATAAAATTAATAACATATAAAAACCATGTCTTCTTAAGATTTTATTTGTTTCCAATCACACCTAAAATTCCCTTACACCTTAATTTTTTCAGCTACACCTTTAAAAAAAAAAGCAATTTCTTTAAAAGCAAATATCTCCCTTTGCTTTGAACTTTGAGCGTTGTAACTTTGCAGATGTTGTTTATGATCAAACAGCAACATTACACACTAACTACAGTTAGAAAAGTTAAATCATAATCAACCACCCCTTTAAAGCTAGTTTGTCATTTTAAATAATTTTTAGCCATCTTGCGTCCCGGTCTGAAGTGTGTTACGGCCTCTTGGTTGAGAACCACTGGGAAAATACCTACATAAGCAGCTCTTTAGGTTTTTGGTACAAAGCTAAAGTTTTTACTGCCACATTGATGATTTTCTGTACATAAAGGTAGTGAGTTCACATAGTAATTTTATATTCCTCTTCTGTTCCTCAGGCGCTGGTGATAATTTCCCCGGCCCGATTAGACCAACACCCAACCCTAACATTAGTCCTTTGCCTCCCGGCAGTCACATCCTCTTCACCCAGAGCGGGAAGATTGAGTACGTTCCTCTGGAAGGTCATGACCTGAAGAAGAATGAAGCCAAGACTGCACTGCACCTCCCGGTAAAGCTTTAACCCAGCGTGTCTGTTAGTGTAATGTGGAAGAAGAGAGTTTAAACTAGTGATGAGAGAAACAAAGCTTTTTGAAACTTTGAAACAATAGCTTTGCAAAACGATTCACTGTTTTGCAGTTTTTCTCGATTGTTTACACACATTTTCTGAAAGCATGCCTCATATTCTCAGAACTCTACACACAAATAAAAAAACACACACAATGGGCAAAGCACCTCAATTCTCCTGCAAAATGAAACTTTACATTCAAAACAGTGTTATTTCTTCTCAAAATGGTATTTTGTTTTCAAATGACACTTATAGACATTTATAAGAACCAGTTGAACACTGATGTGCTCAATGTAAAACACTGATAAATGGAAAACACTTCTTCTCCATTCATCATAATGACTTAAGCCTTTTTTTTTCAGTGTTACACTTACTACAGACAGTACATACATAAGTGTGTTGAAAAATATTTGAGAATGTTGTTTTTATACTCAGATCACACAAATACAGGGTAACAAATATATTTTATTTTTCCCACAAAAACAACGTACACACAGTGTACATCCCAACCAACACAAAGTTGCACATACAGTGGTCTACATACAAAACAACAGAAGAATTTACTGTATACAGTTACAGTAAAAAAAAATTAATGCCCTTTTATGCTAAAGCTCTGATTGCTAATTGTAAAACTGTGACGGGTGTTTGCCCGTGTGATGAGTCAGTGTGCATATTTGAATGGCAGTGTGTTCCTTGTGAAAACAAGAGATTTTCTGCATGAAAATTGTGCCAAATGCAGAGAATTGTGTGTAGTGTTTTAAGAAAAGTGTGTTTTAGAGCTGCAGTTTGAGTGTAAAGCAGGAGTTGTGCTTGTAGTTTAGCAGGGGGCAGGTTCAGGGGGTGGGTGCGTGAGTAGTCTCGCGTAGCCAGACCTTCAGACTGACGGCTGAAGGTCTGGAATTCATAGCAGCTTTCTTTGGCCAAGGCCCGCCTATAAGGCCGTTTGACCGACATGTCAAACAACCAATTACAGTTCGTTTCGTTCAGCGTCACGTTTCGGGGCGTGGAAATGTCCCCACAACAACAGACCGGCGTGCAACAAGTCTCCACTAAGTGCCTCAAACAAAACTCCTGGACATCTCTTAAAGAGTCTATGCCGTGAACCTCGCATACTTTCTACGTTTAGCTGATCTTGATAAATGCTCATTGTCACTCATGTAAACACAACAGTTTTTCTTCCGCAATCACACGTCTGCGCTTTGTTTCCCCCCGGAAATCCGATAAAATTCAACCAATCAGATGACGACTTCGACATTCCTGAAGTGTTTCCAGTTAAGTGTACCATATGCATCAGACGTTTAGCCAACGTTCCGTGGGCGTGACGTCTGAGGCTGAGACTAGTGCGTGAGTTACATGTTGTGGTCATTGTGTCTCAAGTACCAGTATTTGTGTGTAAACAAAACGCTCAAAGCGGCAGGTGACGCCTGCTGGTCAGAAAGGTGTAAAACATGCATAAAAACAACTTTTGAAATGTAAATGTAATCAACAAATGAAGCCTTGAGATGAAAAACCATATAAGTCCATATTTTAAAATTTTGAATACCGGTAATAATAATTCATTACATTTATATAGCGCTTTTCTCAGCACTCAAAGCGCTTTACATAGAAGGGGGGAATCTCCTCAACCACCAACTGGATGATGCGACGGCAGCCATATTGCGCCACACATACACCACCAGTCCAATCAGTGTATGGGGTTTAACGTCTCATCCGAAGGACGGCGCTCTTTGTCAGTATAGTGTCCCCGTCACTACACTGGGGCGTTAGGACCCACACAGACCACAGGGTGAGCGCCCCCTGCTGGCCTCACTAACACCTCTACCAGCAGCAACCTGGTTTTCCCAGGAGTCTCCCATCCAAGTACTAACCAGGCTCATCCCTGCTTAGCTTCAGTGGGCCACCAGTCTTGGGCTACAGGGTGATATGGCTGCTATGTAGACTTGACTATGTAGAAGTGCTTGTGTGGATGTGTGTTTAGTCTGAATGCACATGTTTTGCTCTGTGGATTCATCCAGAAGTCTCTGCCCTGATTCATTCCCTGCTGCTTTTGAGGCTCTGGTATGCATTAGTGCAAAGCCTGTTTAGGGATGTTAGCAACTTAAGAGTGAACGTGTCACTGTGGTCTGTGTTCTGCTCGTAGTTTGTCTCTCTCGGCTGAATTGATGATAACCCGGAGCCAGAGAACTGCTGGGGGGGGGGGGGGGGGGGGGGGGGGGGGGGATCGCTGGGGAATTTTAGGATTGCCTAACTCTGTTTTTCTTGGAAATGTTCGTATGAGAGAAATTGTGTTTATCGGAGCCATATGCTGCCTCTGCTGATTACATAACCTCCATCGGCATTTAGCCGGATGAATGTGAGGAGAGATTCCAGGAGAAACACACCAGACAATTTACTTAAGAAAATGATGTTAGCATGCATGTTTTCTGCAGACGCCCTGGACTGAACTGGTACTTAGTAAGTGTAAAAATGTGCATTACAGGTCAAAAGAGTGGGGTTTGTGAGATTTTTAAAAATTATTTTTATTATGAAAAATGCAGTAAAAACAATAATATTGCGAAATATTACCGTTTCAATCAGCTATTTTCTACGTGAATATATGTTAAAATGTAATTTATTCCTGTGATCAAAGCTGAATTTTAAGTCTTCAGTGTCACATGATCCTTCAGAAATCAGTATAATATGATGATTTGATGCTCAAGAAACATTTATGATTATTATTAATGTTGAAAACAGTTGCGTTGCTTAATATTTGTGTGGAAACCTTCATACATTTTATTTTTCAGGATTCTTTGATGAATATAAAGTTAAAAAGAACAGCATTTATTTTTAATAATTTTCTTTTGTAACGTTACTTTTCGATCAATTAAATGTTTTATGGATTTTTTTTAAAAATGGTAATGTATTATTAAATTATAAATATTAGTATAAACAAATAGAGAAATCGACCTGTGCTGATGCTATTATATACAATTTCCCTGCTTGTTTTTACAACCGTATATATATGTGTTAAAAACATATGTTCTCACATAATATATTTTTTATCCTATTGATTCATAATCATGCAAGTCACTTGGTTTTTTGCATGTTTACTATATATCTTTGCTAGTTTCCTGTATCTTTCAGCTCTAATAATAAAAATAATTTAACATATTTTGAGATATTATTATTAATATAATATTAAGCATCTTACATTTCAGATAATATTGTGTCTGTTAGTATATAATAAATCATCTTCCCAAAGGTAACCTGTCAGCTATACCAAAGACTATACCAAAGACTCATATTACTTATGAATGGGAGAAAGTGCAATATGGCAGAATAAGTCCCGCCTCCTAATTAAAAGAGCCAATCGCTGAGTGATAGTCATCGCATCACTGCATCTGCTGTCCAGCCTGAAAAATAAGCTTTTTTAACACTATTTGAGCTTAAGAAACAACATTTATGGGACTGGTCATGTCAGATTTTGTTGTTGATTTGAAATATGTTATTTAATTGTGATTTCAGGATTCCCCCATTCAAATAAATAGGACTTGGTCATGAATGAAATAGCCGCTGAGTGAACAGACTTTCCATGAAATGGACTTTGATATACAGTACATTATAAGAAATGTCAGCACTCGTGAACAGTGCAGTGTAAACATGCACAATCTTCATAAATATTATGGTTTTTCACTATTCCTGATTATTTTTGTTAAGCTAGACATTTTGGCTAATGCACAAGGTTTGTATTTTCATCTCTTGACCCCTAAAAATGAATTTTTATGTGTTATTGTGTGCAGCACTGTAGGAAATCATGAATCTGAATGCATCTTCATTCCCATCTGCTCTCATTTATTGCTCACATGTTAACATTTACTGTAACGACTAACATCAGTGAAGCTTATAAAACGAGGGGAAATTCAACTGTGCGTTAGAAACAAAACTGCCCCGAGAGAGTCACTTGACTCATGTTTTGTCTAGACAGCAGTTCACAGACTGAATGCCCGAGGGCAACTTTAGTGCCGTGTTGTCTTCTTAAACACTTCCATGCATGTTTGTGAGATCTTTTTGTTGTTTTTGCAGGAGAAAGTGGTGATTGGGATTGCTTATGACTGCTTGGAGAAGATGGTGTATTGGACAGACATCAGCACACCTGCTATCAGCAAAGCTAATCTACAAGGAGGAGAGCCCGTCCACCTCATTAAATCAGGTAGAGTTCATTTAGACTCGCCCTAATGTCTTCCCAAACCTGAGTGATTATTGGGGAATTTTGATTTCATGGGACACTGGTTAAAATCATCTCAATATAGAGGTTGGTGATATTTCAAAAATGTTTTTTTTTTTTTTTTTTTTTTTTTGCCAGTATCACAATCCACAATCTTTTTCATGTTGGTTTTAAGACTATTTTTTTTATTATTAGTTACTGAGCAGTACACTAGGAAATGTGTTTCTACTTTGTTTTTATTCTGAAATGTGTTTTTATCTCACAATTCTGATATTTATAACTCACAGTGGCAAGTTTATATCCCACAATTCTGAGATTTTTCTTGCAATGGCGAGTTTGTGGCTAGCAAATAAACTCTCAATTGCAAGTTATAAAGTCCAAATTGCAGTATATAAACTTATATACACAGGTGAAACTCGAAAAATTTGAATATCGTGCAAAAGTTCATTTATTGAACTTAAAAGGTGAAACTAATAAATTATATAGACTCAGTCATTACATGCAAAGTGAGATACCTTTATTTGCTATATAATTTGGATGATTATGGCTTACAGCTTATGAAAACCCCAAATTCAAAATTAGGTTATTGCCATAATCATCAAAATGATAACATATAAAGGCTTGAAATATCTCACTTTGCATGTAATGAGTCTATATAATATATTAGTTTCACCTTTTAAGTTGAATTACTGAAATAAATGAACTTTTGCACCATATTTTAATTTTCGAGTTTCGCCCTGTGATATAAAACTGACAAAACTTAGCATAGGTGAAATGTATAATTTCACCTGCCATAAATACAATTTATGTATTAATACAATTCAACCGTATATTAAATCTTATTTTTCCTTTATTATTATTTTTATTTGTTGTTAAAAATAAGAACAAAAATGCACATTACAAAAAAATAGGTCAAATGCAATATAAGGAAGTTACAAATTAAATAAACTTTTGAACATTGTGAAACATTCCATAATGATAAAACAGAATGTTCCCTACATTTTTCTGTTAGCTGGGATTGAACTGCAACTGATAGCATGTGCACTGTTAAGCCTGGTTCAGATTGCGGAAAGCAACGTGTAGTCTGACATGTTTCTTGTCCACGACACGACAAGATTTTAGGAGTCAAAATGGCGTAAAATGACACAGTGACTATCGTAACAGACAAAAAAAATGTGTAATCTGAACCAGGCATTACACAATATGATCCATCTCTCTATAAAGGCAGATCGTGGAGACATTTTAATCATTCCCAATCTAATATGGTCATATCGCACACCACTATCTCAAACTGTCTCTTGTTTCAGATCTGGGCAGTCCTGAGGGTATCGCTATTGACCATGTGGGCAGAAACATGTTCTGGACAGACTCCATGAAGGACAGAATTGAAGTCTCCTCATTAGACGGATCCAACAGACGTGTCTTGATTAACACAGACCTGGTTAACCCGAGAGCCATCCTCACCGACCCCACCAATGGGTGCGTTGCATAAATTGTATTTATAGCAGTATTTATGGCAGGTGAAATTACACATTCACCTATGCTAAGTTTAGTCAGTTTTACATCACAGGCGAAACTCGAAAAATTAGAATATGGTGCAAAAGTTCATTTATTTCAGTAATTCAACTTAAAAGGTGAAACTAATATATTATATAGACTCAAAGTGAGATATTTCAAGCCTTTATTTGTTATAATTTTGATGATTATGATTATACAGCTTATGAAAACCCCAAATTCAAAATTAGAATATTGTGAAAAGGTTTTCATAAGCTGTAAGCCATAATCATCAAAATTATAACAAATAAAGGCTTGAAATATCTCACTTTGAGTCTATATAATATATTAGTTTCACCTTTTAAGTTGAATTACTGAAATAAATGAACTTTTATTCAAATTTTCCAGATTCACCTGTAAGCTTCCATTTGTTAAAATGAGTAAACTACATTAGTTAACATGAACTAACAATGAAAAATACCTCTAAAGCCTGTATTAATCTTAGTTGATGTTAATTTCAAGATTTCCTAATACATTTAAGTTGATTTATATTTTATTTATTATTTTTTACCACCTCGGGTGTGCATTATTTTTCTAATAATTCAACGGCCTGTCGTCAATTATTCCTTACATCATTTAAAGGACCTGAGCTAACATGAATGAACTAACAATCGACAATGATTAATAAATAGTAAAACAAATGTATTGCTCATTGCTAGATAATGTTAGTTAATGCATGAACTAACGGGGCTTTATTGTAAAGTGTCACCGTTTTGTTTATATATTTATTCTTGGCTTTATGAATTTGAGTGATTCCCAAAGTACCAGTAATTTCTGCAGTGGAGTAGTTATTGGGAAGTGTTTCTGTTTCTCCATCAGCTACATCTACTGGGCCGACTGGAACAGGGACTCCCCCAAAATTGAGATGGCTTACATGGACGGCACGAATCGGAGGGTCCTGGTCAAGGATGACTTGAACCTCCCCAACGGTTTGACCTACGACCCCCGGACGTCTCTGCTGTGCTGGGCGGATGCCGGTACGGCTTTTCAGAGTTCCTAGAACTAGTTCCTGTTTTTTTGGCGTGTTCACACCGCAGGAACTAGGAACGATTTTAGTTCGAGCAACTCTTTTGGAGGAACTGATTGACTCCTACTTCAGAGTCGGCCTAAACTTGACCAGCACTATAGGAACTATCCGGGACGTAACGCCTGGTTCAGATTACACGATTCAACAAATTTTTCTGTGATATGACAAACTCAGAACACATACTTAATTTTGACATTACAGGGACTTTAAACTTCAAAACTATACACAATACATAGTCACTATCTGTTACGCCCTTACTAGGGAGCAACAATGAAGGAGGAGGAAGCGATTTTCGGCGGTTACAATACTCTCTTTATTGGCACATTTCTCACAACAAAGTCTATCTCCAAACTCTACAATTACGCCGCAACGCAGATCAACACGTCGGTCCTGGCCAGGGATCGGTGTGACAAGAAGGAACGCTCCCAGAGGACGCCAAACAGGAAGCTTTTATTGATAGGCACACCTGTGCACCGGTGCACTCAATCCACCTGATTACCGCTCAGCTCCGCAGCGCGCCTGTAGGGGGAAAAGCACAAACACGCGCATACACACACACACACACACACACACACACACACACACACACACGCGCGGCAGAAAGGACAATACAAAGTACAGCCGTGACACACCCCCCCTTAAGAAAAGGAAACCAATAAGTTTCCGTCCACAAAACTTAAGCACTGATAACCGCACTAACAAACAATTTTAGTATAGGCCTATACACATTACCAACAAATTTATTTAACGTACTAAAAAGAACAAACCCTGTTCATCTTTAATCCACGGCAACACCTTACCACACTGTTCTACAATGGTGCCCTAGACAGCGCGTCGGCCACTACATTTTCCGAGCCCTTCACATGCCTAACATCTAAATGAAAGGGCTGAAGGAATAAGCACCAACGCATCAGCCGTTGATTTGGATTTTTAAGAGAGTGTAAAAAGGTAAGCGGGTTATGGTCACTGTAAACTATTACCGCTGAACTGTTCCCACCTACATACACTTCAAAATGTTGGAGAGCTAAAATCAACGCAAGCGCCTCCTTTTCAATCGTGGAGTAGTTCCTCTGATGACTATTGAACTTCCGCGAAAAAAAACAAACCGGCCGCTCAATACCCGCATCATCCTCTTGAATTAACACTGCCCCTGCTCCCTCTTTACTGGCATCTACCTGAATTTTAAATGTTTTTTCCAGCTGAGGTGCCATAAGGACAGGTGTCGTAGTTAGCAACGTTTTCACTGCCTCAAAGGCTCTCTGACAAGACTCAGACCAAACAAACAAGGCTTTAGCTTTCAGTAGGTCTGTTAAAGGGGCAACGACCGTAGAGAAGTTCCTACAAAAACAGCGGTAGAAACCCACCAGACCCAGAAAGCTCATTAACTCCTTCTTCGTAACAGGAACAGGATATTCGTCTATCGCTCTCACCTTCTCCCTCACTGGACGCACCCGTCCTTGCCCCACTACCTTACCCAGATACGTCACTGTCGCTCCTGCAAACTCGCACTTAGCCAGATTCAATGTAAGATTTGCTTGAGAGAGACGGACCAAAAGCAAGCGTAAACGGTTAAGGTGTTCGGACCATGTATCACTTACCACGACCGTGTCATCCAAATAGACCGTCACGCCTTTTAGTCCCGCGATAACCCGGTTCATCATTCTTTGAAACGTCGCTGGTGCGTTTCGAAGACCGAAACTCATAACCCGGTAAGAAAATAATCCATTTGGTGTTATAAACAATGAAACCTTGCGCGCGCGCTCTGTCAGCGGAATCTGCCAATAGCCTTTCAGCAAATCTAATTTTGTCACAAATTTTGCGGCACCGACCTGATCGACACAGTCCTCCATTCTTGGCAGAGGAAAGGAGTCTGGTCTTGTAACAGAATTTAGCTTCCTATAATCTGTACAAAAACGGAATGTACCATCAGATTTTTTAACTAATAAACACGGCGAGGACCAGCTGGAAAATGAGGGCTCTGCTAACCGGTTATCAAGTAAATACTGGACTTCCTTCTCCAAAACCTCTCGTTTATTCAGCGGAACCCTGTAAAAACGCTGACGAACAGGAGCAGCGTCGCCTACCTCAATATCATGTTCCAACACTGTTGTTTGGGTTGGAACATCCGAAAACAACTCCGGGAATTCAGCAAGCAAACAAATCAATTCCTGACTTTGCGACGCCTCCAAATGTTTAAGACTAGATGATAAATTTTTCAAAGTAGCAGAATTATTTAAACGACCCAGTAACACACTGTCATCAGGAGATTCCAAGTCGTCCATAGGCATGCTCGTCATGACCGGTGTTACACACGACTGGGGGGAGCTGTCCACCAGCACCACAGGGGCTACTTCCATTGAGACCGGTCGGTTTCGCTGATAATAAGGCTTAAGGAGATTTACATGACACACCTGGGACCTCTTTTTTCGGTCTGGCGTCAGAAGTGTATAATTATCCATGGCCCCGCAATGTATTACCTCATACGGCCCAGTATATTTAGCTTGGAACGGGGAATCTACTACAGGCAGAAGAGCAATGACCTGATCCCAACGCTAAACTTCCGATGTTCAGTGTAACGGTCAAACAACTTTTTCATTTTCCCCTGAGTTTTACTTAAACATTTCCCAGCTAACTCCCCAGCCAATGAGAGCCGACGACGGAAACCCAGTACATACTCGGACAATTTTGCAGGCGGTTCTGAGTCAACCCATTGATCACGCAAGACAGCCAATAACCCCCGGACTTTGTGCGCAAAAACCAGTTCGTTGGGGCTAAAACCAATACTCTGCTGCGTGACCTCTCTGGCTGCTAGCATCAACCACGGCAGACCTTCTTCCCAGTCCCGCTGCATCTCCAAGCAGTAGGCTCTCAATAATGATTTTAACGTAGCATGGAAACGTTCAAGTGCCCCTTGACTCTGGGGGTGATACGCTGTTGACAGATTGTGTTTAATACCCAACTCGCAAAGCACTTCCGCAAATAATTTCGACGTAAAATTACTTCCCTGGTCCGATTGAATGATTTTCGGTAACCCAAAAATAGACACGAACTGAGTCATCGCTTTCACAATAGACTTCGTATTAATCGAGCGCAATGGGTACGCAGCTGGATAACGCGTAACTTGACACATCACTGTCAACAGGAACTCACTTCCACCTTTCGAGCGAGGAAGAGGGCCAACGCAATCAATGATAAGGTGTTCGAACGGTTGACATACAGCCGGAATTGGACGCAGAGGAGCTGGTTTTAATGACTGGTTCGGTTTACCGGTAAGCTGACATGTATGACAGGTCTTAATAAAACTGGCAACGTCCTTTTTAATACGGGGCCAGTAGAAGTAACGAAGAATTCTGTCATACGTTTTCTGAACACCTGCATGACCGGCGAGTTGGTCGTGTGCTAATTTCAACACTAACGAGCGAAACTTTACTGGTATTACGACCTGAATAACAGAATCTCCCATACCATCAACAGCATGCGGGGACCACTTTCTCAGTAAAACACTTTGTTCAATAAAATAGCCTTGAGCTCTGTCACGAATTTCACTGCTGTCAACAACCTGTTCAAATTGTGGTTTTAATGTTCCATCATTCTGCTGCTCAGTTGACAAATCCTCCCGAGAAACCACAATGGGATAATCGCTCAAAACGAAAGACGATTCAGTTTCACTTACTTTCTCATCAACCCTAGGCTGAGCAGCAGAACGAGTAACTGCACACGCAACGAACACTTTCGGATACTGTTGCGCACTCTCATCCAAACCATCAGTACAGGACGGTGCATCAGTCACAACCAGAGAGGGCGATTCATTAACCCAAACGCGTCCACCTGCTAAGTTATTTCCCAGGATCAGTGAGACGCCGTCAACAGGTAAAATAGGACGTATACCAAGATCCACCACCCCATGCACTAGATCACAGGTCAGATTAACTTTATGCAGGGGTACGGATAATGTATTAAGCCCAATTCCGCGAATCAAAAGCGAGCTACCAGTGTGCGACTCAGTTGAGAAGGGCAACACGGACTCCAAAATAAACGACTCAGATGACCCTGTGTCCCGAAGAATTTTCACTGCCACTTTGTCAACACCACCTGGTAGCGACACAAAACCATTACTAATGAACGGTTTAAATAACTGCTGGTGATTCTCTACATTCTTGGGCACTACCTCCGGCATTCCTTTTAAAAAACCCGTCTGATTTAACACAGGAACCGACGCAGCCAGGACAGCAGGTTTCACAAAATGGGCGTGTCTAACAAACTTTGCACTTGAAGTCTTTGACTTAAGTACTGGACAATTCGACTTCCAATGTCCTTTTCCCAGACAATAGTTACAGCTATCATAGTCACTTGTTTTTTTCACAAAACGCCTGACTGGTCCCATAGGGACAACGGGAAAATTCAGCCGTGTATGAACTTGGCGTTCACTGAACCTTTCGGCCCGGGGTTTATGAATAAGTTCCCAATCATCCACCAGCAGTGCAGCTTCTGAAACAGTTTTAACCTGACGCTCTGCAACATAAGTAGCAATAATCTCAGGAAGTGTATTCCTATATTGTTCAAAGAGAATTAACTCTCTCAATTTATCCATTGTTGAAATATCTGCCGCTGTACACCAACGATCAAACTGCACAGTCAATTCTCTTACGAATTCAACATTTGTTTGATTCAACTTTCGCTGTAACGAACGAAACTGCTGCCGATAGCTCTCTGGAACACGCTCATTAATCTTCAACACTGCCGCCTTAATGGCTTCGTAATTCTGGCTGTCAGCATCCGATAGCGTAGAATAGGCTTGCTGGGCTTTACCTGTTAGAACGCACTGAAGCAACATAGCGCGCTCAACATCACCCCATTTATACGCCACTGCGACTCGCTCAAATAAGAGAAAAAAAATCTCCACCTCAGCCTCATTAAACGGCGGTACCAAACGTAAATTATGAGCCACACTCAGTTTCTTCGAATCAATATCAAAATCTTCCCCCATCGGCTTACCTTCTTCCTGCAGATCTAGTCGACGCCTTTCAAGATCTAAACGTTGTTGCTCTAACTGTTGCCGGCTTTCCTCCAACTGTAGCTCCATTTGTACCTTGTCACATTCCAAGCGACACTTCTCACACTCAGTATCACGCTGTATCAGCAACAACTCTTTCTGCTGCTCAAATGAAAGAGTGCTTAAAGCAGACAACGGAAGGGTTGGAATAGGCGCACCTAAGGCAGGCAACGCGGCTGAATCAGGCAATTTAGATTTTCCTTTCAAAATTTTCAGATCACATAGCGCAGTTTCAAGGACTAGCTTAATTCCGTCTTTTGACCTTTTATCATTATACGTTAGCTCGATTTTATAATGCGCAGCTAATTCCAACAATTGCTCTTTGGTCATTCCAGCTAACAATTCCTCAGACGGAGTCTGAGCAAATGTTTCAATAACATCGGTCGCCATAATTACCAGTAACCACACGTTCAGCAAATATTAGGCTACTCACAAAAAGTTGTGTTTTCTTTTTCCAATAAGAAATCCGGATTTATTTGAAGAACTAAACCATCCACTTAAATTAGCTTGACCCTAGTCTTCAGTCGACCCAAGACCGGGTATTTACGCACCAAATCCCGCAAGTTTGGGAAAACGACCAATCGCCGAGTCGCCCCCCAAACCTCGGATGTGCCCCCGAGACAACTGCTCTAAGTCCCGAGTCAACCAAAAATAACAAACAAAAAATAAAAAAAATCTACGTGTCCAAAGACACGTACTAATCCTACCCGGAAGGTTTGTTCTTCAAATACTCTCAACACATTAATATTACCGAGCCTATACTAATGGAGCGTTCCCACTATACCAATTTACAAATAAGCGGAAAATATACAAACGTACTCCATTCCACTTATCCTCCTTCAACGATTTTTTTTTTCTTTTTTCTTTTTTTTTTTCTAAATCATTTGCGCGAATTCAAAGACAAATCTAGTTCGACGAGCCCCCAATTGTTACGCCCTTACTAGGGAGCAACAATGAAGGAGGAGGAAGCGATTTTCGGCGGTTACAATACTCTCTTTATTGGCACATTTCTCACAACAAAGTCTATCTCCAAACTCTACAATTACGCCGCAACGCAGATCAACACGTCGGTCCTGGCCAGGGATCGGTGTGACAAGAAGGAACGCTCCCAGAGGACGCCAAACAGGAAGCTTTTATTGATAGGCACACCTGTGCACCGGTGCACTCAATCCACCTGATTACCGCTCAGCTCCGCAGCGCGCCTGTAGGGGGAAAAGCACAAACACGCGCATACACACACACACACACACACACACACACACACACGCGCGGCAGAAAGGACAATACAAAGTACAGCCGTGACACTATCCACGATACATATTGTTACATTTTTGTATTGCGATATATTGTGACACGATATATTATTACACACCCCTAAAAAAATGCGTTGCTTGGTTGAAACGTTTGCGTTGACGGTGATGTTTGGTGTTTCTGATGCAGGTACACATAAAGTGGAGTGCATGAATCCGCAGCAGGGCGGTCGGACGCAGCTTATGGAGGGAATCCAGTATCCCTTCGGATTGACTACTGATGGAAAGAACCTCTACTACACTGACTGGATGAGGTGAACCTTCCCTTTAACAGCTTTATGCTTTAGTCAGAAGCTAAAGTCCCTCTGTAGTCAATCATTTTATCCCTTAAAACTCACGTTTAATCACCAAAATTACAATTTAAATGTTGTTTCCTCGAAAAATTCATCATGCCTTACAATAGCTTGAATGTAACGCCTCATTTAGTATACGTGGTTCTATGAATATGCAAATGAGCCCCGCCTCCACTCACTCAGCTCAGAGCAGTGGCGGACTGGCACCAAAAAGAGGCCCTGGCAATTTTAGCAGAGAGGCCACATTTGTCTTCTCTGTCATTGCTGGGCACAGGCTTTTTAGCAAATAACTCCACAATATTGGCGCTTTTCCCACTTTCAGCCAATAAAGCCTTACGCTTCTTCTCTCTCTTTTTTTCTGCTCCACCCTTTTCTACTCGCCGTTTTCTCATTCCTCGATCCATTTTCTTTCACTCCGTGTTGTTGATATGCTCTCATTACCCATCATTCACTTGTCATTATCTATCATCTCATCAGGTCAATGATCACGAGAAATTCCTTCGCGAATTTCATGAAGTTGAGATCGCGAGAAATTCAAAATACCTTATAAATAGAGAGATTACATACATTTAGGCTATTTGTCCTCCACAGGAAAAATTGAAATAAAAAGTCATTATTATTATTTAGCTCATAGGGCTATTATTTTCCAGAGATAGGCCGTGGTGTTTGTTTGTTTGCTTTTTTCCTTGTTTTTTTGTGGCCGCCTGCAGCTCCGCTTAATTTATTATTATTTTATTCATATTTACATTTACATTTATGCATTTGGCAGACGCTTTTATCCAAAGCGACTTACATTGCATTCAAGCAAGGTACACATTTTTACATTTTGTCAGTTCATATATTATACTTTATTTATTTATTTAGCCTTTTTATATGGTTGTGATGAGCGCCGAGCGAGCCGCTGGCTGTGCTGCCGGTTGCGGGCGGCCAATCCGCCAAAAGGCGGCCGCATCCAATGGCCAGTCCGTCACTGGCTCAGAGATTCACTGGTTGACGATCACACGTTGATCTGATTGGTTACAAGGTAGTTTGTGACGTCAGAAACACCAGCGATTTCAAACCGTGTTTTTAAAACACATGAGTTGTCTTAAAGCATATTAAAAACACCTTATAGACTTATAAACAACACTAAAAGCTTAAGTTTCACCATAGGAGGAATTAAACTGAAATCAAGTGAAAGGTTGGTTAGATTTTTTTTTTTTTTTTGCAAGAAGTCTGATCTGCTGACCAAGACTCAAACACACAGTATAAACAGTGATGTTGTGAAATATTTTCTCAATTTAAAGGTGAAGTATGTAAGATTCTTTGCTGAAATACATTCTCTTAACCCAGTTTATTGTTCATTGACTACTATCAGTATCCCATTCATAGGGTTTTCTCACCCAAAAGTGTAAATATTGAGCCTCAAAACATTGAGAGCGTTCTGCTCAGATCTGTCAATCTCTTTCCAGCTCAACCAATAGCAAGAGTTTGGGGCGTGGCTAATTATTTTTTATTTTTATATAATATTAAAATATTAATTTCTTAACCCCTTAACCCCTTTTTATTTTTATATAATATTAAAATATTAATTTCTCACCCCCTTTTTTTTAATAGACATGAAAATGCACATTACGAACTTAAATGGTTGTAATTCAAGAATGCTTTGGAATATAGATGTAAGATTGGTCTTGTTTTAAAGAATACATTTAGCAGATTTTTGTAGAAGTGAAATAAATTAAGTTAAACAGAAAAAAAGTTATAGAAGTTTGAGTTTATGAAAATGTACAATGTTAAAAATTAAATTATTCATATTTTATATAAAATATATATTTTCAAAACCTGGTGGACTCTAAAAATGCAAAAAAATCAAAGCCAAAAATCTGAACAAGTTGTGTTTCAAATGTTAGGTTGATATCTCAGAAAATAAGCTTTCAGTGAGATTTAGTTTGGGCGCAGTACCACACTTCTCCACTAGTGGACATTACTGCCCATATAAGGGTGCCCCCATTTCCATATGTTGTTTGAGTCTGAACCATTATTTTTACAATTTTCATACAATTTATGAAGTAGACATCCTATTCAGAAGTAGTGTTGGAAGTTTGGCAGATTTAGAAATTAACTCAACCTCTAAGAAACACAAAAGATCACGTATGTGCATTATAGCTCGCGGCCACATCACAAATGCTGAATCTGTTATTATTTTCTTTATATTTAAAACATTTTCAGACCTTTTTTTTGGATGCTATCTTTTGAACTCTTGGCATGAAAACAAACTGAGGTTTCTACCATTCTTTCATGATTTTTCATGTTCATCACTATTTCAAAATAAAGGTCTGAACACGCTTTAGGAGTATGAACATATTCTTGTTGCAAATTGATAAATTACGGCTCCTCTGTAATTTATTTTGAAAACCAGTCACCAAATATGTAAACTAGAGATTGTAAGCTTTCAAATGATATATAGTTTGTCAAGATTGGTATAGGATATTACTGTTTTAAATATGTAATGGCAATGCCAATATAAGGGGTTAAAAGCAACTCACCGACTCCAAACATTTGAATGGAAGTGTATTATGAGAGAATAATGTGCAGAAAGTCATCAGATTTGGTCTGGGCTTGATGGTGTTGTTTGTTCATGGTTCAGAAAGCAAGGTCAAGGTTCAGTCCACTAAACCTGTGAGCTCAACAGCTCTCTGTTCCTCTGAGTCCTTGATGTGTCTGTTCGCGAGCACAGATTCCCTCCGCAGCAGATCGGGCGCTTTAACCCCGAGTGTGTTTGCTATGCTGAGGTCGGGTCACGAGGCCTGGTCAAGGCTAGCTGCAGCTGTGTGCGATTTCACGGCCCGTCCAGTCGCCTCTCTCTGATCTTCCTCTCTGTTAGTGGACAGTCATGATGGAGCTTATTATAGCAAACTCGCCAGCATACAAAAAAACATCAAATCTTAAAATATTAATTACAACTAAAGTCTATTTTAGGTTTGGGGGAAACTTTTGATGTATTAAAAAAAATTTTTTTCATGCACTTACTTTACGGTGCAATCCTCAATAATTAGATCAAATTGAAGTTAAAATAAAGGAATATTTCCATAGATTAATAACTGGTTTGATCATCGTACATGAGTCCATGATTGGATGGCACTACACTGTAGACAATTGTGGTAATATACTGCACTACAGCAGTGAGAATTTGGGAGGAAAATGTCTTTATCACAGTTAAAATGTTGTCACGTCTGCTCCAATTAGTAGATTTTGGTATTAATGGAAAGATGAGACCATAAGCTTTCAAATAATATCTTAGACAAAGTCATACCTTGAATGGTTGTAAAGATATACTGTACACATTTGAATTATGGTCGTCTGTCCTCTTTTTCCAATTAAAAACCTGAAAAAATTGCTTTTAAAGTTTTATGCCCATTTTTTGTTGATATCTTTCAAAATCCATTGCATTTGAAGGGATAAACTATTTATTTTACAGCTTAATTTGAGCAAAGACATTAATATATAACATGACATCTCTCAAATAATAATATTTCATCTTTCTGAGGAGATCTTGAGCTTGTTTACACCGAGCGCTGAGTCTGACAGAAGGATGGCTGGACCAATCGCGTGCCGGTCAGTCGAAACGGGGCTTCCCATTGACAAATGATCAGCGTTTGCGTTCATTTCTAAGCTTTTTGATTGGTTCTATACAACGTGTAACACCATATTTGGAGAGCAGAGATAGTGACGCTTCAGGGGATCCTGAACATTTGTAAATTTAATAGTCATTTAAATACCTTTACTCAATTATCTGGACTACGAAACTTTGGGAGATTATTTTTGAATGTCTGTTCTTTGAAATTAGCACACAAAAAAAAACTATTATTTCATTGTTTTTCCACATAATTGGTCCATATCTTAAAATGAAATGTTGCGACTTCCGACTTATTTCGCCAGAGCGGGTCACATTTAGTTGAACTTAAAGTCCCCCTGTGGTGAAAATCCAGCTTTTAATGTTGTTTATGTGTCTATGTGGTGTTTTTAATCTGCTTTAAGAGACAAACCATGTGTAAGTTCATAAGTGGACAGCATTGCTGAGTATTTTCTGCTTAAAACTGCAGTGAACCAAAGACAGTCTCAAAAACACGGTTTGAAATCGCTGGTGTTTCTGACGTCACACACTACCTTGTAACCAATCAGATCAACGTGTGATCGTCAACCAGTGGATCTCTGAGTGAGTGAGTGAGTGAGTGGAGGCGGGGCTAATTTGCATATTCATAGAACTGCACATACTAAATGAGGCAAGGGTGTCGAGTTACATTCAAGATATTTAAGGCATTAAGAGTTTTTTTTATGAAAAAACGTTTAAATATGTCACTTTAACAATAAATGTCAATACTTAATAAGACTAACGAGCAGCACACAACTCAAGTTACTGTCAGAGGGGTAATCGGACTGATTTAATTTGATTTTTTTATGTTATTTCGTTTATTTTTGCATTATATTACCACAATTGCCTGCAGTGTAGTGCCATCCAATCATGGACTCATTTACAACGATCAAACCAGTTCTTTTTGAATAATCGTCTATGGAAATATTTCTTTATTGTAACAACTTCAATTTGATCTAATTATTGAGGATTGCACCGTAAAGTGCATGAGACATTATACATTTAAAAAAGTTTCCCCCAAACCTAAAATAAACTTTTTTTGTATTGTATCTTTCAAAAAATAAGTTGATCAGACAAATATTGTGCATACAGATACTTACGGCTTACGCGCTCCCCTTTAAATCTCAAAATATGCCTTAGAAAATTATGCAAATCAGTCTTAATAGTTTCTAATGCAAAATGCAATCCTCAGTTTTTCTTCTTTTGATTTTGATTTTATTTCCATGTATGTTAGCAGAGTACAGTCAAAATTATGAAATATTATTACAATTTAAAATAGCTTTTATCTACGTGAATATATAGTAGGCTAAAGTGTAATTTATTCCTTTGATCAAAGCTGAATTTTCAGCATCATTACTCCAGTCTTCAGTGTCACATGATCCTTCAGAAATCAGGATAATATGATGATCTGATGCTCAAGAAACATTTATGATTATTATATTATCCACGTTGAAAGCAGTTGTGCTGTTTCAGAAACATATGATATACTACCATTCAAAAGTTTGGGGAAAGTAAAATACTCTTCATTATTTATATATACTGTACATTCATATATGTATCATACGAATAAAGAGGTGTGTGTGTGTGTGTGTGTGTGTGTGTTGGATCAGGGGTGCTGTAGTCGTGGTGGATCGCTACTCCAGAAGAGAGGTCGATGAGTTCCAGCCCCAGAAACGGACACGTCTGTACGGGATCACCACGGCACACGCCAGCTGCCCCTCTGGTACGATTCCTCTTCCTCATGGGTTTCACTTCTTAAAGGTTGTGTAGGTAAGAATTGTCTAAAGAACTTTTTTTCAAATTGGCTTAAACTGTCTTTATATACCAATACATAATTAAAATGTAAGTACTTTGAAAAAGAGAGTATAAAAATTGAGTGACTCTAGTGTATTTAATCTTCAAAAAACAGCTCATTAATTCCTACCGGGACGAAACAAGTGATTGGCTTGCGCGACTGTCACTCTCCGTCGCCATGACTACCGCCGCTATTACTGGCTCCGCCCACATGCGTGCAGTCGCGCACCCGTTTTTAGGTGGGAGTGAATGGAATTAATGAGCTGTGTTTATTGAAGATTAAATACACTAGAGTCACTCAGTTTTTATACTCTCTATTTCAGAGTACTTGCATTTTAATGATGTATTGGTATATAAAGACAGTTTAAACTAATTTGAATAAAAGTTTTTTTAGACAATTCTGACCTACCCTACCTTTAAGAACCATAAATTTAGAAACAATTTTAACATAACAATTTTTAGAAATCAAGTCACCCTAATTTCTATAGCGCTTTAATGCGAATTGTTTCAAAGCAGCTTTACTATGGAGCTTATATTATGACAAAATGATTTGAATTTGAATTGTGTAAATCTGAATTATTTGCAAGTGTAATCTAACAAAATTGAATTTTAGGTGGTAGTTTAAATAGTTCTGAATTTGAATTTTTTTTAAACGAATATTGAACATTTGAAATTTAACAAATTGAAATGTTTTTATGGCTGAATTTTATAGACATGTATTTTCAAACAGTAATATTCAGTTTAAAAAAATTCAGATTCAAGTTTTCAAGATGAAGAAATTCAGAACTTCAAATTCAGTTTTCTAAAATTCAATGTCAAAAATTCAAGTTCAAAAATTCAGATCTGACAGAAAGTAGGTCACAGGTCATCCACAGGGAAGAGTAGATGATCTCAGAAAAGTCGAACAGAGCATTTTGGCCAATTGGGGACTGCGGAAGTTTTCCAGCGCGAACGTGGTGGTGGTTCAAGAGGTTGCCACTCTCTGACTCTTGTCATGAATCGCCCGGAGGTCGATTACATGTACGACGCAGTCTAGACCGGACGCGAACGGTGCGACGCGACCCGTGAAATCCCCAACAGCACACGGATTCCCCATCCTATTTCTGATCTAGTCCCAGCTCTTTGCAACAGTCGCTTCAAGCTGTGTTGCGTCGCGCCGCTCGCGTCCTGTCTGTGTAACTGAGGTCTAGACAAGGTGGCGTTCTAATCAATTTTACACAAAATGTAGGCTACTTTAAAACAAACACCAGAGACCGCTTAGACAAATGTCCCACGTGCTGAGAACGCTAACCTAACATATAAACACAAAATCATTCATGTTTAAGAATCACTTACCTCCGGGCGATTCATGAGTGGACATTCTAAAACGCTTACGTGAAAAACGCTTAACGTGGCTTACTGTACGAACAGTGATATAGGACCATACACATCATATTAATAAACCATACTATGTATAAAAAATCAGATGAGCCCAGAATATGAACGCAACGCGTTTCATTACGCGTTGAGCAAATTCCTTAATAGAAAACCGATATGAAAACGCTTAACGTGGCTTACTGTACGAAGACAGTGATATTAAAGGACCAAACTCAGTACAAATCATATTAATAAACCACTTTGTATAAAAAAATCAGATGAGCCCAGAATATGAACGCAACGCGTTTAATTAAGCATGTTCTAATCATAGAAAACCGTTATAAAACGCTTAACGTGGCTTAATAAACCTTAAATGGCCCTTAATAAACCATAGGCCTACTATGTATAAAAAAATCAGGTTTAAGGTTTATTAAGCCACGTTAAGTGTTTTCTTATAACGGTTTTCTATGGTAAGAACATGCTTAACGCGTAATTAAACGCATTGCGTTCATATTCTGGGCTCATCTGATTTTTTATACATGGTTTATTATTATGATGCGTAGGCTACTGAGTTTGGTCCTTGTCTTTTTACAGTGAGCCATGTTAAGCGTTTTTCACGTAAGCGTTTTAGAATGTCCCTCAGAGAGTGGCAACTGGCCAAAATGCTCTGTTCGACTTTTCTGAGATCATCTACTCTTCCCTGTGGATGACCTGTGACCTACTTTCTGTCAGATCTGAATTTTTGAACTTGAATTTTTGACATTGAATTTTAGAAAACTGAATTTGAAGTTCTGAATTTCTTCATCTTGAAAACTTGAATCTGAATTTTTTTAAACTGAATATTACTGTTTGAAAATACATGTCTATAAAATTCAGCCATAAAAACATTTCAATTTGTTAAATTTCAAATGTTCAATATTCGTTTAAAAAAATTCAAATTCAGAACTATTTAAACTACCACCTAAAATTCAATTTTGTTAGATTACACCTGCAAATAATTCAGATTTACACAATTCAAATTCAAATCATTTTGTCATAATATAAGCTCCATACTTTACAGTGATAACAGAAACACAATCGGAGTTATATTAAAAAATATCCTGGCTCTTCCCAGCTTTATAATGGCAGTGAATTGCAACCAACAGATTGAAGCTCAAAAACGTGCATTCATCCGTCATAAACGAACATCACGCGGCTCCGGGGGTTAATAAAGCCCTTCTGTAGCAAAGCTATGAGTTTGTGTAAGAAAAATATTCATATTTAACCCGTTAAGTAAAGTAACATTCTAGCTTCCAGCCATACACAATCTACTAATTCGCAATTTACGCAACTTGTGACGTTCGGATGTATGATTGGTCAGATCACCTGTCAATCAAACTCCCTGCGAAGGGTCAATTCACTGCCATTATAAAGCTTGGAAGAGCCAGGATATTTTTTAATATAACTCAGATTGTATTCGCCTGATAAAAGAAAGTCATATACACCTAGGATGACTTGAGTTTTGATTAGAAAGTGACCGAGTCCTGTAATGCAGCTGACGTGAGATGGTCAATGTTCCCCATCAGGTCAGAACTACTGCTCGACCAATAACGGCGGCTGCACACACTTGTGTCTGGCGACCCCTGCTGGCCGATCATGCAGATGTCCCGACAACGCTGTCGGACTGGGGTGTGTGGAGCGGGACGGCACGAACTGAAGAAGATTCAGTCACATGACCCTTCGTGTGAAGCTCCGTCCTTCATGATCCACTGAAACACACACACTCTCTATTAAAGATTTTGAAATGCAACCTTGCCTTAAATACGCTCATGGTGCTTTAAAGAGCAGATACATGCATTGTGAATATCTCTTAACAACTAACATTATCACCCCGATACTGAGAGTATCCTTGCTAAATAAAAATAATGACACAATTGTGACATAACCTGACATAAATAAATGTTTACACATACAACTGTTCAATAAAATCATATTTTGTTTATTTAGCCTTGTCATATTTTTATATGTTGTTCAAGTGCTTGTTTACTAATTAAAACGCTCATGCTGACTGTGATAATGAGTCTACACAGGTCAATAAAGCACGTGTGCACAGGAATGACCAGCAGAGGGCAACAGCAGACTGAAAATCACACGGAAATATTGAAAAACATTAATAATCTGGTTATTCTTTTCTTATCTCTTGACTGTTCAGATCAATAATTACATCGTAGCATTCTATTATTATTATTTTACGTTTAACAATTATGTTATTAAGTGTTGTCGCCACTGAAAAAAAAACATGAATTTCATCTGATTTATGATAACTGGAAATGTAATATGTAAAACGTAATATTGTAATATGTAAAAACTCAGTAAATGAGTAGAAGTGATTAAATATATTGGATTTGGACACCATTTTTTTTAAAGAAACAAGCATTGTGTTCTCAAACTCCCTTTCTGTCATAATAATGGAATTAATTATGAAAAGTCTGAAAAATAAACATTTTGAGATAAAAAATAATAATAGTGATGCATTTAAGTTTATGCAAATTAGTGCTGTCAAATCATTGATTAATCACATCTCACATAAAAGTTTGTGTTTATATATGGGTAATGTACAGTATGTATATAATGGGTATACGTGTGTGTGTGTTTGTTTATATAATGTGTGTGTATATATATATATACACACACAAATATAAACAAACTTTTATATTAGATGCGATTAATCACAATTGATTTGATGGCACTAATACAAACATTTTCCATTATATGATTAAATACATGCACATACAATTCATAATATTAGATATTTATGTTATGAATAGTTAAAGTGTTTCATAGCTAGTATTAGGGAAAGTTGAGATAATTATTACATAGCTAAAAGTAGAAAAAGACCTTATATATATATTTAGATGATGAAAAAATAATCAGAAATACAACAACTGGGTACAGAATTACAATAATAAAATATGAATATGATCGATGTGCTGTTGAATATTAGATTTGATAGATCAGGATGATATATGAGTAAATGTACGTGAAAATGTCTTACTGGAACACTTAAATAATTTATGAATCTGTACAAAAGAATGGTGACATCATGGAACAGTGGCTCAAATCTGATCAGAGATCAGGCTCAAAATACGTCTGAATAATTTACTGCTTCTGGCTTTTAAAACACTCACGCAAACATCCTCTTATTTCCATAATAAAGAGGAAAATAATGTGACTGGGTCCCAGATCCAATGCGCAATTGCGTCATCGCGTCAGCCCCGCCCACAACGCGAACAAGAGACGCACGCGCGTAAGCCCCGCCCCTACAGGGGGGACACGATTGGCGTCATCAGAATGACTGGCGAGAGGGAGCGTCCTCAGAGGCCGCAGATTTGATTGACAGGAAGTTAGCGTCTACTCAACCAATGGCCACTTAGGATTCTGTTTTGTGGGCGTTATTTCCTGTACTGTTTTGCATGTCATTTTTTTGTCTTCTAAATTGCTTGTGTATATGTTAGAAGGAAGACCGGAGACGAGGTATGTAAATTGTAATTGTATTTAACACGTCTTACACGTTACGTTCAGATTAATAATATGGCTAACAGTGATTAAAATGGCTGGTTGGAATTGTGCAACCTCATAATAGAAAGAAGTAAATCAATGAGTGTTAGCCTAAGCTGTGCTGCGGGATATTCTGCGTCTGCTGTTGCGTGAAATGATCCAGATACACGCAAACACGAGTTCCTGTTTGCAGATACGAACCAAACAATCTTTATTTGTTCTGGTTAATGTATTTTTTACTGGTTAATTCACGCTAATGTTGACACCGAAGCTAATATAAGTGCCAACTTGTGTTCAACAGAAGCAGTGTACTCTAACATCACTGCTTCGTTTGTCTGCTCGCACTGTAACTTGACAGCAACTTGTCAACTAGATGTAATAACCTGACAGGAATAACGTACTTTTTACGTCATTGAATGCGAACTGTAATTTGCTGCTGAATGGTGCAGTGCAGAGCTCAATTCGCGCCAGTCGTACATTTAAAAGTTCTATTTCATCTCTGTAGGTAGTAACGGATTTAACGGACTTTGCATCTCTTGATCTGGATGGAACCCTAATGAAATGATACGTCGTTCCCGCGCATGCAGTTCAAATTTACCCGCGGGATTTTAGAGCTTCTGTTCTGTCGCTGCTGTGGATGAACCGGAGCCGGTGGCGCTCACCTGGACATGGCCAGCTCACACCTGGCTGATCTGTCCCAGGCCTGGGACAACTACATGGACTGCCGTGCACAGGGCGCAGATCTGCAGGTGAGCGCTAGTAGACGACAAACGTTGTTTGTGGGGCTTGTAAAAGACTTGCTTGATACAGCATTGAAGTCTGAAAGCTATGCAGTTTAAACAGACATAAGTTTTAAAGCTTTGTGGTTGCTAGGCTGTATTAGACTTGGATTTTTTTTAATATCTTGAATTATTGTTTTTAGAAAACAACCATATCTTTAAAAGAAGCACTGTGACTACTACAGTGTGGTTTAATGCAGGGTTTTCAATATTTTAGATGCCACACAGACCCCCAAATAATATGATTATCACCATCATTCGAGGGACCCCAAACCAAACTTTAAAAGACAGCTAGCCTATATATTTTAATGTATAGGCCTAAAGACCCAATTTATACTATAAAAATGTATTATGAATATGTGTATAATATTACTTGGAAAATATTTAGTTTGTTTTAATTTTCGAAAATGAAAATTCTGTTATTGATTACTCACCCTCATGTAGTTCCAAACCCATAAGACTTCCGTTCATCTGACATCTACGCAACTCCCATTTTGATGCTTCAAAAAGTTCATAAAGAGATCGTAAAACAAATCAATATGTATTGAGTGGTTTAGTCCAAATTTTCTGAGGAGACTGTATCACTTTATATGATCAACAGATTGAATTTAGGCTTTTATTCACATAAACTTTGATCAGTGAACATAAACGGAAGCTCAAACGAACCTGCTTGATGTGCGAGAACAAACCTTTAGCGGAAGCTCAAGCGTGCTGCGTAACGCGAGAATGAACCTCATTGGTTCTTGCTGAAGCTCAAACGCGCTGCGTAACGCGAGAATGAACCTCATTGGTTCTTGCTGAAGCTCAAACGCGCTGCGTAACACGAGAATGAACCTCATTGGTTCTTGCTGAAGCTCAAACGCGCTGCGTAACACGAGAATGAACCTCATTGGTTCTTGCTGAAGCTCAAACGTGCTGCGTAACGCGAGAATGAACCTCATTGGTTCTTGCTGAAGCTCAAACGCGCTGCGTAACACGAGAATGAACCTCATTGGTTCTTGCTGAAGCTCAAACGCGCTGCGTAACACGAGAATGAACCTCATTGGTTCTTGCTGAAGCTCAAACGCGCTGCGTAACACGAGAATGAACCTCATTGGTTCTTGCTGAAGCTCAAACGCGCTGCGTAACACGAGAATGAACCTCATTGGTTCTTGCTGAAGCTCAAACGTGCTGCGTAACACGAGAATGAACCTCATTGGTTCTTGCTGAAGCTCAAACGTGCTGCGTAACATGAGAATGAACCTCATTGGTTCTTGCTGAAGCTCAAACGCGCTGCGTAACACGAGAATGAACCTCATTGGTTCTTGCTGAAGCTCAAACGTGCTGCGTAACACGAGAATGAACCTCATTGGTTCTTGCTGAAGCTCAAACGTGCTGCGTAACACGAGAATGAACCTCATTGGTTCTTGCTGAAGCTCAAACGTGCTGCGTAACATGAGAATGAACCTCATTGGTTCTTGCTGAAGCTCAAACGCGCTGCGTAACACGAGAATGAACCTCATTGGTTCTTGCTGAAGCTCAAACGTGCTGCGTAACACGAGAATGAACCTCATTGGTTCTTGCTGAAGCTCAAACGTGCTGCGTAACATGAGAATGAACCTCATTGGTTCTTGCAGAAGCTCAAACGCGCTGCGTAACACGAGAATGAACCTCATTGGTTCTTGCCGGAGCTCAAACGTGCTGCGTAACATGAGAATGAACCTCATTGGTTCTTGCTGAAGCTCAAACGCGCTGCGTAACACGAGAATGAACCTCATTGGTTCTTGCCGGAGCTCAAACGTGCTGCGTAACATGAGAATGAACCTCATTGGTTCTTGCTGAAGCTCAAACGTGCTGCGTAACACGAGAATGAACCTCATTGGTTCTTGCTGAAGCTCAAACGTGCTGCGTAACGCGAGAATGAACCTCATTGGTTCTTGCTGAAGCTCAAACGTGCTGCGTAACACGAGAGTGAACCTCATTGGTTCTTGCTGAAGCTCAAACGCGCTGCGTAACACGAGAATGAACCTCATTGGTTCTTGCTGAAGCTCAAACGTGCTGCGTAACGCGAGAATGAACCTCATTGGTTCTTGCTGAAGCTCAAACGTGCTGCGTAACACGAGAATGAACCTCATTGGTTCTTGCTGAAGCTCAAACGTGCTGCGTAACACGAGAATGAACCTCATTGGTTCTTGCTGAAGCTCAAACGTGCTGCGTAACACGAGAATGAACCTCATTGGTTCTTGCTGAAGCTCAAACGTGCTGCGTAACGCGAGAATGAACCTCATTGGTTCTTGCTGAAGCTCAAACGCGCTGCGTAACGCGAGAATGAACCTCATTGGTTCTTGCTGAAGCTCAAACGCGCTGCGTAACGCGAGAATGAACCTCATTGGTTCTTGCTGAAGCTCAAACGCGCTGCGTAACACGAGAATGAACCTCATTGGTTCTTGCTGAAGCTCAAACGTGCTGCGTAACACGAGAATGAACCTCATTGGTTCTTGCTGAAGCTCAAACGTGCTGCGTAACGCGAGAATGAACCTCATTGGTTCTTGCTGAAGCTCAAACGCGCTGCGTAACGCGAGAATGAACCTCATTGGTTCTTGCTGAAGCTCAAACGCGCTGCGTAACACGAGAATGAACCTCATTGGTTCTTGCTGAAGCTCAAACGTGCTGCGTAACACGAGAATGAACCTCATTGGTTCTTGCTGAAGCTCAAACGTGCTGCGTAACACGAGAATGAACCTCATTGGTTCTTGCTGAAGCTCAAACGTGCTGCGTAACGCGAAAATGAACCTCATTGGTTCTTGCTGAAGCTCAAACGCGCTGCGTAACACGAGAATGAACCTCATTGGTTCTTGCTGAAGCTCAAACGTGCTGCGTAACGCGAAAATGAACCTCATTGGTTCTTGCTGAAGCTCAAACGCGCTGCGTAACACGAGAATGAACCTCATTGGTTCTTGCTGAAGCTCAAACGCGCTGCGTAACGCAAGAATGAACCTCATTGGTTCTCGCACGTCAAGCAAGCTTCAGCTTCCGTTTAACACAACTGATCTATGCGTTGATGGAAAAAATGTGTGAATAAAAGCCTTAAATTAAATCTCATCAATCATATAAAGCGATCAAGTACCTTCATAAAATTTAGACTAAACCGCTCAATTCAAATGGATGAGTTTTTTTACGATCTCTTTATTAATTTTTTGAAGCATCGATCAAAGTGGTAGTTGCGTAGCTTTTAATGGAGGGACAGAAATGCTCAGATATTCTTAAAAATGTTTTAATTTGTGTTCAGAAGATGAACGAAAGACCATTGGGATTTTCGAAAATATTTCTATGGTATAAGCAAAGCATGGTGCATGTCCAAAAAAAAAAGCTTTTATCCGAAGAAACGTACAACATAGAGAAAAAAAACCCCACATGGTTCTACAGTGGATGGTATATATTTGTTGATGCAGTCATAAGCTTTTTAACATCACACAGCAAGAAAACATGTAGATATTATTTTCATAATTACTTCAATACTTGCAGAGGTATCCTGCTTATGCGCTTCTTAATCATATTTGCCGCATACGTGTCTGTTGACTGCAGCTGTTTAGGAGCGACGGCCAAGAATATTTCCGATTATATTGACTGTTGGTTTGATGATTCTCCCTGTAGTCGGGCGTCTGATGCAGAACTACCTGTGGTTTTTATCATAAGATGCACAAGCAAAGTGTCAGAAAATGATCAGACTAGACCGTCTGAGAGACATCAGTGCATTTAGGCTGAGATCAACGTGTGGCCATTTTGATTCACGGGCAGCTAAAACACGTCTGGGTTAATTTGGGTAATTTCTGCAGGTTTAGGGTGTAATTTCTGCAGGTTTTCGGTGTAATTTCTGCAGGGTTTTGGTGTAATTTCTGCAGGTTTTGGGTGTAATTTCTGCAGGTTTAGGGTGTAATTTCTGCAGGTTTTGGGTGTAATTTCTGCATGTTTTGGGTGTAATTTCTGCAGGTTTAGGGTGTAATTTCTGCATGTTTTGGGTGTAATTTCTGCAGGTTTTGGGTGTAATTTCTGCAGGTTTTGGGTGTAATTTCTGCAGGTTTTGGGTGTAATTTCTGCTGGTTTTGGGTGTAATTTCTGCAGGTTTTGGGTGTAATTTCTGCAGGTTTAGGGTGTAATTTCTGCAGGTTTTGGGTGTAATTTCTGCAGGTTTAGGGTGTAATTTCTGCAGGTTTTGGGTGTAATTTCTGCAGGCTTTGGGTGTAATTTCTGCAGGCTTTGGGTGTAATTTCTGCAGGCTTTGGGTGTCATTTCTGCAGGTTTTGGGTGTCATTTCTGCAGGCTTTGGGTGTCATTTCTCCAGGCTTTGGGTGTCATTTCTCCAGGCTTTGGGTGTCATTTCTGCAGGTTTTGGGTGTAATTTCTCCAGGCTTTGGGTGTAATTTCTGCAGGCTTTGGGTGTCATTTCTGCAGGCTTTGGGTGTCATTTCTGCAGGTTTTGGGTGTCATTTCTGCAGGCTTTGGGTGTCATTTCTCCAGGCTTTGGGTGTCATTTCTGCAGGTTTTGGGTGTAATTTCTCCAGGCTTTGGGTGTAATTTCTGCAGGTTTTGGGTGTCATTTCTGCAGGTTTTGGGTGTAATTTCTCCAGGCTTTGGGTGTAATTTCTGCAGGTTTTGGGTGTCATTTCTGCAGGTTTTGGGTGTCATTTCTGCAGGCTTTGGGTGTCATTTCTGCAGGTTTTGGGTGTCATTTCTGCAGGCTTTGGGTGTCATTTCTGCAGGTTTTGGGTGTCATTTCTGCAGGTTTTGGGTGTAATTTCTGCAGGTTTAGGGTGTAATTTCTCCAGGCTTTGGGTGTAATTTCTCCAGGCTTTGGGTGTAATTTCTGCAGGTTTTGGGTGTAATTTCTGCAGGTTTTGGGTGTAATTTCTGCAGGTTTTGGGTGTAATTTCTGCAGGTTTTGGGTGTAATTTCTGCAGGTTTTGGGTGTAATTTCTGCAGGTTTTGGGTGTAATTTCTGCAGGTTTTGGGTGTAATTTCTGCAGGTTTTGGGTGTAATTTCTGCAGGTTTTGGGTGTAATTTCTGCAGGTTTTGGGTGTAATTTCTCCAGGTTTTGGGTGTCATTTCTGCAGGTTTTGGGTGTCATTTCTGCAGGTTTTGGGTGTAATTTCTGCAGGTTTAGGGTGTAATTTCTGCAGGTTTTGGGTGTAATTTCTGCAGGTTTAGGGTGTAATTTCTGCAGGTTTTGGGTGTAATTTCTCCAGGCTTTGGGTGTAATTTCTGCAGGTTTTGGGTGTAATTTCTGCAGGTTTTGGGTGTAATTTCTGCAGGTTTTGGGTGTAATTTCTGCAGGTTTTGGGTGTAATTTCTGCAGGTTTTGGGTGTAATTTCTGCAGGTTTTGGGTGTAATTTCTGCAGGTTTTGGGTGTAATTTCTGCAGGTTTTCGGTGTATTAATTTCTGCAAGGTATTGTTCAGACAGACAGATATTCCCACCTTATCAGACTGTTGGCCACTGTACAGGATCTTCTTGTCTTGATATTTATGTAAGCGAGTGGGTGTGTTTATGTTCACGTGTGTTTGTGGCTGTGCTCTTTACGCTTTCAGTTTCCTTCCGCACCTTCTCGTCAACGCTAAACACTGACACTGTATGACTAGTAAACCTTGTGTGACTGAAGACTGTCTCCTTCCCTGTTGTGATGCTGTTTCTGTTCATTTATCCAGTTGATTTTGAATGATTTATTGTCACCCATCAGGTAAACTGCTCATTTATGCTTGTATGATGGAGTTGCCATTATTTAGGATACTAAAATTTAAACTCTATGCATATAGCAGACTTGTATACCTACACTTACTAGTGGTCCTGTATAAAGTATGTACTGTATAGGGCTTCAATATTAATCGAAGAGTAATTGAAATCCTTATCGTTTCCTTTAATTATTATATAAATGCACAAAGATAAGAAATGCTCTCTTCATTAGAAAAAAAGATCCCAGCTTTAATAATCAAGCATATTTACATTACAAACCTTGTCAGTGAACTCTGAGGGCACGAAAAAAAAAGTTAATTAATCGTAATTAAAGTAAAATGTTCAATTAATCGAGATTTAGATTTTAGGTCTTATTGTCCAGCCAGCCCTAGTACTGTATATTATAATAATATGCACTCATTTGCATTTTCTCTATAAAATACAGTTTATCAATATGTGTATAACCAAAACACTCTATTAGATACTATATCCCACAATGCAATGTACTTGACCTTTCATTTCCAGCATGAAACATAAAAAAATCACCCTGTTTGAGCCATTTTGTATGAGATGAAGATAAGTTATGTTTATAATAAACGGTTCTGTTGTGCAGTTTTGTAGTTTTCCACATTGTGCTGTTACTGATATAGCTGTGGTGTGGCCTTCCCTTTTCTTATTTTAAATTAGTAACTTTTTAGTTTTTTTTAGGTCATAGTTATCGTCTTGGTGTGAACATGCCTTTAGATGTAAAACTTCAGGTTGTAACCATGTTGAGTGCGCTGATAAAACGCGGTTGGCAGATGTGTTGGCTAAACTGAACGCTGGAGAAAAAGGTCATCCGTTAACTGGATGTGCTTCACTAACCACACACTTCTCCACTGCACTACTGGCTGTTATTTCATTGGATGAGACTTTCAACATTTCAGTGTTGCTTTAAATCAGTTGTGGTTTGCGTGAGATGTTTTAAGATGAGATTTGATAGCGGAGATGTTGTTCGCTGACAGGATGCCTGCTGGTCTCACTTCTTGTTGCTATTCATGTCTATACAAGTAGCGTTTTACATTTGTACACTTTATGAGAGAGCATTTTTCCTCTATAGTACACACTGAATTGATTTATTGTGGGTGAGTTACTTTCATTCTCATTTGTAGTGGTTTCATGTGAGTGTCTAATGTTAATGTGAAGAGTCCTGATGAAATAATGGGTTTTAATGACTTGTATTCTCTTGTAGCAAGTATGTCTTAGCTGGGATTGAGTAGTTAAAGGACAAGTTCGGTATTTTACACTTAAAGCCCTGTTTACAGATCGTATCTGATGAAATATAACGGTTAAGATTAAAATTTGGACACATGCTCCTGTCCCGAGAATTTTAGTTTTATTTAGCTTTCCCCCCTCACCCCCACAATGGTTGTCTATGTGCACTGGCAGATTCCTTCCTAAAACACATTAAACTTTCGTTTACAAAGACGTGAAACTCACTGAGTGGTCAGGGGTGTTCACTGATACGGTCCCAAAAAAAAAAACGCTGAAAAAGATGCTTTCCAACAGGTTTTATCGTAGTGTTTGTCCAACTCCATTGATTGTATTGAATGTGCTGTGTGAGGTACGGTATTCCTCCGCCGCTTCTTCTTCTGCTTCTTCTGTGTATTAAATGAAATGCCAGCGGTTTGCTTGCAATCGGCAAAGGTGCATTATCGCCACCAACTGGTGTCTATTATTCAAGCTCTCAACGGAAGAATCTGGGTGTGACGCGTTTGGCAAAATAGGTCCACAAACGCTAAATAAAACTAAAATTCTCGGGACAGGAGCATGTGTCCAAATTTTAATCTTAACCGTTCTATTTCATCAGATACGATCTGTAAACAGGGCTTTAAGTGTAAAATACCGAACTTGTCCTTTAAATCCGGTTTCCCTGTGAAGTCTGTCCAGATACACTCTTCCCATTGAACTTTAAACAGTTCAACCAGAAGTGAAAGTTGTGTCATGACATTTACTCCTCCTTATGTTGTTGCAAAAAATGGTTTTAGGACACACAAAACTATCCAGTTTGGAGTTAATATGTGGGGATTACAGAGATAATTTGATTAATTATGTCTGGCCAATACTTTAGATCTTTACTTTGGCAACATTTGGGTGGTTGACGTGACTTTTGGGAAGTGCACATGTCCTGTTGTGTAACTCCATCAGGATCTCAGTTCATCAAAGTTAATCACAAACATGAGTTCTTCATATTGGCATCAACTGTAGTGCTGTGTTGAAAAAATCGATTCACCAATTCTAAATCGATTTTCATATTAATTTCTAAAGATCGATCCGTAACTCAGAGGATCGATTTAATAACAGGACTACATTTTCCCCATAAACACACTGAGACACGGCGACCGGCGGCGCTGCTAATGCGGTTTCTCTGAATCCACTTGTTGACAAGAAAGGAGGAATGAATCGTTCACATAGCGCGTTTTTTTGTGCGTGCAAATTCGTTTTCTAGGCGCGCCTCTGTTCATGGTTGCATAGCAACGGCAGACGCAAAGGGAAAGCACGCGCTTGTTGAGAGGAGAAAGCGGTGCAAACTCGTGCAAACTGCGCTCTCCATGATGACGAGGAAGTATCATCAAATAATTAATTGATTTCTAGCCCTTGCATTAGCTTTACTACTAGATATATTCATTGAGATGAGAAATAAAAAGCCGCCCTGTACAGCTATGATCGGTTCGTTGTATCTAGTTTAAAAGGCCTTATAAATATGAACGCAGTTTTGGATTAAATAAAAGGACAGTCAATTAAGTCAAATAAAACACGTTTTATCTCCTGTTTAGTTGGTAACACTACATTAAGACACCATTCATTAACATTAATGCCTTATCTAACATCAATACATTGAGTGAACAATACATTTTTACAACATTAATGTATGTTTGTGAATGTTATTTAATACAAACACTTGATTGTTCATGAACAGTTAAAACTTTTGATTTTAAAAATATAAGATCGGATCGGATCGAATCGAATCGAATTGAATAATGATAATCGATTCAAGATCTTGAGAATCGGAATCGAATCGATTCTTGAAATTTGAATCGATACCCAGCACTAATCAACTGATCGATCTCATCAGATCTTTCTCTGAAACGGCACCAGTCAAATGTTTAGACACAGCGACTTCTTTAGATCAAAAGATTTTTAAGGCTGTGAGAGATTCATACATTTTTTGTTAGAAGTCGTGTATCTCTCATGCAACTGTATTGCTCTGCTCGTGTGTTTTAGATCAACATCTGCAGGGATAAATATGAGAGTTCATTCTTTAACTCTTAAAGTCCTCCTCTAGTCAATAATTGTATCCCTTAAAAGTTAAAACTCATCTTTAATCACCAAAATTACATATTTAAATGTTTTTTCCTTGAAAAAAAATGTCATACATGAATGTAACTTGACACCCTTGCCTTATTTAGTATACACAGTTCTATGAATATGCAAATGAGCCCCGCCTCCACTCACTCACTCACTCACTCAGAGATCCACTGGTTGACGATCACACGTTGATCTGATTGGTTACAAGGTAGTTTGTGACGTCAGAAACACAACGATTTGAACAGATGTTTTATAACATCATCAGTGATCACTGTCCTCTTCAGAGCTAATTTCCCAGCACATTCATCTCAAACATATTCTCATTTTCAACATCTTCAAAATCAATATTTTGATTCTTCAGCTTCTCCAGATCCACCATCAAGTGACACTAAGATATGATTGCGTTCAGTATTGCTCTGCAGTAAATCACTGAGCCATTTCTAGTTTTTCTGATGACGCTTCCCATTCTTTTGTTTTCTGCCTGCGGTAACATTTACATTTACATTTACATTTAGTCATTTAGCAGACGCCTTTATCCAAAGCGACTTACAACTGAGGACTACAACAAGCGAGTCATCGTGAAGAAGCAAAAATAACGCAAGAAGTGCTCAAAATACAAAGTTCTGGAATTGCTCAGAGTAGCATAAGCCAAAACAAAGGAGGGTAAAGGAGAGGTTTTTTTTTTTTTTTTTTTAAATTTTTTTTATGTAAACGATGAGTGAAGCGTCACTTCATCAGTGTGTATCAGACATCGCCACCAGGGTGGGAAATCAGCACCAGCCAATGGTGGGTACTTTTTCAAAGTGGCGGGTAACTTTTCCCTGTATATAAGCCACAGTGGCGAATGCGACTTCAGTCGAAAAAAACCTGAATCCATGGCAATTCGAGCATCTTTTACAGGCGGATTCCTCTTCGCTCAGTTCAGTGGGCTTTGCACCGATTGGTTCGCGCAGTTACGCCGCTCTGCCATTGGTTCGTGCAGTTCCCACTGACCAGCCAATAGTGTGCGAGTAACTTAACATTCTCATTTTCCGCTAGATATTTTCCATTCCACTTGTCTATACAAGTGTATTTGCCGACGTGTGTTATTCATATCAGACACACAGTCGCCCTATTGGCCCAACCCTATTACTGAGATATATATATATATATATATATATATAAGTTTATTGAATAGGATAAACCCCTTGAGATGAACCATCTCGTTTTCGAGGGGGTCCTAATTTACAATACAAGGAACAAATCAAAACACATTACAATAAAATACAGTACAAAAAATAAATAAAAAAATGAGTAAACATGTAGGCCTACAATTACTGTCGAATATGACCAAACTGACTAATGGTCTCGCAGGCTTTTTCCACATCACTTTTTATTTGCCTATATTAATAAAATATGTATTAATAATAATAAAAAATAGTGTATTGAAGCAATTCAAAATATGCTAGTGCACTTTTTTTTTTTTGAATTCCGGAAAAAGGTGCTGGTAAAAAATATAAGTGGCTGGTAAAATTGGGCAAAAAAGTGAAATTTCCCACCCTGATCGCCACCTTCTGGAATAAAGGTGAATTGCAATTATTAATTCATCAAAGATTCAATTATTGTTGACCAGAAAAAAAAAAAATACTCACACTGTTACACACCTATACAAATTTTACAAAAAATATATGGAAAATTATTTTATAATTAATTGTATATTTTTTTCCTCATATTGTTTAATTTATTTGTCTAACTTCAAAAAATGAATGAAGGTACGTTCACACTACAAGCGACTTTGTCGCTGCAGGTCGCCAGTGGCTGGCGGTGAGGTCGCTAGTGGGCGTTCCCGCTACTGGTTGCCTAGTAATGTTTGTGAGTGACATTCACGGATGTTTCTCCATGTTGTAAACAACAAATCCGTTTTCTTGCCACTACAAACATACATTCTGGAAGGAAAATTCTAAATATAAATGGAATCAGTATAACACGCATAATATTAAAGGGGTCATGACATGAGAAACCAAATTTGCCTTGATCTTTTGGTATATAAGAGGTCTTTGTACCATTTAAACGTCCTGCAAGTTTCATAGCTTAAGACTTCCTCCCCATTATAAACGAATCATTTATTTAATCAAGCTCTAAATACAGCTCGTTCTGGATCCATGGTAAGAAGTGACGTCACGGTGCGAAGTGACGTACCAGCGTTTGCATATGACCGCCTCCAGCAGAAGACAGTTACGCTTAAAGCGCAAGACAACTACGCTCATTTCATATCATTGTCGCGCCCGCGCGCTGCGCGCCTCACAAGTGTTCAGTCGACGGACAGCGAGTGGGTCTGTGTACAGGGAAATTACGATGCCGCAGATGTGCTGTTCCTGCTGTGGACAAACAACATATTTGAATACGCTGCGAAGGATCCAGTCGTCAGGGGAAATGGATGCACTATGTTTTGCGGACGTCTCAGTCACGGCAGTGTTAGTTTAAGCGTTTGTTCTGTACATTTGAAGGATGACTGTTTTGAGCTTTGCCAGAAAACTGTTGCTCAAAGATAAGTCCGTGCCGACTATTCTGGGCTCAACATCGACGACGCAAACTGTAAGTAATGTATTTAAAACTTTAAACTACTTTTTAAATACGCTGAAAGATCTAGTCGTCAGGGAAAAATGGATGCACTTTATTTTTTGCGGACGTCCCAGTCACGGCAGTGCTAGTTTAAGCGTTTGTTCTATACATTTAAGGATGACTGTTTTGAGGAAAAAATCCCAATATGATGCTTGGCTTTGCCAGAAAACTGTTGCTCAAAGATAAGTCCGTGCCGACTATTCTGGGCTCAACAACGACGACGCAAACTTACTTTTTACCATGGCTAATATAAACAGATTTGTATAAGAGAATCTTGAAAATATGTCGCCTTTCTAGTATGCCTACATGTGATTAGTTAAATAATGTTAAACTGTTAGCAAATTAAGCTATAGGATAATTATGCAACAATAATCCGTTTTCAAGTGTCTCGGGTTAATTTTTTTTTATTAATTCAAAATAGTTTCACTTTCCATGTGGACACGAGCTGATCCAGTCTTCGTTGTTGTGGTGATGGTTCATTTTCCTCTGATTCTGGCTCAAACATAATAAGGTTTTATCATCGCAAGAGCCATCGCTTCGCATGCATCACCCGCTAATAAACAGTTGCGCCGAATCCGCACAGGTTCTGGCTGGGGGCGTTAATAATTGATGCATAGGCACTGACGTTAGCCAATCACAGCAGTGGGCGTTAACACTGAACTCTTAAAGGGGAAACACCCCCCAAACAGACTGTTTGACTCAGAGGATGAGAAACAGGGTGGGAAAAGGTCATAAATCACTACATTTTAAAAGTTTTTTGTAAAAAAAACTATAGTAATACTATAATTGCACCTAAGGGAACATAATAACAAAATAAAAAAAACCATGTCATGACCCCTTTAAAGATGAACAAGAATTGTGATGCTTTTTGCCATCGCGTCTATTTAACTGCAGCAAACGGGCAAATACCGTCTATATGTGTTCACGAAACCAATCAGACTCTGAGTCCGTACTGTGAACACCACTGTATGTACACGGAGATACATCACAACTTATAGCACAGTTTCTGACGGCTAAAATTAGCTTCTCGTTCAACTTGACTCTGTCAGAGAGTGACGGATGATCACGCGCGCTCCCCTGACTTCACTCCTATTGGTTGTCGCTCCCGAAAGTCGCTCTTCATTTGCATAAAGTTAAACAGATCTCAACATTGTCGCGTCGCCAGACACGCCCCATCAGGTCGCCAACGGCCGCGATCACGCGTGTCGCCGGAAAACGCCCGCTCCCCATTGAAATGATTGGTAACGTTTCGCTTTGTCGCTTGTAGTGTGAACGCACCTTCATGAGGAGGGTACTGAATGACATCCCGGGTCACAGGCATTTTCTAAATCACGTTTAAGCAATTGTTTGGTTCAACATCCTGTGGTTCTGCTTTTGGAAACTCTAAACGTCTATCCTCTCCGCCGACGCCCCACTTTCTGCCAGATTGCACATTTTGCTCAGTGGATGGATAGTTAATTGACTCAACACTTGAATAATTCATCTCTCTCTCTCTCTGGTGAGTCACGTTTCCACCGCCGTCTTACTGGCTGTGATGTAATAGTTACAACTGTTGTACGATTACTAATTTTTACTAGTCAACTATTGGTTTAGGAAAGTCCTTGGCTCAATTTTTACATCACACTCTTAAAAAAGTGTTCTTTTGGGCATAATTGATGGATCCACGAAGAACTTTTAACGTACAAGCAATCTTTCCACTGCACAAAACGTTTTTTATAGTTGAATAAAGGTTCTTTAGATGTGTTAGAATGTACATGTTTGTGTTCAGTTTCAGCAGCATTTGCTGATAATTTGATTAGTTTCCACAGTCCAAATAAACTCATGTCATCTCAAATGTCTACATTATCTGCAGGTTTTCGAACACAAATTCAAGTTCACTTTATTTTAATGTATAATTCCAAATATGTGACCCTGGATCACAAAATCAGTCTGGAGTCGCACGGGTATATGTGTGGCAATAGCTAACAATACATTGAATGGGTCAAAATTATCAATTTTTCTTAATAATCATTAGGATATTAAGTAAAGATCATGTTCCATGAAGATATTTTGTACATTTTCTACTGTAAATTTTAGGAGTGGGCGATATAGCCTCAAAATTATATCACAATATTTCAAGAATATTTGCGATAATGATATTTATGACGATATAGACTTTTTTAAAGAAAATGTTCTTATTACGTTTATCTCATCTAAATGTTTGCTCACTCATTGCGCTTTTACAATGGGGTATTTTTTTTGTTAAGAATTTACACTACACAAGGAAGCTTGATTTCAATCTTTGAATTAAATTGAAAAAAGTAGCAAAAATGTATACAAAATAATAAAGATACAAATAAAGAAAAAGTTTTTGGGTTAGTCTAACACTAGTATTCAGAAATACTAAAGAAACTGAATAAAGTAATCAAATGTAAAATAACACATTCTTTTAGTTCTGATTCCTGACTAAATTAAATACATAGGCTATTCATTCTCATTCCTTACCATTAAAGCTATATTTTGTTGTTTTGACGACAACATTAATGACAGACACATATGGCTGCTGTCACTTTTAGAGCTATAGTGTACCGATCCATTGCTGTTTTCATTATACTGTCTGTCACACGAGTTTTATACATAACCGACTGCGTTTAATATTTAGATTTTTTTGCACCCTCAGATTTTCAATAGTTGTATCTCGGCCAAATATTGTCATATCCTAACAAACCACACATCAATGGAAAGATTATTTATTCAGATATATTTAGATTTATAGAGTTATATATAAATCTCAATAAAAAAAAGGACCCTTATAACATTAGGGCTGGGTATCGATTCAGATGTTCCAATTCGATTCAATTTCGATTCCCGATTCGACTCAATGAATATAGATTTAATAAAAATCCTTTATTTATTTTTAAAAGGTGAACATAAGTTTACGAGTGGTTAATTAATAAAAAGAAATAGAGCCACAAACCTGTATATTAAACTTTTATTTTATTTTAGTTACTCTTGGGTACATTAAAACCCAACTTCAAATGCATACAATGAATAGACAGGATTTTGATGCAAGATGAAAAATTGATGCTGAAAATTAGACAAGTCAGAACAGTCGCATGCCTTGATCAATCAGGATCAGGTTATTTTATGTTTAAGATCAAACTAACATAAAATCTCACAGCATTATCTGTAAAATGGAGGCTGCAAGCCTAGAACAGTGAAGGAAAACTAATACTGGCTTATAAATAAATATGGCAAAAAAAAATATTTTTGGCCTTTGAGAATCGATTTTGAATCGACAACATTTGAAAAATCGATTTTTTTGCCCAGCCCTACTTATAACTTTGTTGTCCAGGGTAACATATATTTGACCATTACAAGTTTGCTATAAGGTAATGTCACACAGCCTCACTTGTGGTCAGAGGAGCTGATTGTGGTACAACTGCGCCACACTGTATTACTGTAGTACCTCATACTGCACATCTTCAAGTCACTCACATACATGTGTACATGTCTGTTCGATAGGCATCTCCGAGTTGTTCTCACTTCTGCATTTTTCCATCCTGGTTCCCGGAGGAATGTACAACTCAAAATTCTCCTCATGATGCTCATCATAAAAGCAGAGACCAAATTAGATCAGTCGCTATTATGACCGGAAAGAACATTACACAACAGTCATGCTCTGTAGGAACCGGGTCATATGGCACAAATGAACTGGATTTAGAAATATATCGAGCTTGAGAAGTAGAGACATTTATTAAAAGGACAATTTCACCAACTTTGCAGATCACTTAGTGCATATACTTCTTGTTTAGTACTAAAATATTTTCTCTATATTACAGCAGTTTTGGGGAAAGTTACTTTTAAAAGTCATGCATTATAATATTGCGTTACTCCCTGAAAAAAAAAAAAAAACTAATTACATTACTTTTTGCATTTCTTTTTTCTCATCTGGACTGGGCTTGCTTGTTTGTTTTTTAATAACAGCAAGAACAAAAAGAAACGTTCTATTTTGGCACTTTCACACCAAAAATTATATGAATAATCCTCAGGCTAAGGGAAATGCAAGTTCACACCTGACATTGCTTCATAAGTATTTGTATTCTTTAAAGTCCCCCTGTTGTGAAAATCAAGTTTTTAATGTAGTTTATGTGTCCATGTGGTGTTTTTAATATGCTTTAAGAGACTAATCATGTGTAAGTTCATAAGTTGACAGCATTGCTGAGTAGGGGTGGGAATCCTTTACCAATGACAAACGGAGACATTAAAGTGTCTTTTTCACATTTATTAAGTTAAATTCTCAGGGAAGTCCCTTTTATCAAAAACATTGTCTGGTTCTCAATTGCTACTCATTAGTAGCTAGCTATAAAATAAGTTGGAACAAAACAAAAGTGCTTCTTCATAATACAAAATGGTTGAAAATAGATGCAGTTTACCACAATATATCATGTAGAACACAACCGGTGAAGACAAAAAAAACATCTATATTTCTCAGTCAGACACAGTAAACTTAAAGAATAACAAGTTATGAAAATAAAGTGCTTCTTTCAAAATGAATAATAGTCCTACCCCTAAGCTACCTGGCGATGAAGCAGCGATAGACCGAGGTTTTTTTTTTTTTTTTTTTGCCCTCTCGGAGTTGGCAGGGAGTTTCGTGAAGCACTGCAGTGTGCGTTGGTCTGCAGTGTGCGTTGGTCTGCAGCTGGCGGCTGACTGTACGTTCACACCGCCGCCGACTTGAGCTGCAAAAACGCTATGGCCGCCCTGTCAAGGACGCTTGTCAAAAAGTACGGGGAATCTTGTTGACGCTTTGGCCGCTCTGACGTAGCAGCATTCACAATGAAATGTAAACAGAAAAAACAAGCAATGCATTCGGCAGTTTAGGATATCGCACAAGATTTGTCAACACAGAAAACATTTCATCACTGGAGAGTTTTTTTCCCGACACCATCGTATTAATTGATTTTGATTAATATGCGCGAGGGAGAGAGAGAGAGAGCAGACAGCGCTCGGGTGAGTGCGCGCGCGCCGCCGGCTCTCTCTCTCTGCTCGTTCTTATGCCCTGTCAAGCGCGCCCTGATAAACTGACAGGACTTAAAACACATGCAAATGGTAGGAACGAAAGATCTCCCTCTCATCCATTTGCTTCCTTTTTGTTTTAGTGATTTGCCGCTCATGTCCCGTATACCCGTATCTGTAGTTACAAAAATGGAGGTGAACAGCCAGCTGATTTTATTTATTTATTAAATCGATTCTTGGACATTTCAGATCGATTCTGAATCGTTGCCAATGAGAATCTAGATTCTTCTGTGAATCAATTTTTTTGGCACACCCCTATTGCTGAGTATTTTCTGCTTAAAACTGCAGTGAACCAAAGACAGTCTCAAAAACACGGTTTGAAATCGCTGGTGTTTCTGACGTCACAAACTACCTTGTAACCAATCAGATCAACGTGTGATCGTCAACCAGTGGATCTCTGAGTGAGTGAGTGAGTGAGTGGAGGCGGGGCTCATTTGCATATTCATAGAACCGCGTATACTAAATAAGGCAAGGGTGTCGAGTTACATTCAAGATATTTGAAGGCATGACGAATTTTTTTTTCAAGAATTTTTTTTTTACAAAATTTACAAAATATGTAATTTTGGTGATCAAAGATGATTTTAAAAGATGACTACAGGGGGACTTTAACATATTTATTTATTGCAGGTTTGTGTAATATTCTGAGTTTGCAGTTCAATCTTTTTTCATTTTTTTTCATTGACTGAATCAGTGTTTTGCAAGTGAGATGAGTAAATGCTCAAATTTAGTCTAGAACTGCAATAAACCATCACACATGTTCACTCAACACCACTGCACTTTCTCACGAACTCTCTCCACATGGCGACAGGAGAGCTGTCAGTCAAAAAAATTTAAAACAAAGTAACTTGATTTACTTATTACTTTTAAATTTACAACAAAATATCTGAGGTACTTTTTAAAGTAGCCTAATGTGCTATACTTTACTAGTTACTTGAAAAAGTAATCTGATTACATGACTCAAATTACTGTACATGCACACTAGGGGTGAAGTAGAAATTATATTCTGCACATGCAGCTTTAACTAGAAATGTTTTGATCTTATCCTCAACATCAGATCTGTCTTATTTCATGTACGAAACACTACAAGCAAAAACAAGAACTGCTTTTTGCATTTTTGGTTTTTGACCTCAGTAGCAGAACAAAAATGACACTTCTGCAAACCCACTGTACATATTCTGCGACAACTCGATTGAACTGTACCTACACTAACTGTGTGACTTCCGTGCAGCGTGTGTGTGTGTGTGTGTGTGTGTGTGTGTCTGAGATGTGGAAATGTGGTGATTTACAGGCAAAAGAAAACGTATGGTCAACGGCAGTCTCTCAACTAGTAATGAACTAGTGCTAAAATTACTCAAACCTAAAGAGTGAGTGAAATAAACAAGTGCATTCTTAGAAAAGATGTGCTTTTGTATTCTTCAATATCATAATGCAGTATTGAGCATAAATAATGGGCATTTGAAATTACTGTTACAGGTGCTGTTATTAAAAACTAAAACTACAGGTGAAACTTGAAAATGAACTAGAATATGGTGCAAAAGTTCATTTATTTCAGTAATTCAACTTAAAAGGTGAAACTAATATATTATATAGACTCATAACATGCAGAGTGAGATATTTCAAGCATATTGTGAAAAGGTTTTCATAAGCTGTAAACCATAATCATCAAAATTATAACAAATAACGGCTTGAAATATCTCACTTTGCATGTAATGAGTCTATAGAATATATTAGTTTCACCTTTTAAGTTGAATTTCTGAAATTTTGCACCATATTCTAATTTTTTCAGTTTCACCTGCATATATATATATATATAATTGGTTTTGTTAATTGGAGTAAAGCTGAAATAAATGTTGCTTGGAAACTAACTGAAAATAAATAAATAAATTGAGTGGAAGTATTAAAACGACTAAAGAGAAAAATAAGTAATATTAAAAAGCTGATCAAAATATTAAAGCACATGACAAAATTACTTAAAATGAAAATATAAAAATAAAAGCTAATTCAAAGTATTAATAAATACTATAATAGGATATAAATAATATTAAAATAACACAGGATAGTCTGATAGTCCTTCAGTTGTAATTGAGTTATATAAAATGTAGACATATGAAGTTGAATTGCCTAAATTCACTGTTAGAAAGCATTCGAGTTTGTTTGATTTAACCCGTTTTAATTTGTTTTAAATATCACTTGCATAAGTTGTGTTGGGATTATCATCTGTACAGTGATTTAAAACCATGTTTTATGTTGCAGTTCCTGAAAAAGTCACCAGCAAACTAGTTATTATTATTATTTTTCGGCCTAGCATTTGCAAACCTCACAGAAGCTAATAAGATTCATTGACGTGCTTTAATTCAAAATACAACTTTACTGGCAATATGCATAAAGTGTATGCGTTAATTAAATTAGATTATTCATAATGAATCTTTGTGCTTCGATGCTTAAGAATCCAATGTAACCTAATGTGTCTGTGAATCTAATGCGTTTACATTAATATCATCAATCCCCTGATCTCAGCGCTGCTGTTTTATTCATGTTTTGTGGAGTTCACTAGTGTGACTCTGACACGAAACACAACCCGTTCCTGTAAATGCTGTTTTTTCCCCCCGTATCCAGTGACACTGTATCAGTGCTTGTATTGAGAAGTCCAGCTCTTGGGTCACATGGACTTTGGGAAATTATGACCCGTAGTGGAAAACACTGACTGTAAATAAGAGTCTGAATCATTGCAGTCACAGGCTGTGTTTCCAATATAGTAGCATACTATTTTTTTCATTATAATATGTGACCCTGGAGCACAAACCCAGTCTGGAGCCGCACGGGTATATCTGTGGCAATAGCCAACTATACATTGTATGGGTCAAAATTATCAATTTTTCTTTTATGCCAAAAATCATTAGGATATTAAGATCATGTTCCATGAAGATATTTAGTAAATTTACTACCGTAAATATATAAAACATGTATTTTTGTGAGTGAATGCAGCACAATCGTGAACATAAATGCACAACTTTAAAGGAGATTTTCTCAATGTTTACATTTTTTTGCTCTTCAGATTCCAGATTTTCAATAGTTGTATCTCGACCAAATATTGTCCTATCATAACAAACCACACATCAATGGAAAGATTATTTATTCAGCTTTCAGATGATGTATAAATCTCAATTTCAAAATTGTGACCCATGTGACTGGTTTTGTGGTCCAGGGTCACATATAGTTAGTATATATGTTGTGCACAGTATGTGACTTTTCTGTATGCATGTAATACATATTAGAGGATGGATACCCGACCCGAGCCCGACGGGACCCGCCGGTACCCGACGGGCCGGGTTTGGACAGATATTTAGAAATTATGTTCGGGTTCCGGTCGGGCTCGGTCACATCAGCGCGATAAGGCATTGAACATTTTAAATTTAAAACAGGTTATTATGTAGGTAGCCGATGTGCCTGATGCTTTCACTTGATGCAAACGATCGTTTTTGTGATTTAAAGGGGTCATGACATGTTTTTTTTTATTTTATTATTATGTTCCCTTAGGTGCAAATATAGTATTACTATAGTTTTTTTTACAAAAAACTTTTAAAATGTAGTGATTTATGACCTTTTCCCACCCTGTTTCTCATCCTCTGAGTCAAACAGTCTGTTTTGGGGGTGTTTCCCCTTTAAGAGTTCAGTGTTAACGCCCACTGTTATGATTGGCTAACGTCAGTGCCTATGCATCAATTATTAACGCCCCCAGCCAGAACATTTGCGGATTCGGCGCAACTGTTTAGTAGCGGGTGATGCATGCGAAGCGATGGCTCTTGCAATGATAAAACCTTATTATGTTTGAGCCGGAATCAGAGGAAAATGAACAATCACCACAACAACGAAGACTGGATCAGCCCGTGTCCACATGGAAAGTGAAACTATTTTGAATTAATAAAAAAAAATTAACCCGAGACACTTGAAAACGGATTATTGTTACATAATTTTCCTATAGCTTAATTTGCTAACAGTTTAACATTATTTAACTAATTCCAATGAAATGATAGGGTGTACCACGGACAAAAATGCATGCACAGACAGGCCATCTTTGAAGATGCAGCATTGATAAAGGCAACATTTTTAATTTTCTATCACATGTAGGCCTACTAGAAAGGCGACATATTTTCAAGATTCTCTTATACAAATGTGTTTATATTAGCCATGGTAAAAAGTAAGTTTGCGTCGTCGTTGTTGAGCCCAGAATATTCGGCACGGACCATAGAGCAACAGTTTTCTGGCAAAGCCAAGCATCATATTGGGATTTTTTCCTCAAAACAGTCATCCTTCAAATGTATAGAACAAACGCTTAAACTAACACTGCCGTGACTGAGACGTCCGCAAAACATAAAGTGCATCCATTTTTCCCTGACGACTGGATCTTTCAGCGTATTTAAAAAGTAGTTTAAAGTTTTAAATACATTACTTACAGTTTGCGTCGTCGATGTTGAGCCAAGAATAGTCGGCACGGACTTATCTTTGAGCAACAGTTTTCTGGCAAAGCTCAAAACATTCATCCTTCAAATGTACAGAACAAACGCTTAAACTAACACTGCCGTGACTGAGACGTCCGCAAAAAATAAAGTGCATCCATTTTTCCCTGACGACTGGATCTTTCGCAGCGTATTCAAAGATGTTGTTTGTCCACAGCCAGGAACAGCACATCTGCGGCGTCGTAATTTCCCTGTTCACAGACCCACTCGCTGGCCGTCGACTGAACACTTGTGAGGCGCGCGGCGCGCGGGCGCGACGATGATACGAAATGAGCGTAGTTGCCTTGCGCTTTAAGCGTAGTTGTCTTGTGCTGGAGGCGGTCTATATGCAAACGCTGGTACGTCACTTCGTACCGTGACGTCACTTCTTACCATGGATCCAGAACGAGCTGTATTTAGAGCTTGATTAAATAAATGATTCGTTTATAATGGGGAGGACGTCTTAAGCTACGAAACTTGCAGGACGTTTTAATGGTACAAAGACCTCTTATATACCAAAAGATCAAGGCAAATTTGGTTTCTCATGTCATGACCCCTTTAAAATACATGTAAAATATTACCATAACATCCGTCTTCCTGTGTGCGGACATTTGTTTATGTAGCCGTGACAACAAACCATGTGCATAATGTGCGCGCGCCAGTGTCAAGAACGCTTGTTGCTCCGCGCGCTGATGCGCTCATTCTGTTGACATTTCCGATTGCCTTCCTACAGTTGCTTAATAAAAGCGGGCTTTCACAAACAAACGTACAATTGTCATTAGTATGAGAAAAAAATTAGTATGGTTCGGTTACTGCTCTGTCGGACGCGGGCCGGGCTCGGACAGAAAAATTCGGCCCGATCCGCACTCTAATACATATGACCTACTTTAGGTAAAATGCAATATTGTACAAAGCAATTGACTTGACCTTTCATTTTCAGTGTGACAGAAATGTGGTTTTGCCTTATTCAATCTGAATGCCAAATATATATATTATTACCCCAAAAAATAAAAATGCAAAACAGCAGTTTTTAGAACAAATTTGATCACCGCAATGTCAAGACTGCTTTATTTCTATAGCGCTTTATACAATACAGAATGTCTCAAAGCAGCTTTACAGAGATAAACAGGAAAATAATGATTCAATGATGCAAATAATTAAATTCGGCTGTAAAGCGACTTTAAAAAGACAATAGCAAACATTTATTTTTCAGCTGAAATCAGTTCAGTCTTGATTCAGTTTGGTTCAATAATTTTGTGAAGTTCATCAATTATGGATTGAGTTCAATTCAATGTGAATGAAATGTGATGTGGTCACGTGTCAACAGTGTAGTATAATACTGTTGTAGATATTTATGCAAGACCTACAGTTTTGTAACCATTTTTTGGGTTCACTTACGCCTCAGGTGATTAGTTCAAAGAACCTGTATGTGTAACCATGAGTAAAGATGAAAGCATTACAAGTGAAAGTAAAAGATAACGTAACTTCGTATCCCATGATGCTCTGTTTGTTCAGTCAGATTGAACTTTGATCTGATTCTCTCTAAATCTACAAACTAGTTAGTTACATCCTCCTTAACCTTCCCGTTTCACTGTCCTTCTGTTCATCTTTTGTTTTCCTCTCGGTGTATCGTCATCTTTATCTTCTGTTTGTCTCATTCCATCGGTCTCTCCAGCATCTCGCTGTCCATTGAGCCCTTTACCTTCATCTGACGTTCAGATAGTGGGACCCTGATTCTCTGGTGAGTGTCAGAAGGTCATGACCTCTGCTACCTTCAATAACCCTGTCTTGAAACCTTAGACTACTAACAAGTTGTATGGAGAGACTAAATTAGAGTGTGTTGTTGGACTGATCGAGGTCCTTAACGGGGTCATGAACTGCATTATTTTATTATTTTATAATGGTTCCTGGGGTGCACTTATAATGTTTAGTATGATTTATATATAAAAAATGGTCATAATTTAGAAATAAAAGGCGTTTTTCCTACCCTGATTTGAAGGGGCGTGACTTCAGTGTAAACACCCACTGCTGTGATTGGCTGACATCTTTGCATATGCAAATAGCTAGTATTACATGTTACATTACATTACAAACTTTTAACATGTTTTTACTATTACAGTTCTCCAAGTTTATAAATCATAAAAAGTGTTGATTATAGCATTATATTCAGATCTATAGGATTATATGCAGATCTATAGCATTATATGCAGATCTATAGCATTATATGCAGATCTATAGCATTATATTCAGATCTATAGCATTATATGCAGATCTATAGCATCATATTCAGATCTATAGCATCATATTCAGATCTATAGCATCATATTCAGATCTATAGCATCATATTCAGATCTATAGCATTATATGCAGATCTATAGCATTATATGCAGATCTATAGCATTATATTCAGATCTATAGCATTAGCCTATATTTGGATCGTGGCATGAAAGCTTGCGGTGGATGAACATTATAGCCGATCTCAGCATGTTGTGCATGAATGCAGTGATCTCGTCAGTGTAACTCGATTTCTGCACACTAACGAATGCTTTCATCATAACTAACTGTGCAAACACAATGCAAAATATAGCTGCAAGCAGCGATTACGGGCCCAAGCCGGTGGCACCGCCACCCTGGTGCCTTTAGTTACACTAAAGGCACCGGGTTGGCGCTGCCACCGGCTTGGGCCCTCCATCGCTGCTTGCAGCTATATTTATTTATATATATATATATATATATATATATATATATATATATATATAAAGCCGCCACCCCCGTTGCCTTTCGGGTTCCTGTGCACGACGGGCAATAACGTAACCCCGCTTTGACTGTCGAGAAGAAGTCTGCTTTAGAGCTTGTATCAGTGTGAGTCTTTCTGCTCCCCTCCAAACACACACAGAAAAGGGGGGGGGGGGCTGTCTGTGTGTTTATAATTTAGCAATTTAGCGTCCTCAATGTCTTAACTTCATGCTGACCGAGTTTGGTGAAGATCAAATTAAATTTCTTGGAGGAGTATATAAAATTCCAGGGGCGTGCGTTTTCATACAACCCATAATAGCCGACTTCCTGTTGGGCTGGCGTAAAACTTAGAGCACGAAAGTTGTTCGGCCCGATGAGATCTATATGTGTACCGAGTTTCATACTAATTCATGCAATATTCAGTTTGATATATGGACCAAGTTTTCGGACCCCGTTAAAGGGGGCGCTGTTGAGCCCCCCTGCCACGCCCGGGTACCAGCTTCAGCCCGGCCCTAATGGCCGCAGGTTCTGACCTGTGTGCAAAGTTTCAAGAGTTTTCGAGCACGTTAAGGGCCCCAAAAGTGCCCAAGAAGTCCCACACAGCAGAGAAAGGGTTAAAATAAAGCCCCCCCCTCCTCTCTCACACACACAGACACTGAGAGAGACTGGCAAAATTCCCATCAAATCACATTCAAACCAAAATATCTGACTTCCTGTTGGTCGGAGCTAATGACTGTAAATTAGAAAGTTGTCCGGCTCGGGGAGATAAATATAAATACCGATTTTTGTTACTGTAGGTAAAACTAATACCCCATTTTTGACTAAAGGTGGCGCTACTGAGCCCCTTACCACGCCCGTTTCTGAAACTTTGCACAAGTGTACTAGGCAATAAATGTAAAGTGTCTGTCGAGTTTCATGCAATTTCAAGCATGCTAAGAGTCTCAAAAACTTTAAAAAAGAATATTAAAGTTTGCTGCATTGCCATGGCAACAGTATTTAAGATATCAATAATCCTTTCACAGGTCTACATCTGCCGTGTATTTACATTATACACATAAAGTTTGAAGCAAATCGGGTAAAAATAAGAGGGTGATTTTAAAGCATTTTGAAAGTGACACACTTCCTGCTGCCAGTTGGTGGCGCTATAACTTTGACTCACAATAGTCACATCCATGTGATCGGCCTCTTACAGCGAACACACTGTTGAAGTTTCATCAAGATCAATTAATGTATGAGGATGTTATAACACACTTCCTGTTTCCAATATTCGCCATAAATTCGTTTCCTCGCCACGGCCAAACCGTTCGAGATATCAAAAATCCCCTGGCAATTTTTCATCCTCCATGTCTTGACTTCATGCACACCGAGTTTCGTGGTGATTGGTTGAATTTTCTAGGAGGAGTATTTTAAATTCCATTGCATGTGTTTTTTAAACTACGCCAAATAGCCGACTTCCTGTTGGGCTGGGGTAAAAAGTCAGAGCACGAAGGATATATGAACCGATGAGATCTATAAGTGTACCGAGTTTCATATTATTACACGCAAGCGTGTTTGATTTATGGACCAAGTTTTCGGACCGCGTTCCAGGGGGCGCTGTCGAGCCCCCCTGCCACGCCCGGGTACCAGCTTCAGTCCGGCTCTAATGGCCGCGGGTTCTGACCCGTGTGCAAAGTTTCAAGAGTTTTTGAGCACGTTAAGAGACCCAAAAGTGCCCGAATAGTCGTAAGAAAAATAATAATAATAATAATAATAATAATAATAATAATAATAATAATCCGAAGGAAAACAATAGGGCCTTCGCCTTTTCAAGGCTTGGGCCCTAATAAGAGATTCGTTGATTCTAACAGGAGTTTTGGCGACAGTCCAGAACACTCGCGCTGATTACCATAAGAATAATGACAAGCTATTTTTTCATCTTACTTTATTTTATTTTGACCCTGTCATGTTATTATTTTATTTTGTTTTATTTTATTTTGACCCTGTCATGTTTTTTTTATTATTATATTTTTTTCTGTCATGTTATTGTTTTTTTTTGTTTTTTTTCTGTCATGTTATTGTTTATTATTTTTTATATTTATTTTATTCTGTCATGTTATTGTTTATTATTTTGATCCTGTCATGTTATTGTTTATTATTTTGATCCTGTCATGTTATTTTTTATTATTTTATTTTATTTTGATCCTGTTATTGTTTATTTTGTTTTGATCCTGTAATGTTATTGTTTATTATTTTATAATTTTGATCCTGTAATGTTATTGTTTATTTTATTTTATTTTTTTAGATCCTGTCATTTTATTGTTTCTTTTATTTTATTTTGATCCTGTCATATTATTGTTTATTATTTTATTTTATAATTTTGATCCTGTCATATTATTGTTTATTATTTTATTTTATAATTTTGATCCTGTCATGTTATTTATTATTTTATTTTATAATTTTGATCCTGTCATGTTATTTATTATTTTATTTTATAATTTTGATCCTGTCATGTTATTTATTATTTTATTTTATAATTTTGATCCTGTCATGTTATTTATTATTTTATTTTATAATTTTGATCCTGTCATGTTATTGTTTATTTTATTTTATAATTTGATCCTGTCATGTTATTTATTATTTTATTTGATAATTTTGATCCTGTCATGTTATTGTTTATTTTATTTTATTTTGATCCTGTCATATTATTGTTTATTATTTTATTTTAAAATGACCCTGTCATGTTATTGTTTATTTTTTTTTATCCTGTCATGTTATTGTTTACTATTTTGTTTTATTTTATTTTGATCCTGTCATGTTATTGTTTACTATTTTTTTTTTTTTTTTTTTTGAAATGACCGTGTTATTGGGCAAGTTTTGTGAGATGCATGCATTAAGCTCAGGTGATGTGTGATTTGAGGCGCAGCCGCGGTCATGAAGCTCTTTTAGGTGTAGATGATATTATGGGGTTGTCTGAGGCGACTGAACACTAGAACTAGGAAGTGATTTGTTTGTAAAGAGCTGTTGAAACTGCTCTAGTCTGTAGGAATCAGCAAAGGAAGGAAATTGAGTCACTGCTATAAACTCAAAACATGATTATACAGACATTTTTGATTGATGATGCCCATCACAGTATATGCAAGTAATGCAGAGAACAGACCAGGGTTATAATCGTTAACGAAAACGAACGAAAAAACGAAAACTAGATGGGAAAAAACATTGTCGTTAACTGAAATAAAAATAAAAACGAGGCAAAACAAAAAAACGATAACTAAATAAAACTGTAATGTGTGGTTGACAAAACTAACTAAAATAAAATAAAATTATAGAGTAAATGTCCTTAGTTTTCGTCTTTGTCTTTCCTTCGACGCTATTTAAAAACACGCAGAGAATTCGCTCAGCAGTGTTTCCTTTCCCTGCTCTCCCTCCGTCTCTGTCACTCGCACGCACGCACGCACGCACGCACGCACGCACGCACGCACGCACGCACACACACACACACGCACACACACACACCCCTCCCCTCCTCAAGTCTCCAGAGAACATCTCCATGTGAACGTGTTCGACGCGACGTTGAAGCAAGTTCGCAAAAGGTTGGTATCTCATGAACACCTTTACACAATCACTTACACAATCACACACATAAAAAGTCGTATACAAATATTTTATATTCTCTGAATGTTCATATGAGAAGCAATTGGGCCTTCTTTAAAAAGTTAACTAGTCGCAAGTTTGAGGTATCTTAAAATGCACTTGTGTTGTCGTTGTCAAAACACTAACGTTATAAGCTGCAGGGCTGGAATGGTAATCTGGCATTCCGGGCAAATGCCCGATGGACCGACGTACCTTTTGATTCGATACATCTCGGGATTTAATACTTTATTTCTTTTCTTTTGCAACGGCCTTCTGATCTACATTGGCAGCCCATTTGTCCCATCCTTTTTAAGTTTATATTTTGTTTTATTACATGGCTTGGTTGAATTCCAATGTAGAATGCCGTCTGTTATTTCTTGATAACAGACCGCTGCCGCTGCGGAGTATAACAGAGCGTTGCCATGAAAAACAGAGCGTTGCTATATGTACTCACAGAATTCTAACCGTAGACGGAGTGCACTATTTTCTTTGGCGGAAGCTTAGCGGAAGCAATACAATCGTAAACTATCAATAAACTCCTTTTTAAATCAATATTTTGTTTCAAAGTAGTGATTTATTTGATAGGTAGCCATGTAATAAGCGGGATAATGTATAGCGAGTCGGTAGATATTGGGAATACAACCCCTTCAGGCTGCTCAAGATCCCTCCGCTTCGCGTCGGGCTCCCGATTGCAGCCTGTCGGGGTTGTATTCTCAATAACTACCTCCTCGCTATAACGTTACATTATCCCTTACTTATTACATGGCTTGGTTGAATTCCAATGTAGATTGTATGATGTTTTTGTTGAGTTATTATTACACAATACTTTTTCTGACCTTTTTGAATCTTGCCCCTGACAAATAGCCCATATTACAAAAAAGACTAAAACTAATACTAAAACTAATTAAAACTAAACTAAAACTAAGCATTTTCAAAAAATAAAAAATAAACTAAACTAGCAAACCCACGTTAGAAACTAATTAAAACTAAACTGAATTTGAAAACACAAAGTTAAAACGAAATAAAAATAAAAACTAATGAATAATGCAAAACTATAATAACCCTGGAACAGACAAATGCTTAGAAAAGTACTATTTTTATGCACATTTTCTCTTGTTTTTGGGATGATTTTTTATTGATTTACCCAAACAAGAGCAAAGCATGTCAGTCAGCCATTTTTAAATATTTTTTGGAAGCCGGTTTTGTCCGTGTCGTATGGTTTTGTGAAGCTGTGGATTAGTGAAGGGCCTGGTGTGTGTGTGTGTGTGTGTGTGACAGCTGGAGGATCAGTCGAAGCTGCTGTCGAGTCCTGTGACCGACGACATTAACCCCACAGATGGAAATCCTGAGAGGATCAGACGTTCCTTGAGTTTCACTGTTCCTGACTCTGATTTTTGATAGGGATTTTATCATTTAAATTCATTTTAAGTTAGTCAATAAAAGTCTTCATGGTGTTAAAATAGGGTTAATTTTTGTGAAATTGTCTTGATTTCTTTATATAAATATGTATATTATTTCTTAATAATAATTATTATTATTTTAATGTTCATGTATTTATATTTATTATTATTGTATTTTATATATTTCAGGGGGTTGAAATATGACACGCTTTTGACAGTTTTCATCAAATTAATAATAAAATAAAAAGATATATAATTATTATTATTATTAAATAAAAATATTATTATCTTTCGTGTATTCATATTTTTTTTTTGTATTTTATTTATTCTTGGGGGGTTGAAATATGACACGCTTTTGACAGTTTTCATCAAATTAATAAAAAAAAATGTATAAAAATATATATAATTATTATTATTAAATAAAAATATTATTATCTTTCATGTATTCATATTTTTTTATTGTATTTTATTTATTCTTGGGGGATAAAATATGACACGTTTTTGACAGGTTTCAAGCATTAAAATTATTTTATTTATTTATGAGTCTTAATATACGTCCTAACATAATAATAATTATTATTTTTATCATCCACTTATTATTTATAATATATAGGCTATTATAAATATATTATTATAAATATAATGTTATAACTTAATAATAATAATTATTATTATCATCCACTTTATTTCTTTATTTGGGTTGAAATATGACCCTTGACAAGTTCTTGACCGGTTTCTCGAGATTCATCCGTTTTCCACAGATAGTCTGTGATTGGAGACGCTGCCGGAGATCATGCAGTTTCTCCAGCAGCTGTAGTTCATTCCTCTGCGGTTGGCCTCTTACTCACTCGCTCATCATGTGAGTGGAAGTTGCTCCATGTAATGAGATTATTCTGTGTCTGTTCCAGTAAATGGAGGCTGGCAGGAGAAACAGAGACGTCTTTGGATGTCTTTTGTGTACGCTCACTGGTCGGGTGAATGAAGGGGAAATCTTTATTGATTTAAAACTGTCCAAAGACAGGTTGTGTCTCATTTTCATACATATGTGTTGAACACATTTACAAAAGACATTTAAAACAAAATTTTATTTGAAATCAGTATTTAATGCACTTCTAATGTTCACATTGCAAAGCTCCCTTGCCAGACCATTGTTGTGGCACTTGCTCAATTGAACCTTCGCAGGGACCTTGATTGACAGGTGATCTGACCAATCATACTTCGCCATCCGCCATTTTGTCCACCAAAGCAGTCAGGAGAGTTAGTAGATTAACATGGGAGGATTTGAACTTCACGGAAACGCCTTTCGGCGGTTAAAACAACATTCCTTCTGATGTTCATTCATGTTTATTTAATAAACTAGAAGGAAGAGATGATCGGTTCACGAGCAGCTTTAACTGAGGCGCTACACAGCGATCTGTCACACACGTTAAAGAGCCACAAAACGCTATTTATTGTTTACATATCTTTTTAAAAAATGACCACATTTGAAAGGTGAGACTTTGTTTAATATCAAAAGTAACAGAAAAGTAAGCTGGTCTGTCCTGTCTGTCAGTGTGTTGTCAGTCTCCTCTCTGCTCCGCGATGTGTTTTTCACTGTGTGAGAACATGGTGTGTGTGTGAGAGCGGCGTAGCTTGCGAACGGTCAATTCAAGCTGCACTATTACAATGTTCAAACTCATGTTTGATCAAACTCCTAACCAATATATTAAACTAGTCCTGCGCTACACACATGAATGCTTCCTTAAAACCAATTGCAAACATCTAGTTCATCAGTGCCATCTCTTTCATGACTGAAATGTTTGTTTTCCTCTGATTTCAGGTCAGTCTTCAGTGCTTGGAGAGTTTTCTGTGCACGTTTCACTGTGTGCGACACCTCAGTGACCCGAGAGGAAAAGATGCGCTCAAATTCTGGTAAGCTTTTTCATGATGATCCACATCACTGTGTGTTTATGTGTCTTTTTAGTTGAGATGCACCAAGTAGCCGCTAAACGCGGGTTTCGGCGCCGAGTCTATTTTTTCTGCGTTGCTCACGCTCAATTAAAGTGAAAGCACTCACAGAAAGTGCCTTAATTTCACATAGAAAGTGCCTGAAATGCACAGAATTTGCATGTTTAGTGTGTTTTAACAAGAACTGGAGTAGGCTATGTCAGAAAAGAAAATGAAGACTCAAAAATATTTATGGAAATTGTACCCATTTAAACTTGTTTTTATTATTCAGTTTGGGTAAAGGTATATGGTGTTTTATAAAAAAATATATATATAGAAAATAAATATTTGCGTGTGCTGTAAAGTGGTTAGAAAAAATGAAATTGGAATCGGCTAAAATCGGTATTGGCAGATCAAACTCAATGAGAAATCGGAATCGGCCTAGAAAATTGTAATCGGTTTATCTCTACTTTTCAGTGTTGCCTGCGTTTAAAGTAGGGCTGTAACGATACAGCAAACCCACGATTCGGTTCGTATCCCGATTTCTGACCCACGATTCGATACAAACCGCGATTCTTGCGAGGAGGGAGGATTTTAAAAGCCAAATAAATAAATAAATAGCTAAAGCTATAACTCTGTTTTCTTGTAACAAAATACTTTTGAAAAACAAACAGAACTATACTCCATTGTGGATATAATTCGAGCATGTTAAAAATTCTTCTGAGGTAACCGAGGCTTACTGTCTGTGCTGTAAACCACACATAATATATTGCCTATTCCGCATGACCCGCATCTCAAGCGCAGGAATAACGCTTGCCACAAAGTGAACGCGCCTATATAGAGAAATGCACACTTCCTACGAATTAGCCTAAGCCGCCATTTCTTTATGTTTTGAATTAACGTTAAATCAAGTAAAAGTATTTCAAGCTTTCTAAGTTTCGATTCGTTTATGAGGTGAGCTCCAGTTCACGCGCGCGCCGGTGCCACACACACACACACATACAAGCAAACACCGCGTGCATCACTTGCTCTGGTGTTTGCTTGTGTGTGTGTGTGTGTGCTCGCTCGCGCGCGTGTGTGTGCGTGTGGGGGAGAGGTGCGATTTTTGAATAATAATCAAATGATACCCAGCGATCTTCGAATATTATTTTTGCTTGAAATTCCCATACCTAATATGTAAAAGACCCCGTCACAGCCCTAGGATCTATTCTGGACGAGAAAGATAAGTCTGGGAAGGGGTGTGTCGATCGCGATCTGCCTTCTCATACCGCGACACAGGTTCGTGGATCTGAGTGTCGCGATTTCGGTTTAATATCGTAAATCGTTACAGCCCTAGTTTAAAGCAATAGTTATCCGAAAGAATAGTGAGAATTCTGTCATTTTGTCATGTGACCATGACCTTTAAGAAAGATTTCGATTAATTTTATATAAAATTTAAATGCTTTTGAATTATCTCGCTATTGTTTTTCGTTGTGACACAGACATTTTACGTACTCTTGCAAACTGAGCAAATGCTGTTTCTCAGGAATCATTTTTTTTTAAAGATCAGGATTGCATGATATAAAGTTGCAATTGCATGTTATAAAGTCAGAATTGTGAGATATAAACTCGCAATTACCTTTTTTATTTTTTATTCGGTGTTGGAAACAAGCTTCCACACCCTGTAGGGTCTCCGTACTGCATCTTTTTGAGATATTTTACGCACAGATCAGATTCGAGTTGCGAGATAAAAAGTCAGAACTTTTTAACACGCAATTGCGAGAAATAAACTCGCAATTCTGACTTTTTAACACGCAATTGCGAGAAATATACTCGCAATTCTGACTTTTTAACATGCAATTATATAAATATAATTGCAATATAAACTCGCAATTGTGAGAGGAAAAAAAGTCAGAATTGTGAGATAAAAAGTCGCAATTACCTTTTTTATGTTTTATTCTGTGGCGGAAACAAGCTTCCACACCCTTTAGGGTCTCCGTACTGCATCTTTTTGAGATATTTACGCACAGATCAAATTAAAGTTCTTGATCAGTGTGTTTTGTGTCGTTTATCTGAACGCCCAATTACAGATCCGGCCTCAGTGGGTTTAACCTTGAGTCTAAATAAACTCATAGCAACCAGCAACTAGAGCTCGTGTTAATTAGCATTGTGTTGAGAGAGAAGCTGATCGTTTGAGGCGAGCGATGAAAAGGCTTTCTTTGTCTGGCCGAGTGGCTACATGCCGTGAGCTCAATTAAGTGTGTTTTCTCAGCTCCTAATCTTTATCTCATGATCATGTGCAGTTGCTGGAACTTTAGCCGAGACAAAGCTGATGTGAATGCATTAGCCCTCTCTTATTGCGTGTGATTATTGCAAATTATTGCCTTCAAACCTTTCAGAACCTTTATCTTAGTTGAGCGAGATAATAAAGTAATTGCTTTGTTAAAGGAATAGTTCACCCAGAAATTAAAAGTGGCTTGATTTATTCACTCTTGTGTTTGTTCCAAACTTTCCTTATTTTCCATACATGAAGAAGAATTTTCTCCACTTTACCAGAGACATATTGTCAAAACATGTGCTCAATGTTTCCTTACCATCGTTGGTATATTGTCCATTACCATCGTTGGCATTGTTTATTCTTCTTAAATTGTTGGTATAATAAATACTTGTTACTTATGGTAACGCCATCATGATATAATATTCGTAAACAATCCGTGAGCAAAGTAACAATGAAGCTTAATGTATTAATTACTAAATGAGGAACTGGGGTGGGATTAAATAAGTTGTCTTCTTCCCACTCCTTTTCAGGCAGGGATCGTCATATTGAAATACTGTATGTTCTGTTTTTTGTACTATATGATTTAACTATATTTTGTACTTTTTTCTGTGCCATTGCCTGCTTATCAAGTTATGAGTTTATTATTAACTTGCATAACAATAATAACGATAATAAAATGTGAGTGCAGTGCAATATATACTGTATGTACAGTTTATATGGCACTGAACTCCCATTTCAATATTATTATTTATTATAGTGTTTACATGTCACAAAATGTATTTCAGAATCAAGTTATTAGATAGCATATGTTGCAAACAAAAACAATACTACAAATAAACTATACTGTCTACTATTGCCCCACTATGACAATATTACCTTAAAAAAAAAAAACACACAAAAAAAACTTTTTCTTCATTTTGCTTTTGACTGAGGTTATTATTTTTTATTTAACCTTTATTTAACCAGGAAAGTCCCATTGAGGTTAAAAACCTCTTTTTCAAGGGAGTCCTGGCCAAGAGGCGGCAACAACACAGTCAATTACATTTATAAAAGTTGTACAATACAAATAATTAAAAACATTTACAATTTAAACAGGTCATTTCAGGTTCTCTCAATCTGGACTTATCCAAAATGATGTTGCAGGCTTAGGCTTGTTAACCCAAGCTCCAGGAGAATAAAGCAGGCCAGGCCCGCTAGCCTAGCTCCAGGAGTATATAGCAGGCTCAAGCCCGTTTGCCTAGCTCTGTTTAGCCTGGCCTAATAGGGTCAGTTGGATCAGGCTCAGGTTAGCAAAATTAGCTCAGAGCAGAGGTATAGTGTCATTTTTATAGTAGTCCACATTCTTCTTAAAAGTTCAAGATGAAATTTCTTTATAAATTACTTGTACAGCTTAAAAACTACAACTTAAAAGGAGTTAACACTTTACAATCAGGTTAACATTAGTTAAACTACATTAATTAACATCAATGAACAATTGCTTCTAAAGCTAATGTTAATTTTAATATAGACTATTAAAACGAAAAGTTGTTAATATTATTTAATGGACCTGAGATAACATGAACTTACATTGAACAATTGCATTTTTTATAAGCTAACGTTAAGAAAGTGTATCAAATATATTGCTCTACAGCTGCGTTTCCATCTAAAGTTGCGATTTAACTTATGCACAAAATTTAAATTTTGCACGAAACTGTTGCGAATAAAGCAGCGTTTCCAACCCATGTTTTCAGGAGAACAAAATCATCACTTCCTGGGAAATTGGTGCAAAATATCTGCAATCAGGGAAGAAACTGTGGCTCTTTTTTCCTCCATCATTAGTTACTTGCGTTTCAGACGCTGTCATTTTTTTTTGTCGTGCATCGATGGATTTATTAAATTTGAAAAATGATGGATTTATTAAATCTGAAAAATGTATCTGACTCAAAGTAGCACTGAAGTTTTTTTAATGCATTTTTTTATTTTTATTTATGTGCATCTTGGTGTTTAAATCCAGTTTTTTCCCCACATAAATTCACATAAAAATAGGTGTTGGTTCATGCATTAACCTAATGGTTAACCATTGACCTTATTGTAAAGTGTTACTGAGATCTTAATGGGATTGTATACCAAAGCCATATGCCATGCTTTTTTCTGTTAAACACAAACACATTTTTTTTTTTGTCCTTGGTGTATTTGGACACCAACCTTTTTAAAAAAAAATATCTTCTATTATTTTCCTTTCTGTGTTCTATTGCACAGCGGTAAGTAATAGGATTGTTTCTGCATCCGACAAATGGCAGGTTCACCTTCTAAGCTTTGCTACGAAATCTAATTACTCCAAGTTACCCCCGGGCTTTACCAGAAGTTTGCTTCCCAGCCTGCCCCTGTGCGGGCCATGTGACATCACATGCTTTCATGTGATGCACTGATCAACTCAAAATCTGGAAAGCTTCCATCTGAAATTCCAATTTAATGGAATTTACGGAAACAGGACAGAAAATTCAGTCATTAGTGAAGCGTGGAGGCATGCGGACGCAGGCTTGATTCTTGCGGCTCAGTTGAGGCGCTTTACTACGACCATGAGTGGAATATGTGTGTGAAACACTGCGGATGATGGTGGAGGTTTTGAGTTCCACTCAAGGCTGCTTATAGGAGGTACGTCGGCTAGAAGACTGTGTGTGTTTCTGGCTCCTGTAGATTTAAAGAGGCGTGTCTTTTAATGCACCGTTTGTGTGTGTTTGTGTGTGTGTTAGAGCCACTGTGATGTTAATCATCTTAAAACTGTATTTGTATCCTAAAATAGTTTGTGTATATCATGCATTATATATGTACAGTGTGTACACACACACACGTACACACACACACACACACACACACACACACACACACACACACACACACACACACACACACACACACACACATATATATATACATGTATATAATACATGATATACACAAATAAACAATATTAGGATACAAATACAATTTTAAGATGATTTACATCACAGCGGCTCTACCATGTATTATATATATATATATATATATATATATATATATATATCTCATACAAGATTGAATAGATTGAATTCATGGTAAAAGTTTTGTGATTGTCGCACAACTGTTTGTCCTCACTGTAAACTTTTTTGAACTTCACTAAACGGATGTGCATGTGCTACTCAAACCAGCAACAGATAAAGGAGCAAAGGGTTATGTAATTCAGACTGTACTTTGCTGTTTTGTGGTCGTGCAACATCAAACCCCGATTACAGCATCAAACCGACGTGTACGAGGTGAATATATGCAGCAGGTTATGAAGTGTTTAAAGGGATAGTTCACCTTCATATGGAAGTCAATGGGGTCCATCAACTGTCCATTCTTCAAAATATCTTCTTTTGTGTTCAACAGAAGAAAAAAACTCAAAAGGGTGAGTAAATTATGACAGAATTTTCATTTTTGGGTGAACTATCCCTTTAAGTTTCTTCTCATCATGCAAGCGCATGTTAACACTTCAAGGGTATCAAATGGATACACAAAAAAGCTTGAGAAAATATTTACAGATGATTGTTCTATATACCAAATATAATGCTGTACGAATCATGTTAAAGTATTACATTTTGAAATGGAAATTGTGCTGATTAGGGGTGTAACGGTACGCAAAAATCACGGTTCGGTACATACCTCGGTTTTAAAGTCACGGTTCGGTTCATTTTCGGTACAGTAAGGGAAAGAAATGCAAAACATTAAACTGCTGGTTGTTTACTATAAACTTTTTTTTAACAATTTGTTTACACTTTTTTAAACACACTTTTTTAATAAAATATAGGCTAATAAATAGAAAATATATAAAATAAGAAATAGAAATAAAATACTGCTGCAAAGTTCTCCACTAAATAAAATACTCTCAAACCAATATTGGCCATGACGCTAGCTAGCGAGAGGCTGGGCTAAAGCGAGCGTGCCGTGTATGTGGTGATCTTTATTTATGCGATATTTATGTCCGAGCCCGACCCGAGTTAAAATCCTATTTTTTTCTCATACTAATGACACATGTACGTTTGTTTGTGTGGAAAGCCCGCTTTTAACAGAAAGGCATTCGGAAATGTCCACAGATGAGCGCATCAGCGCGCACGGAGCTACAAGCGCTCTTAACACAGGCGCGTGTGCACGTGTTTCGTTGTCACAGCAACATAAACAAATTTCCGCACACAGGAAGACAGATGTTATGGTAATATTTTACATGTATTTGAATCACAAAAACGATTAATCAGATTTAATCAGTGCAACGCGGAGACTTCCGACACTTAATATGTTCGTGTGGAAACTCGGAATTGACGTATGTTCCGCACACAAAACTAGCCTAATTTACGTGAATGATTGCATTCGGTACACATGTGCACCGTACCGAAAGTGCTGCACCGAAACGGTCCGGTACGAATACACGTACCGTTACACCCCTAGTGCTGATATAAATATATTAAAAATTATATTTTCTTTGTTCTTATGTGAAATATCATTTTGTGAACATATTCTTTTTCATTTATTTTAGCATTTTTTCCTTTTGATTTTGGAGTGTAATATAATGGATATTTATTGAGGTCTCTCTTAATGTCTTCATAATAATGAGGTTAAATCAGTGTTTGGGAATGCTTACGCTTCTTGAGACCGTTTGTTGTACTGACTGTACCTTGGTAAAGTGAGACGGCTGAGCGGTTGGTCCAGCGGTTGATGTGGTGGATGGAATAACTGGCTGATGCGATACAGTACGCTTGGGTCCGTGTCTGATGACAGGATCTGCTGTCCATGAAGCCTAATCTTGTTGCATAACATCACTGTAGTTCCTGTCAGGCCTTACATAGTCCTACAGGGTTTTCCCTGGGTCAAAAATGGTCTCTGCAGCCTTTGCAATTTCAAAGTCACAATTAATTGTGCAGCCCTAATTATCAGATACTATTCTTCCAGGTCATATTGTTAAAACTCAAAATAATATTGGTTTTAAAAAACAAATAAAGGATTTTTTTATGTTAGCTTATATTAGTAGATAGAGTATATTGTATGTATGTGTGTGTATATGTATATTTGTATTTCATGAGAATTAGTTTTTTTATTATTGTTATGTGTTTTCTGTGGACTAGTGTTGTCAAAAGACCCGGTACTTCGGTACCATATCGGTACTAAAAAAAATTTATGGTTACGGTACCGGTGGTACCGAAGTATCGGGTTAATCCGGTTCTTGATGCGCTGTCTGAACGGTGCACAGTTGCGTCCTCTTCATAAACACACTGAGACATGGCGACCGGCGGCGCTGCTAATGCGGTGGCTCTGAATCCACTTGTTGACAAGAAAGGAGGAAAGAGCCGTTCACAGTGCGTTTTTTACGCGTGCAAATTAGTTTTCCAGGCGCGCCTCTGTTCATGGTTGCATAGCAACGGCAGACGCAACGGGAAAGCACGCGCTTGTGGAAAGGAAAAAGCGGTGCAAACTGCGCTCTCCATGATGACGAGGAAGTATCATAAAAGAATTAATTGATTTCTAGCCCTTGCATTAGCTTTACTACTAGATATATTCATTGAGATGAGAAATAAAAAGCCGCCCTGTACAGCTATGATCAGCTGTTCGGCCGAGCTCTCCATGTTGTTACGGAAAGGCCACTGGTTTTTGTCACATGACCTGTTGAGATGTTTCTATTATAAGCCGCGCGCCTACATTTGAAATAACGAATTTGCACGCGCATAAAACTTTTAAATATCAACACAGTTTTGGAATAAATAAAAGGACAGTCAAGTCAAATAAAACGCGTTGTATCTCCTGTTTAGTTGGTAACACTACAATAAGATACTGTTCATTAACATTACTTAATGCCTTATCTAACATCAACACATTGAGTGAACAATATATTTTTACAACATTAATGTATGTTTATGAATGTTATTTAATACAAACACTTGATTGTTCATGAACAGATACAACTTTTGATTTAAAAAAAATATTAGTAGGCTACATTTTTTAATTACCCCAAGGAGAATAATTGCTTCAGTGTATATAACTATTGTTAAGTCATTTTATCTAATGTTATCTAACAAATGGATATACACTTTAATATGCAAATATAATCTAAATTAGCTTTGGTACCGAAATTGGTACCGAGAACCGTGGATTTTCACAGGTATCGGTACCGAATACTGAAATTTTGGTACCGTGACAACACTAGTGTGGACCCCAGGAAGAGTAGCGGATGCATTTTGTTGCATCAGCTAATGGGGATCCTAATAAATAAATAAATAACAAAGAAATCTCAAACAATGTCATATTTGATTTATAAATGTCATAATTGAGCGAATGACACTTAATGGCAGTTGTCATAAACATGCATAAAACCTCCTTTATATTCATGATGTGTTATGTCATGATTATGAAGGTGTCATGTCAGTCTTATGCACACCCCTTCAAGTAAACCGTTACTGAAAATGCTTTCACACTAGAAACGAACCAAACCTTTGTTCAGTTTGATCCGGACCGAGACTACGTCTTTTCATCCGACCAAATTTCGTCTGTTTGGTCCGGATCGTGGTCCGGTGGAGGTTTCACACCTGTATTTTTGATTCGGATCAAACTGAAAAGTTAGAAAATCCGGACCAAACAAGGTAGCTGTGAAACTTACGTGTAAATGTAAAAAACAGTGGCAGATTTTCTTGTACCTAAAATGACTTTATGGAACATGAAACCATCTGAGCAGTTTCACTTGTTTTATTTATTGTTAATTTAGACAAAAAGAGAACTTTGTAATGAATCTGAAACTAAAGCCCTGAGATTGTTTGAGCGCCCTAGCAGGTGGTTTGTGATTTGATGCATTCACGTTCTCGTTTTCTTTCCTCCCTCCATCAGCTCGGACATGAGTGGGGCCAGTAACACACTGGCTCGGGAGTTCCTGACGGATGTGCACCAGTTGTGTAGCGCCGTGGCCCAGCGGGCCGAGGACGAGGAGGAGAGTCACATGGTGGCTCTGGGAGAGTATCTGGTGCGCGGACGCGGATTCCTGCTCCTCAGCACCTTGGACTCTGTCATTGACCAGGTCGGTTAGATAAACTTCATTTTAATATACAGTAGACAACATTTGAAGTGTATCAAAGTTCTCCTAAGACCACATTCATGTATAACTTTGATGTAAGGTTTTTAATCCACTTCAAATGTTGACTACTGTATATTTTTAACCATACATTGATGGTCAAAAGTTTGGTATAATTAAGTTTGTTTAAATGTTTTTGAAGGAAGTCTCTTCTGCTCACCAAGGCTGCATTTATTTGATCGAAAATTATTTCAATTTAAAATGACTGTTTTCTATGTAAATATATTGTATGATGTAATTCATTCCTGTGATCAAAAGCTGAATTTTCAGCATCATTACTCCAGTCTTCAGTGTCACATGATCCTTTTTTTAAAGGATTAAAAAATATATTTTTCAAATGTTTTTGAAAAAATTATCTTCTGCATTTATTTAATGAAATATTTTCGACGTTTTTACAATTTAAAATAACTGTTTTTTTTATGTGAATATATATTAAAATGTAATTTATTCCTGTGATCAAAGCTGACTTTTTAGCATCATTACTCCAGTCTTCGGTGTCACATGATCCTTCAGAAATCAGTATAATATGATTTACTGCTCAGTTATTATCAATTACTATTGATGAGCAACTATTAATAATGGTTCTAATTTCAAAAGAACAGCATCTATTTGAAATAGAATCTTTTGTAACATTATAAATGTTTTATTGTCATTTTTGGCATCGATTTTATGCATCCTTGCTGATTAAAAGTATTAATTTCTATTTTTTTTTTAAAAGGTCTGTCTTACACTACCATTTAAAAGTTTGGGGTATAACGGTTTTCACACGAATATGAACTGTTTTCAACATTAATAATAATCATAAATGTTTCTTGAGCATCAAATCAACATATTATACTGATTTCTGAAGGATCATGTGACACTGAAGACTGGCGTAATGATGCTGAAAATTCAGCTTTGATCACAGGAATAAATGACATTTTAATATATATTCACATAGAAAACAGTTATTTTAAATTGTAAAAACATGTCAAAAATATTTCATCAAATAAATGCAGAAGATACTTCTTTCAAAAACATTTTTAAAATGTCTTATCCCAAACTTTTGACCACCAGTGTTTTAGATTGTATTATTTACACATATATAGACAGAGAAACAAGAATATTATGTATAAATATGTTTTTATTTTCTTGTTACACTCAAAAAAAAAAAAAGGATAATTCTTGGACATTCATTGAAATGTATTATTATAAGTAAGTGTCCATTATTGAGGGAATGAATTCCTTTCCAATTGCTGGCGTTGTTCTGAAATAGCACGGCGATATGTGTCACAGTCATAACAGAGCTTGACATTAGACCATTGTGTTCATTCATGCTGTATTACTATTTTTTAATATATTTTATGGCCTGCTTGCAGGCTTAACGAATGAGCCCTGGGAATGTGTTCTTGCTGTTTCTTTCTTGGTCTTTACTTGCAGACATGAGGAAATCTACTTGAAAATCATTGCTTTAGAGCTGTGAAGCCCTAAGTGCAGACATCCATCTCTCTCTAGACACACTGCAAGCGAGCAACACAGTGTGACTGCAAAACTAGAAGACTCTTAGCAAGCAATGTTGTTTTTACATGCTTGAAATGCAGACAGCTTTGTTTATTTTAATGGGCAGTGTTTGTTGCTTTATATTACAATGTAGACCAGGGTTATAACTAAAACTAAAACCATAAAAACATTTTTGTTGAAATGTTGAAATAAAATAAACTTGAACTGAAATAAAATATAATATAATAAAATCTTATCATATTTCAGCTAGTTGCCAATGCAACATTTTTAATTTTCATTTAACTTGATGGTCTTAACTATAACTAAAACTGAAATAAAGATGATAAAAGACTATATAGACATAATAAAAAAAAACGAATGACAATCTCATCAAAACTTAAACTAAAATTGAAATGGAAACAGAAAATATAAAAGTAAAAAAATAAATCAAAATATTAAAAAAATTATCATATATATAGATATATAACTAAAGCTATAATAGGATTGAAATTATACTAAAATAGCACTGACATTTCTTAACATAAATATTCTACTTATTAATTACCACAGGAAATCATTTCCACTCAGTTTACAACAAATGCAGAAATGCATTTACAATACAAGCAAATAGAGCTAGTTTTCTAGAGAAAGGTGACACTTGTATTTTTGCTTAAGCACTTGATATTTAAATCGTTTTTTCAAATGTTTTATCTGATGCGTGAGTCAAAAATAGTTTCTGTTAATCAGAATTTTTGGCATTATGTCGAAGAAAATGATCCCATGTTTTTCCTCTCCTTCATTCTCTCTCTTTGAAGTGAGAGTTCTAATGAATCGTGTCTGGAGTGGTTCTTACTCACAAGACACGAGCCGTTTCTCTGAACTCGGCACTGCTTAGCTATCTCTCAACACAACATCAATCGCCTGTGCGTTTGCATAGTAGTGGCTCAATATGGCTCCTCAGCCACTTTGCTAATTACCTCATGAGTTTTCTGCCAGATGCATGTTTACCTGGGGTCACGCAGCACTGTGGCAGGCAGCCCCTTGTATTTGCTTTTAATTCACACGTGTCAGAGTGCTTTCTCTTCTCCTTGTGAGGAATGCTTTCTTGCTGAGGGTGGAGCCAGTATTTAGAGACCTCATGTCCAACAAACCTGTGTTTTCCTGAAGCCATTGGAAGGAAAACCTTCAGATACAGTTTTTGTTGTCTGTAATTCTGCATCTTTTGCACAGCGCTGGAAACTAGCTTGCTAAAGAGAGGCATGGTACTATGAAGCAGAAGTGAGAAAAGTAATCCGCTTCTAGGTGGCCTTCAACACTAGGAGACTGTTTTTGATTGGATTTGCAGGGACAGTGTGAAGAATTGTGTTTGAATCCAGAATTAACCTCTCAAACCTTTTACTTAGGAGTTGACCTGTCGGGAAGAGCTGCTTACACTCTTGTTGTCTCTGCTACCTCTGGTCTGGAAGATTCCCGTTCAGGAGGAGAAAGCCCCGGGTGAGAGTCACTATAAAGCATCATTTTAACAATCTTAATTTTGAGAATGCACTAGATGTATACTGTAACCCACATTGAACTTTGAATTAAATAATTATGTGTAATATTAAATGGCATTGCATTCAGTTGGAAATTTGATATACTTCTACATGATGTTTTATAAAGCATATGATGGTGGTGTTCTTGCACGGACGCCATGAATTGTTAAGTAGCTGCCTGCATGAACAACAAGTGAAACCATGAGATGGCTTTAATTATGAAACAGTACAGTTAAAGGATGATGGAAAGGATAAGACTTTTCATTGAGCTTGAGTCCGAAGGTATTTAGTGCTGGCATGCTAATCTTTTCTAGCAGCTGCTTTCCACATTGTTGAGTTATTAGTTCCCGTAATTGTGTTGTAAACACCTCTGGAGGGCATCATGACTTGCTCTAATGAAACCTGGTTGTATAACTGGTTTAAACCTGTTCCTTTCCTACTCTGCTTTTTTTTTTATATCTTAGATTTCACCCTGCCTTCACTACTTGAGGTGTTTCTATGCCAAGAGGGAAAGACCATCCCACAGAAGGCGGGGCAAGATAGATGTGATGTGCAGAACTCTGGGAAGCGTTTATCTGGTTCCTGGAAGTCACGACGTTCACGCAGAACTGCTCAGCGATACTCTGTAAAGGATGCACGCAAATCTCAGCTTTCCACGTCAGATTCTGAAGCCAACTCGGACGATAAAACCACAAACACTGGGAGCAAGCATCGCAGATTTCACAGTTCGGCCATTCGTGTAAGTTGCCAGCTTCACCAGTCCAATCCATCACAACCAGCATTGCAACATCCCACTCTCGAAGCCATGAGCACCGTTGAGCCATCCCAACCTCACATGAGACTATTTGGATCTCACACACTGGATCCTAACATGCTAACAGACCCGACAACTCTTTCCATCTTCAACCGAATGGAGAACTCGCCTTTTGACCTTTGCCATGTTCTGCTCTCCCTTCTGGAAAAGGTCTGCAAATTTGACATGACCATCAATCATAACCCAGGCTTGGCTGTCAGCGTCGTTCCCACGCTCACAGAGATACTCACAGAGTTTGGTGACTGCTGTTGTCCCGGTGGTGGAGGTGGGATCGATGAGCTAGCTGGAGGCTGGACTGAGGAGCCAATTGCACTTGTTCAAAGAATGCTTTTACGCACCATTCTGCACTTGTTGTTTGTAGATGTGGGTCAAAACGAGACACTGCCTGATAATCTGCGCCGAAGCTTGACTGACCTCCTCAGAGCAACATTAAAGATTCGTACCTGTTTAGAAAGGCAAGCTGACCCTTTTGCTCCAAGGCCAAAGAAGACTCTGCAAGAGATACAAGAAGATTTTTCCTTTTCAAGGTTTCGCCATCGGGCTTTGCTACTGCCAGAGCTTTTGGAGGGTGTCCTACAACTACTACTGGGTTGCTTGCAGGCCTCAGCTTCCAACCCTTTCTTTTTCAGCCAATCCCTTGAATTAGTTCATGAATTTGTGCAACACCGTGGCTTGGAGCTCTTCGAGGCAACAGCTCTGCGCCTTGAGGCCTTAGCAGAAGCTCGAGATTCAGAAATCGGCAATGAGGCATCGGAGCACCTGCGTTGTCTGATAGCCGATGTACTTAAGATAATCAGTGCCGTGAAGAGAGCCAAGTCGGAGCAGCTACACCAGTCTGTTTGTGCACGCCGTCGACACCGTCGCTGCGAATACTCCCACTTTTTGCACCATCATCGTGACCTCTCAGGACTGCCAGTATCCGCTTTCAAGCAAGCAGCACGACTTAATCCCTTTGAGGAGGACTCTGAAGGTCATGACGGAGAAGTGCGTTACCCTGAACGCTGTTGTTGCCTTGCGGCTTGTGCCCACCAGTGTTTGCGTCTTTTTCAACGCCTTTCGCCCTCGGGTCCTGCCGTGTTGCAGGTGCTTGCAGGAGTTCAAGCTGTTGGCATCTGTTGCTGCATGGATCCAAGATCCGTAATCGGACCCATGCTCCAAGCATTTCAGGCTCCAGGACTGCGGAGCTACCAATCCCATGTTTTGAGTGTCCTTAGTAGACTTGTCTTAGAACAACTTGGAGGTGGTCAGCCCTCTGAAAAGGCCAAGCTTGCCTCCTGCAACATCTGCACTTTGGATAGCAGCCAGTTACCTGGGCTCGATGAGACTCTACAAGGCTACGGACCTAAGAAGGAATTGAACTTATCCACATCCCCATCTCCATCTTATCGTTTCCAAGGAATCCTGCCCAGTGGAGGAGCTGAAGATATGCTATGGAAGTGGGATGCTTTAGAGGCCTATCAGGAGCTTGTGTTTGGAGAGGACCGGCATTTGAGTCAACAGATTGCCAGTCATGTATGCCAGCTGACTTTGCGAGGCAATGCAGTTGTGCAGTGGCAACTATACACTCATATTTTTAACCCTGTGCTACAGCGGGGTGTGGAACTAAGCCATCATGCCCAGCAACTTGGTGTGACAACTACTTGTAGCCAGGTTTGCAGCTACCATAGCCATTGCCTGCCGGTTGAGGTACTGCTGGTTTATCTTCAGACTCTGCCTGCTCTGCTCAAGTCAAGGTATGGTTGTATTTCCTCTATTCTTATTATTATTCACTGTTGTTTCGGTTCTTTAAATCAGCCTGTAAAGTCCCCCTGTGGTGAAAATCAAGTTTTTAATGTTGTTTATATGTCTTTGTGGTGTTTTGAATCTGCTTTAACCCTTTAGAACCGAATGATCAGCGAGCTGTATTCATTGTACCGTAACTCTTCAACCGTTTGCACTATCAAAACCATTTAAATTGCCCATGACCGTAGACAACATGCGCTTTTCGGCAATATACGGCTTATTACGGTAATTTCATGCTTTCCGTCAGCAAATGACAGCGGGCTTTCTGGCAGAGCGGGAAGGAAGGAGTTGAACCGAGAGATATGAAGTGCGGCAGGTTAGAGTGTTTTGGATTGCATAAAATAATAAAAGACACAAACAAATACATGGTGACAGAAGTGGTAGACAGCAGAAGAGGGGATTGGGATGATTTTTAATGAAACTTGGGAGGCGGATGGCTGTTACTCTTTCACGTATCTTTACATGTGGTGTATGTGTGTACGCGTGCCTAATATGAATGGTCGCATTTGTATGTGTGCGTGTATGAAAAAAAGTGTCCTAAATGAAAACTGCAACCCAATGTCACAAAAAAGACTTGTATAGTTGTATTATACTTCATTTTTCAACTTTAAAGTGTTAGTTTCTTTCCTTCGTGATTTTCAGTTTTTTTTCTAAATAAAAATCGGAAAATTTATTCTAGTTTTTTTTATTTTTGTCTATTTAAATTCTATTTACAAACTCACCACCCTCAATAATGGTAAATAACTGTAATTTGTTGAAAGCTAATCTTTTTCTGAAAAAGATAACACCTTGCATATGAAGATTTAAATATGTGAAAAACACCCATTTTAGCTTCAGGTTCTAAAGGGTTAAGACAAACCATGTGTAAATTCATAAATCAACACCATTCATTGCTGAGTATTTTCTCCCTAAAACTGCAGTGAACCAAAAACAGTCTCAAAAACACTGTTTGAAATCGCTGGTGTTTCTGACGTCACACACTACCTTGTAACCAATCAGATCAACGTGTGATCATTAACAAGTGGATCTCTGAGCTGCTAGTTTGCATATTCATAGAGTCGCGTATATTAAATGAGGCAAGGGTGTCGAGTTACATTCAAGATATTTTAAGGCATGAACTTTTTTTTTTCCAAGGAAAAACCTTTAAATATGTAATTTTTGGTGATCAAAGATGAGTTTTAAGGGATACAATTATTGACTACAGGGGGACTTTAAAATAAACCATGATTCCAATGTGTTTACTGAATTTATAACTTCTGGTGTTTTGTTCCAACTCAGCCGGGTGGTATGCGATCTGTTCCTGAGTTGTAACGGGCTAAACCAGGTCACAGAATTGATCTACTTGGACTGCACTCGTCCGTGGGTGCTAAAAGTGTTCGAGACACTTATCTTGAAGGCGTGGCACCATCACACAGAATCTGCCGTGCATGAGCTAGAAAGAGCAGAAGCTCAGGAGAGGGAAGCTGTCCTTGGACTGTTCGAGGAATTGAGTTCACGTGGGGCTGGTGACGTTCCTCAGAGCCTCACTAAGTTTTACGAAGGCTTGAAAGAGGCATGCCCTCACCCAAAGGGCAAAAGTGGAACAAGTGCAGTAGGACATAACCGGGGCGAGGCACATTTGAACACAATCAACCTATTTCTGTGCGTCGCCTTCCTATGCGTGAGCAAGGAGCCGGACTCCGACAGAGACTCTGCAAATGACTCTGAAGACACTTCCGGATATGATAGTACAGCTAGTGAACCATTGGGTGGGCGCCTACCTTGCCTTTCCCCAGACAATGTGGCTCTTCCCTCTAAAGAGCAGGTTAGGAGGGCTGCCGACGTTTGGTCAGTATGTCGTTGGGTGTACATGGCCAGTCCAGTGTTTCAGAGGCAGTTCTTCAGACTGGGAGGACTAGATGTCTGTTCACGTCTAATGACGATGGTCATTCAGAAACTCACATCTAAAAACAAAGACGGCAAACTTAAGAAAAAGAGGGAGAGTAAAGGCAAAAGCAGTCCGCCTCATGTAGACTCTCCCACTCAAGCTCTTGCTGGGCAGTTTGACAATATACCGACAACTGCAGGTACAGCGGAAACTCAACAGCATGAACTAAGTGACACTCTCAGCTCCTCTCAGGTCGAAAGCAAGTTAAGTGACCCAACGCACAGGCTTGAAGAGGAATGGCCGCTCCAGAGTATACGACTACTGGAAGCTCTTTTGGCTATCTGCCTCCACAGTGCCAATTCAGCCCTACAGAGACTTGAACCAGACCTTTCCTTTCAGGTACAGTTGACATACATGCTAGCTCTGTTTCAAACCCTAGTGATCTGAATAATAAGAGGATGTTCACACATTCGAACACAAGAATGAATGTGTGAACGGCTTGCTCGGGAGACTCGACAGTTGATTTCAGAAGTGTGAAATTAGCTAAGTGTGATATGTTGTAAAGCTAACAACTTAATACCCTAAAGCCCAAAGTATACTTCAGCTTTGATGTGAATGCATAGCGTATTCGTACAGCTGAATGCACAGCCTTTCAGTGTATACTACATTTGATAGTGAGCACAAACACTTAACACATGCACACTGGAACGTTTCATTGTTCAAGTTACCAAGTTATCACTGGTAAAAAATGTCTTGTTTACGTTAGACTTCATAAAAATTCCATTGTCATTTTAAATTTTAATGATGAAAAGCTTTTGTTTAATGCGCATACTATGCTGATGATGATATTTGTTGCGCACTGTATGCACTGTATCTATTGTAAACTTTTAGGCGTAATAAGCATACATATGTATACAAGTCAAGTCAGCTTTATTTCTATAGCAGTTTTTACAATAATCAGTTTGGGTTTCATGACCTCATTTCAGTGACTTTTTGTTGTTGTCATTTTCACAAACCACGCATAAATGTTATTATCTCAAAACTACAAACTTTTACATACATGCTGCTGACATATTATTGTAGCAGAGTTTGTGCTGAATGCAGTGTAATAAGACTTTAGCCATGAAAATGTCACAAGTAACAGAAATAAGCATGTCAAAACACCTCAGACCCCAGAGGGTTAAAATACTGGGACTGTATATGTATGCAAACTAGGTTTTGGAACAGAGCTATTTATTGACATTTTGAAGCGAGTGATGATGTCTTATTCTCTGTGAGTGTAATATTTCCACGCTCTTTCCCATAGCTGCAGTCTGTGGATGAGACCCTGTGCGAGGTCAGGGATCAGCTCTCTCGATCTGGAGTCGTGAACTCTGAACTGGCAGTTCCTCTGTTTGATTCCTTACTACGTGTGGCACTGGCTGAGATGTTCTGCAGTCCAGATGTCATCGAGGAGAAACCTGACAAGGTAATTTAGTTGCTTGTTTAATACACGGTTCCCACGGGTCCTTAAAATCCTTGAAAGTTTGTGAATCTGAAAGAAAAAAAATTCAAGGCCCTGGAAAGTTTTGGAAAAGAAACATGCATAGACACAGGTCCTTGAAAGTGCTTGAATTTATTTTGTGCAAGAAGTTTTCTGGAAAAAAATACATTTTATTCCTACCGGTCCGCTAATGTGTTATTTCTCTAAGACTTTGTGGCCTATGCACACTAGCTTGCTTGATTTACGTTAGTTAGGCGCATTTACGCGTTACGTTAAGTGTTTCCCGCGTGAGGTTCTTTGTGTTGTAGGTTGCCACGACGGTCACGCACGCACAAAACCACCACGATGGAATCTCAACGTTTGTTGAACACAACAAATGTGTTCCCACATTAAAGGATTAGTTCACTTTAAAAAAAACTTTTGCTGATAATTTACTCACCCCGATGTCATCAAGATGTCCATGTCTTTCTTTCTTCAGTCGAAAAGAAATGAAGGCTTTTGATGAAAACATTTCTCCATATAATGTACTTCACTGGGATCCAAACGGGTCAAGGTCAGATGACAGTGTCAGCGCCGCTTCAACGGGCTTTAAACGACACCAGACGATGAATACGGGTCTTATCTAGCGAAACCATCGTCATTTAAAAAATAAATAAAAAAGTTTAAGTTTTATAAGCACAAACGCTCGCCTTGCTCTGTTCTGTGATGCGCGTTCGTGACGTCACGTAATACACAGTTACGTTGAAAAGGTCACGCTTCTGTGAAAAGTAAAACATTTCTATCCTGACGAAAAATGTATTTTAGGCTTTTTAATATTCCAACACCAGGATACGCACACGAAATGGGCATTTTAAACGATAAACTGACACAAAGACATTTGAATATGTGTGTATGGTCCTCCTTCCTCACATTTGTAAACACTGACTCGGTGAAGCGTGACCTTTTCAACGTAATTGCGTATTACGTGACGTCACGAACGCGCATCACAGAACAGAGCAAGGCGAGCGTTTGTGCTTATAAAAAATAAAAAGCGTTTCGCTAGATAAGACCCTTATTCATCGTCTGGTGTCGTTTAAAGCCCGTTGAAGCGGCGCTGACACTGTCATCTGGACCTTGAACCGTTTGGATCCCAGTGAAGTACATTATATGGAGAAATGTTTTCATCAAAAACCTTAATTTCTTTTCGACTGAAGAAAGAAAGACATGGACATCTTGGATGACATCGGGGTGAGTAAATTATCAGCAAAAGTTTTTTTTTAAAGTGAACTAATCCTTTAATTCCTTTAATTTGAGGGTATTGGACCTAGAAAGCTCTTAAATTTGAAGTTAACCAAGGTGTGGGAACCCTGTTAATAAATCTGTGTTGTTCCCTGTCAGAGGTATGCTGGGTGAAGGGCACATGTGCTGTACAGGTTTGAGTCTTGCCTTCATCACATTGCATTCAACACATCGCAAAGTTGCGTGGTTGGAACGACAGATCTCAACCTGTGGCATATAGTTTCTTTTTTGCTTGACGTGTGGACTTAAAGGGGTGGTTGATTATGATTTGACTTTTCTAACTGTAGTTAGTGTGTAATGTTGCTGTTTGATCATAAACAACATCTGCAAAGTTACAACGCTCAAAGTTCAAAGCAAAGGAAGATATTTACTTTTAAAGAAAAGGACTACAACAAACGGCTGGAAGAAACTACACGACATTCCTCCCGGGTTAGTGACATCACCAACCCTAGAATTTACATAAACCCCTCCCCCCGGGACACGATTTATAGATTATCGTGACAGAATATACTAATAAATGACTAGAAGATAACTAAATTCATAAATTCAACATAAATTCATCAACTAACCATTCAGAAATGTCCTGTTGCTTCTACGTTGTCACTTCTTCTTGAGTCCTCTCCATCATTGTCCGACTCCGGTTTGAACGTAAAAGGCTAAAATTTTCAGTGTGTGTCTGTGTGTGGTAATCGGAGCTGCTAACACACAAACACACACTGAAAATTTTAGCCTTTTACGTTCGAACTGGAGTTCACACACACACACAACCTCTTGAAGCTCCGCGGTCAAGAGCTTGTACGTCTATAAAGTCTTTAAAGATTGAGGGATTTTCTTGTCTGTAGTGGAACACATCACCGAGTAATTCCCAAATAAAACTATCATTTGGACTTCAGTAAGATTTGTTTTTGCACTCATGTTACTTCAATAAGTAAATCAGCTTTCTGAAATAAAATGACCCCTGGCCGAACATAAACGGATAAGGAGCCTTTTTGTGTGTGTGTGTGTGTGTGATCGAGCAGCGTGGGGCGCATGGGGGCTTTATTTTATGTGGAAACTGTCAGCTGATGTGGTCCTGTGACCAAAATCATATTTTCTTTTCTTTTTTTTAAAACCAGCTTTCTGAAATCACTAACTTTGTCTCTCTAACAAAGACAGCACCAGAAGCAATGTTATAAGGAGTGTTTACTTTTATTACTTTAATCTGAAAAGGGCTCATTTTCTAGAAGGTAAGAGTTTGCTGCGCTGCCGGATTTGCTTTAATCTGTTTTACTACTGTATTTTAAACTTCTTATATTTGAAGTTGCACTACGGGGAAATGAAAGCATTAAAATTTAGAAGTGGGTACGGTGTGTGTGTGAAAGAGAGAGTGATTTTGGCCTTTTCTGACCGACTTTGACGCTTGAACACAAAGTACTTATTTTTTCTTTTTCTTTTCTTTTTTTTTTACCTACCAGAGAGTGTCCTTCTAATTGCCTAAAGTTACCAAATGTTAAAGTTTTAAAACAAACTGCAGTGGTTTGAGGTATTAGGATAACACGTACATGCTAGGTATCATTGCAATGCAGTGTTTTGAACAGATTTGCGTACAATGTTTCACTGCTCATACAGAGTTTGTACAATCTTCAAAAAAAAATGGACTCGTTAAAAATCGTCACCAGTTTTTCTGTCATCTATTTTACACAGTGCTTCAGGAAAACCATAATGAAAGTGCTAATGAAGAGAACACAGGCAGTATCTCAGCACAGGTTTTGAATGTGCACACGAAACAATTACCTGATAATGGCACATGTATTTGGTTAACTACTGTAGGTGATGCCTAAATTTGGCGCCACCTATTGATTATAATTTTTTTTTATAATCATATTATTTATAATCATATTATTTATATATATATATATATATATATATATATATATATATTAGGGCTGTAAACGATTAATCGCATCAAAAATAAAAGTTTGTGTTTACATAATAAATGTGTGTGTACTGTGTATAATTATTTTGTATATATAAATACACATGTAAATTATCAGTGTTGGGGTAGTTACTCAAAAAAAGTAACTAGTTACTAGTTACTAGTTACTTCTGTAAATTGTAATGAGATTACTTTACTAGTTACTGCATTTGAAAAGTAACTTCACTACTTATTACTTTACTTTCCCGTTTCTTAATTTACCGTGTAGATACATGGACAAACATAGCCCTATCATCATTTAGCCTGCATGTCCGCATAGTGTTTATAAATGTAGCCGATAAAAATGGCATGTAAAACCATATAAAATAACTATCCCTGTCTGCACAAAGAAATATGCCTCACTGTAAAATCTACAAACAACAGGATTATGTCCGTGGTGGTAGACACATGATCAGGGCTGGACAGAGATAAACATTGTATTTTATTTTGACGGAAACTGCAAAACTGAAACTTTCTTCTCCATCTGTATTTTGACCATAGACCGTATATAAGAGATTTTGACAGATACACTGACACTGCACGCTCGCTCAAAGCCCAAGGGGGGAGGGCGTTTAAAGATGTGATTGGGCCAGTCCAGTGTCAATCAAGAAAATAACCAATGGGCCAATCTACGTGTTTCATGGGCCGGTCTGTCAGAAAAAAAACTAATGCTGACTTTTTTTAACCAATGCATTACACCAGCACTTACCCAGCGCCGCCAATTAAGCAAAACAAAACGAATGGGCCGCCGATGTACGAGTTTTATGAGCCGTTAAGACAAACGAACAAAAAAGTTTTAGATGCATCGGATCGGCCCAAAAAGCCGTGAATCTCCCGGTAGTCCCGATGTCCAGTACTTGCCTGCCAGGGCATAGAGTGAATTTCTGGCAAATATTTTTGTCCTTTCGAGCAATAAACTGAAAGTAATGTGAATATCGCCACTGGCCGAAACTCGCGTCTCCGTCTCCATCTCCATTCCTCTCTGTCCTTCGCACCAGCAGCTACGTCACTCAAATCGATCTCTATGGCAACGGTGCCCAGGCAAGCACACACACATACAGGCATGCACGCACCACTTCGACAGATCAGAGCTTTACACACATGAAAACACGGCTTGGGTAACGCAGGAAAGCGCGTTCCTATAGTCTAGTAAAGTAGTATAGTTACTGATATTTTTAGTGTAATGCGTTACTTTACTTCGTTACCCAAAAAAGTAATATCGTTACTGTAATCCGTTATTTTGTAACTCGTTACCCCCAACACTGTAAATTATATATAAATCTATATACAGTATATATACAGTATATACATGCACATATTTCTTAAATATATACAAGCATGTGTGTGTATGTATATATATATATATTATATATATCAAATAATTATACACAGTACACACACATTTATTATGTAAACACAAACTTTTATTTGTTTGTGATTAATCGTTTCATAGCCCATATATATACACACAGGTGAAACTCAAACAATTATAATATGGTGCAAGAGTTCATTTATTTCAGTAATTCAACTTAAAAGGTGAAACTAATATATTATATAGACTCATTACATGCAAAGTGAGATATTTCAAGCCTTTATTTGTTATAATTTTGATGATTATGGCTTATTCTAATCTTGAATTTGGGGTTTTCATAAGCTGTGTTTAGCATTAGCTGAATTTTTCACCCGAGTTTCACCTGTATAGTTAACATGAACTAATAATGAACAATACTTCTACAGCATTTATTAATGTTAATTCATGTTAATTTCAAAATTACTAATACATTATTAAAATCAAAAGTTGTATTTGTAACATTAGTAAATGCACTGTGAACTAACATGAACCATCAACAAACAGCTGGAGTTTTATTAACTAACATGAACAAGATTAATAAATACTGTAACATGTATTGCTCATTGTTAGTTCATGTTAACAAATGAGACCGTATTGTAAAGTGTCACCGTTTATATTTAGGAATAATGTTGAATCTATTTGAGTTGTTTCTTAATGAATATATATATATTTCTTCTATATCTCTTGCTCAGAAGCCTCCGGTCAGCGGTGAGCCGGCTCCTCCAGCTGGAGATCTCTCTGAAGAGGTGGATGAGGCTCAGGTGAGCGGCGCTGCACCCTTGGGTGAAGAGGAAGGCTATGACGCAGACAGTGAGAGTAACCCTGAGGACTCCACCCGTCAGGAGGAAGGTACTAACGTCATAACTTCTTCTAACTTCATACATGCATGCATTGTGCTGCTCTGTGTCAAACTGACAAGATGTCACTTGTATTTGACTGTAAAATGTGAATGAGCTTGAGAAGTGTGTATGTACGTATTATCCAGAGCCAAAAGTATCATGCATGTGTAGTTTTGAAGAATTTAATGTTCATTATGTTCCTAAAATGAATGAAAATAATTAGCATTGTAGTTAGCAAGGCTGAGTTGTCCATAGTCACTGAAAGCGTATCTGACTGTAAAATGTGAATGAGCTTGAGAAGTGTGTATGTACGTATTATCCAGAGCCAAAAGTGTCGTGCATGTGTAGTTTTCTAGGCTTTAAGGCTCATAATGTTCCTAAAATGAATGAAAATAATTAGCATTGTGGTTAGCAAGGCTGAGTTCTCCAAAGTCACTGAAAGAAATGAGCTTGAGAGGAGTGCATGTACATATTATCAAGAGCCAAAAGTGTCGTGCATGTGTAGTTTTCTAGGCTTTAATGCTCATTACTTTCCTAAAATGAATGTGAAATATAATTAGCATTGTGGTTAGCCAGGCTGAGTAGTCCATAGTCACTGAAAGCGTATCTGACTGTAAAATGTAAATGAGCTTGAGAGGAGTACATATTATCAAGAGCCAAAAGTGTCGTGCATGTGTAGTTTTGAAGACTTTAATGCTCATTATGTTCCTAAAATGAATGAAAATAATTAGCATTGTGGTTAGCAAGGCTGAGTTCTCCAAAGTCACTGAAAGAAATGAGCTTGAGAGGAGTGCATGTACGTATTATCAAGAGCCAAAAGTGTCTTGCATGTGTAGTTTTGAAGGCTTTAATGCTCATTATGTTCCTAAAATGAATGTGAAATATAATTAGCATTGTGGTTAGCAAGGCTGAGTTGTCCAAAGTCACTGAAAGCGTATCTGACTGTAAAATGTAAATGAGCTTGAGAAGTGTGTATGTACGTATTATCCAGAGCCAAAAGTGTTGTGCATGTGTAGTTTTTTAGGCTTTAATGCTCATTACTTTCCTAAAATGAATGTGAAAAATAATTAGCATTGTGGTTAGCCAGGCTGAGTAGTCCATAGTCACTGAAAGCGTATTTGAGTGTAAAATGTAAATGAGCTTGAGAAGTGTGTATGTATGTATTATCAAGAGCCAAAAGTATCGTGCATGTGTAGTTTTGAAGACTTTAATGCTCATAATGTTCCTAAAATGAATGAAAATAATTAGCATTGTGGTTAGCAAGGCTGAGTTCCCCATAGTCACTGAAAGCAGGAGGAATTTGTTTGCGGATGATCTGGAATGCGTTATCCGGTTTGTGGCGGTTAGCATCAGGTAGTCTGAGTGAACGTCTGGTCCAGTGGTGTGTGTGATCCGGTTCTCCAGTCACATGTGCTGTTGTTGGCTCTCGCGCTGAGAATGGTGTCATTGTTTCCTCCGTCTGTGATGTAAGTCTGTCGCGTTGAGCTGTGTCTTGTGACTGCAGCTTTTGACCGATCATGCATGATTTTGTAAGTTCACTCACTTTCCCTTGAGGGCCGGTAGTTTATATGATTTATAAAGAAGGGAATTGAAGGCGAAGCTTGAAATGTGTGAGTTTGTAGTCAGACGGATCATGACGACTCTGAAAAAGTGGAAGTCACTGAGTGTGGTTTCAGCTTCCTTTAAATATTTGCTATTAAGGAAGACCTCTTTTAGACCCATCGACCCATCCATCCATCCATCCATCCTTCTATCCTTCTATCTATCGTTCTGTGTATCCATCCATCCATCCATCTATCCTTCTGTGTATCCATCCATCTATCCTTCTTTCTATCATTCTGTCTATCTATCCATCCATCCATCCTTCTTTCTATCATTCTGTCTATCTATCCATCCATCCATCCTTCTTTCTATCGTTCTGTCTATCTATCCATCCATCCCTCTATCTATCGTACTGTCTATCCATCCATCCATCCATCCATCTATCCTTCTATTTATTGTTGTGTCTATCCATCCATCCATCCTTCTTTCTATCGTTCTGTCTATCTATCCATCCATCCATCTATCCTTCTATCTATCGTTCTGTCTATCCATCCACCCATCCATCCATCCTTCTTTCTATCGTTCTGTCTATCCATCCATCCATCCATCCATCTATCCTTCTATCTATCGTTCTGTCTATCCATCTATCCATCCATCCATCCTTCTTTCTATCGTTCTGTCTATCCATCTATCCATCCATCCATCCATCTATCCTTCTATCTATCGTTCTGTCCATCCATCCATCCTTCTTTCTATCGTTCTATCTATCTATCCATCCATCCTTCTTTCTATCGTTCTGTCTATCCATCCATCCATCTATCCTTGTATCTATCGTTCTGTCTATCCATCTATCCATCCACCCATCCATCCATCCATCCATCCTTCTTTCTATTGTTCTGTCTATCTATCTATCCATCCATCCATCCTTCTTCCTATCATTCTATCTATCTATCCATCCCTCTATCGTTCTGTCCATCCATCCCTCTATCTATCGTTCTGTCTGTCCATCCATCCATCCATCCGTCTATCTATCGTTCTGTCCATCCATCCATCCATCCGTCCATCCATCCATCCATCTTACTCCTCCATGTTAGATCTTGTGCCACCCTTGATGCATTTAAATCTCATTTAAAGACTCTTCTCTCTTGCATTTGATTGTTATTAGTTTTTGTAATTGTTTTATACTTTGTTTTATAATCTTAGATGTGCTGGGCTGTATGTAAAGCACTCTGGCCAACGTGTGTTGTTTTTAAATTTAAAATATTAATAAATGTGATTGATTGATTGATTGATTATCTATCCACTGCGGTTGTTCTATCTATCTATCTATCTATCTATCTATCTATTTATCTGTCTGTCTGTCTGTCTGTCGTTCTATCTATTTATCTGTCTGTCTGTCTGTCAGTCATTCTATCTATCTGTCTATCTATCTATCTATCTTGTCTGTCTGTCTGTCTGTCATTCTATCTATCTGTCTGTCTGTCCACCTATCTATCTATCTATCTATCTGTCTGTCTTGTCTGTCTGTCTATCGTTCTATCTTATCTCTCTAACTATATGTCGATCTGTCTGTCAATCTTTCTGTCTTTATCAATCATTCTATAATTTTTCTATCTATTGTTCTTTCTGTCTGTCTATATATATATGTCCGTTTATCTGTCTATGTATGTGTGTGAGAATGTCTGTGAGGGCGTGCTGTGTGTGTGTGTGTGTGTGTGTTCGAGGCAGAACTTCATTAATAAAAAGCACCCAGAGCTTGCGTAGGAGCTGCAGGGTAGTTCACAGCTAAATCATGCGGGTTCTCCAGTGCGTGGCGTCCCTCCATCAGCTTAATTCATCTTTACTGGGCTAGAGCTCTGAGTGCATACAGTGCTCGTTCTTCAGCCCTTCTGTTTGTACTCTTGCACCACCAATTATTCCTTTATTATTACTGCGTTGTTTGTAATCAGTGTTCTGTCTTTGCCGGCTGTGACAGGGATAAAGGTGGAGGCTGGAGTCGTGTTGGGGGAATGCGCGTTGGGAATGGCAGGAGTGCCTCAGGGCTCCGTACGCGGGCGTTTGCTTTTCCCGGAGATCTGCTTAATGGAACTGCAACTGTTAGCCAGTGGCTCGCCAGACCTGGAGGTTTTGGGCCACGTGTTGCAGAGCCTGTTAGGAGCCGTGAAAGGCCACATCAACAATGCAGCGCTGCTCTACCAGCAGGTCAGACTTATATCCGATGCCAAACTGATTTATTTATGTATGCGAGATATTGATGTTACACAGTGACGTATCTTATTCCAGAAGACCTTCTGCTTATATCTAACTAAGTAACTTACCTTTGGTTGTTAGAAAGATTTTGTTCTAGGTAACTAGTTGAAAGAGTATACTTGAAACTGAAGACAACACCTGTGAACCTAGGTAGCAGGAACAAAATGACCTTTTGCAAACCTTTTAGCAATTGAAGATTTTGTTTGTTATCTGAGTTGTTTAAAAAACTAGCTTTGCAGCTGCATTTTTTAGGCCTATGTTGGTGAAATCTTTACAGGATTTATTCATTTATTTTTACTTTATCCCATTGTCAATAATGATTTTTGAAACTCGCAATATTGATATGTTTGAATACGTCTGACCAGCTGCATTAAATAATCTTTACTGTATTTATGATGAAATGTGATCCATCACGTTTTTTTTTATCTCTTGTCAGGGTGGTGTGAAAGCCATTCTCAGTGGATTTCAGAACATTCTCAGCCAATCAGATGCCTCCTATAAAGGTGTATATTTCTTTCAAACTTCAACTATGCATATTTCTCCCAATTCCCATTTTTGAGTTTATTTTGAATTGAATGTTTTTGAGTTTAATCATAATTCTCATTATTCTTGTAATGGGTTTGTCATTACTAAAATACATTTTTATCAATGATGATGTTCATTAATTAAAAATTCACCATTAATGAAAAGCAGCAGAACAAATAATAGATTATATATATATATATATATATATATATATATATATATATATATATATATATATATATATATATACATACATACATACATAGTTCATAAAAAAGCAATAAAAAAAGGAAAAGATACACTGTAAGATACATTATATAATCATATTGCGTAGTTGTGTACTGAAATACATTTTATCGATGATGTTCATTAATGGTAATTATAATATTAATCATATATTATATTATTATTCATCATAAAAATTCATCATAATCACCATTAATGAAAAGCAGCACAACAAATACTAATGGATATATAAATAATTTATAAATAAAATAAAAATAATGGAATATATATATATATATATATATATATATATATATATATATATATAATATGAGTGAAATACAGTAGTGGCCAAAAGTAAAGAAAAAGCATGTTAAACATTTTGTAATCATGTTGCTTGGAGTTTTATTTGTAATAATAATGCAATGAAACATGCAAAATTGTGCCGACATCATTTTTGTCCAGGCTATCATTCAAAGAAATTATGAACACATGCAACAACAACGAGCGAACCAATGAAATATCACTAAATGATTATGTTGTTGTCAATTCATGCTTTATCCTGTGAGAACATTATATATAATACATCTAGCAATATTTTACTCATATATTGATGGTTTGACAACAAATATCCCCTCCTGACAGGCATATTCTTAATAGTTTTTCATTAGATTCATATTTGATCGTAATCATGCTAATCTTTATCATAATTTAACATTTAGCTAAACATTATTATAATTGCTCTATGGCCTGTTGTACCCTTCAGAGTGCCAGACAATACTGATGGAGCTGCTCGTATCCATGTTGAGTGACAGTATCACAGCGGAGGAACTCGCCCTGTTGACCCGCCTCTTCCTGGAGAAGACTCCGCCCACTGTAAGTGCAACCTTAAAACAAGCATTTAAAGGTGCAGTGTGTAATTTTTATCGGCATCTAGTGGTGAGGTTGTGAATTGCACCCAACAGAAGTTATGGTGGCCGACAGGAGATGATGTCGTCAGGTTTCTTTACAAAGATAAATTAAGAAATTAGGTTTACTTAACTATTCAGTAAAACAATATGTTATTGTGAATATTATTGTTACTTGTTCATCATTGTGTCAGTGTTTTATTCGCTGACTTTAGCTTTAGCTTCTTTGCATGAAGAACAACATAGCCACATTGAATTTATACATAATTCTGTTTCGAAACCTTTTCAGTTCCCTTTTCCATGGAAAAGAAAAAGCTTTGAAACTACGCAATGCGAATGTACAATGTGATCAAGCATCCTGTAAACAGGTTTATTTTTAACACAGCGTCAGCAAGTGGACAAGCTGATGCAGAATACGCTTTTAGTAATGCCAACCTTTGGTTTGTCAATGCTGATATGAATCAGCCATTCTAGGATAATTATCTTGTTCTTTGTTCACATTTTTTGTTATGTAACTTAATTTGTGATTGCCAGTCCTTTACTTCTGAGCACCTCTTGTCCTATTGCCTCACATCTTTAAACACCCTAATTTACTATTTTATGTGGTTTCCACATATACGGTAGGTTAAAGATGTCAGCATGCAAAAAAAAAAAAACGTACTGTGAAGTTGCATTTCTAAACTTTGCTAAAATTAGGCCAAAAAATAAATAAATCTAGATATAAAGCTCTAGAAAAGTGATTCCAATAATCACCTAGTCGATTGTTGGAAAACTAATCTGCATCCCATTCAACATTTTACATAGTATATTTAGTGTTTTCTTGATTATTACAGCACAACTGCTATATCTAGTCTCTTTTCTTGGCAGCTACTGTATGCCCCCCATGAAGTATCGCTGTGAAATGCGCAAAATCTTTATTTGCATTCCTCATCTGTAGGAGATCTTGTTGAGAGGCGTGCTCCAGATTGTGGAGGCCAACTCGGACACAGAGCCGATCTACTTCATGTCCTTTCCCATGATCCCTGGCGCGGGGGTCCCTGGCTCGAGCTCTTCCCCTGGGATGAGGCCTCATGGGGCGGTTGTGGGTAAGGGTGGAGTAAACGCTCTTTTGAGGGGTAAGTTACCCCTGGGCCGTGTTGAAGGAGACCCGAGCCGGCCTGGTCATCTGCGCTCTTCTCCCTGGCACACGGCACCCTTCCACCTGCCTTTAGTGGGCCAGAACTGCTGGCCTCACATGTCCAGTGGCTTCAGCGCCTCGCTGTGGGTACGAGCGGGGAACGAGGACGACGGCCTTCCTAAGAAGGGTAAGAAGATCGCTTTTTTTTTTTTAGCTTTGTATAAGCTTATAACACAGATAAGTATTATCTATATACTGATGTGTTCAGGTTTCCCATGGGTCCTTGAAATCCTTGAAAGTTTGTGAATCTGAAAATAAAATAAAAAATCAGGGCCCTGGAAAGTTTTTGAAAATAAACTTGGTCCTTGAGAGAGTTTTTGTGCAAGAAGTTTTCTGGAAAATAATTATATTAATCCCTCGGGTCCGCTAATGTGTTATTTCTCCAACACTCCGTGGCCTGTGCACACTAGCGTGCTTGATTTACGTTAGTTACGCGCATTAATGCTTTACGTTAAGTGTTTCCCGCGTGAGGTACTTTGTGTTGTATGTTGCCATGACGGTCACGCGCACACAAAACCACCACAATTGAATCTCAACGTTTGTTGTTGAACATAACAAATGTGTTCCCACATTTAGTCCTTGAATTTGAGGGTATTGGACCTGGAAAGTCCTTGAAAAGTCCTTGAATTTGAAGTTAACCAAGGTGTGGGAATGTTTATTAAAGGATAATTCAGGTATTTAACACTTTGAGTGTATTTTGTAGTTTGTTTTGGATGAACAAGAGTGGTGGACAAATAAATTTTGACAATGGTTCCTGTCTCGACTTTTTGACTATTTTAGAATTGCCCATGACCGCTTTAGAATGGGAGTCTATGGCCATGCACAAACATGTCCTTAAAACAACCCTTAACGTTCGTTTTCAAAACTGTGCAACTCACCGAGTGGTTCGTTGATATTCCAAAACAAGTAGTGTAGCGAAATACAGTTTCTGTCGTGTTTTATTTGGCATTTTGTAAAATCCCATTGATTTCCGTTGGAGGACTCATTGCTTGTTGATATTACTGCGCTACCGGAAACGGAAATGGGGCTGTTTACATTTGGTTGTAGTCTTTTATGGTCTTTCCATCAAGTGGTCGGGAGTGTGCCAACGCTTCAGACTCAAATATCGAGCGGAAGTTTATACGCGGTTGTGAGGTATCTGAAAAAATAGTTCCACTATAGAAAAGTCAACGGATTGAAATCATACATTGCGCCGATATATTTGTTTTTAATCATCAACGAACACCACTAACCACAGTGGTGAGTTGAACAGTTTTGAAAACGAACGTTAAGGGTTGTTTTAAGGACATGTTTGTGCATGGCCATAGACTCCCATTCTAAAGCGGTCATGGGCAATTCTAAAATAGTCAAAGAGTCGAGACAGGAACCATTGTCAAAATTTATTTTTCCACCTCTTGTTCATCCAAAACAAACTACAAAATACACTCAGTGTTAAATACCGGAATTATCCTTTAACAATAGCAACACTGATACATGAACACCACCCCACTCTAAGAAGACGTTTGATTGGTTTGTCCTGCTGTGTGTTGCAGAAGAGGAGGCGTCTCTGGGGGAGTCCCTGCCTGGTCCCGCACATGTCACGGACCAGCAGACAGACCGATGCCTCCTCCATGTCCTCTCCATGGGCTCTAAGGCACTGATGCTTCAGGTGTGGGTGAACATCTCCACCGGAGCCTTTACCTTCAGGTGAGTGACATGACAACTTTAACGTTGCACTGTTTTTTTTATTATATATATATATTTTTTAAAAGCCTCCTTAAAAAGTGGGTGCCAGTGGTGTTTTTGGAGGGCAGTAGATCTTACACAATCCACTTCAAACTCACGTTCAGTTTCTCCATTCTGATATAAAACGCCACTTTTTTAACATGTACAATAGAACTCAAACAGTAGAGGATGATGCTAGCAACCATGGGAATGGATGAACTGGTAAAATGTCCTGATTTATTCCAGGTTAGGGTCTATGGGCGGGTAAATGTATAGATTTTTCAGATCTTTTAAAAGATATAATGGACAAAATAAGCTAGTGCAATTTACATATGAACATGACCGAAGACGACTGCGAAACATACAGAGAGCAGGAGCTTTAGTTTCTCAAGACCAGCCGAACACAGCGAGTGTGTGTTAGAAATCAGGAATGATGAGAGAACATTGAGCTTGGTGCGTTTTTCATCTTCAAACCAATCTTGGGTCTTTAGCCGACAGTTTAAATCCTGTCCCATTAGGTCAGTAGTCAGAGAGCAAGCGTCTGTTGTGGCTATTCGATAACATGAGCGTTTACACTACAAAAGTAATCCGGTCGCATGTGTTTTCAACTACCTCTGGAAATGGTTGAAAGTGGACAAGCTCAAAACGTTTTACACCTGTTTATAGCGTCGTCCACTTGAGATCCGATCGACCAAAATGCATCTCAATACCAGGTGTAAACGGGTCTTAAGAGTCATCAATGCTGAATTTCCAAAGTGACTTCATTTGTGAATTCAGGACCTGCATTGATCCCAACGATGAGATGAAGGCGGGTCTGCTCGCCCAGGCGGAGTCTGGAGACGGTTTGCTGACCGCTGGCCGGTGGCAGCACTTGGCTCTCACATACACACAGCAGCCCGAGGGCCGGAAGAGCGTTCACGGTCAGCTGACACTCTGGGTGTGCGGCATTAGGTGAGTCCCTGCAATTGGTTTGTTGACAATTTAAAGGGACAGTTCAGCCAAATATGATAATTCAGGATGTCTGCGGGGTCTTGAAAAGTATTAAACGTTGATAAATCAATTTAGAGACAATTAAGGCCCTTAAAAAGTATTGAAAAGTCTTAAATGCCATTTTACAAATAAATGTTGTATCATCTTTTCATTATGTATATTTGTCCAAAGAATTGTATAATTTGCCAATTAATTATCTTGAATTGTTGCATTGATAAGGAGTTATCACAAGCTAAGACTGTTTAGTTGTGTTATCTTACAATCAATACATACTAGTAATTGTGAGTTAAAGTGTCGCCGATGTAACCGGTTAAAACTTGAAGTAGTGATGAGGTCTTAAAAATTTATGGAAAGACTCTTAAAAAAGGTCTTAAAAGGTATTAAATTTAACTCCATGATTCCAGTATATACCCTGCAATTGTAATTTAGGGATGCAGACTTCAGTTCTCAATGGCTACGTTTACATGCAACCAAATAATCCGTTAGTAATGGGATTGACGGCTCAATCGGACTGAAAAGCCTTTATCTAAACACCTTAATCGATCCAATTGAGTTCCATCCGAATTAAATTTGAACGGTTCATATGCTCATTGTCTCCAAATTATGACTAGAAATTGATAAATGTCAAGTCTGCTGTTTAAAACAAATAAAGAACCAATGTAGGAGAATAGTTATTATGCACAAACTGCAGGAAACTGTATATATTTGTGCAGTGTGCGCATGTCAATCGACCGAAATTAAGTCACAATCTTGAACTTCGAATAAAAAAATGGAATGGCCATGCCCCCATGTCACGTCGGTCGGCTTGTCAAGCGGAAAAAAACACGGTGTTAAAGTGCTGCGAGTCAACCTCCTCTAAAGGGCATTAGTATGTTCCTGCACACCGGACGAGAAGCGCCGCGTCTAGGACAACTCGAGGTATCGCACACCGGATGCGCACTTTCTCAGTTTATGGCCTGCAATATTGTTATGTTTAAGGACATTGTGGAATTAAGATCATGTCTGTACTATGTTATGATTGTAGGCTACTGTACAATTAAATACGTTGCTTAGTCTGCAGTCTGAATTCACTTTATCTCAGAGCGTCCGTTAACTGAATGAATTGAAAATCCGATAGCATGACAGCAATTTTCATTCAACCAACTGATTTCTGTAAATTTCTGTAAAACTAATTGTATATTGCAGCACAGGGTGAAGTCATAACGACGATTTGAGACAAATAAATGTACAGTTTATATAAAACTATGTAAATGGCGTTTTTACAAAAAGAAATTGAAAACCGGGAATCGAATCAAACCGTGTCCTTAGAATCAAAAAGTGTTATCGAATCGAGGATTTGAAGAATCGTGACACTCCTACTTGTGATTATATAAATGCGCACATCAACCCGATCACATGTTTAGCGCTCATGTAAACTACATTCGGATTCATCAATCGGAATGAATTCAGTTCAATTGAAACAAAAGTTGTGCATGTAAACAGCCATTGATTCAGGAAAGCTACACTGTTTTAATCAACCCTTCTTGTGCCACATTCAGGAAATGTGACGTCTCGCTAGATTTCACTCTGCCTAGGAAGTCCAGTTTGTCATCGGACAGTAATAAGACTTACTGTATGCTTGGACACTGTCAGCAACCCTCAGAGGAGCAGTCCAGCCCAAGTGCACGCTGGGATATGGGCACGCTGATGCTCTTTAATGGTATGAAACCAGTGCCTTAAAATACTTTTTTTTTAAAGCGATTATATTTAGAATTTTTTAAGCTTGTTGTGGAGTGTTTGGAATATGAACTAAATGATTAAATAAAACTGTTAAAATCATTTTTGTTAACTCAAATAAAGCTGTGATAAAATATAAATGGTAACACTTTACAATGTCTCACTCGTTAACATGTATTAACTAACATGAACTAATAATGAGCAATACATTTGTTTCAGTATTTATACATTTTTGGTAATGTTAATAAAAAATAAAGCTGTTCGTTGTTTGTTCACAGTGCATTAACTAATGTTAACAAATACAACCTTTGATTTTAATAATGTAGCCTATTAGTAAATGTAAAAATGTTAAATGTAGTAAAATTAGTTTTAAAAAATTATATATAATTTCCTTGTACTAAAAAGGATAACAAAGATTATTTGTTTGCACTTTGAAAGTCTGATGTTGTTGGTAACGCGGGATCTTCCTGCTTCTGGTAGTTTCCATGCGTGAGCCACACATTCTCCACATTCTCTCCACACAACAAGCCTTTTTTAACAGAATAGCAATTCTGTTGCTACTAATAGGTCATGAATGGCTCAAGTCCAGCCGTTCCTAACCTGTAAAAAGCTATAATGCAGTAAGATGGTCCTCTGACTGTGTTTATTTGCCTGTTTTACACCGCCTGTTTCAAACACATCTACCACACTTTCTCTTATTTTTCTTTCTTGTATCTTATAGTCTAGGCTTCACATGACTTAGAATTTTATTTTTTACAGTTTACAATAAAACAGTTTACAATAATGTCACATTTGTTAACATTAGATAATATATTAACTAACATGAGTAACAGTGAGTAATACGTTTTATTTTTTGTTTATGCTTTACATTTTATGTTACATAATTGGGTAACACTTTACAATAAGGTTTCATTAGTTAGCATTACTTTGCTCCATAGGTTAACAATAGAAAAATACTCCTAACGCATTTATTAATCTTAGTAAATCTTAACATTTACTGATTCATTATCTAAAATCTAAAGTTGCATCTGTTCATATTATTTATAAGACCTGAGCTAACATGAACTAACAATGAACAGCTGTATTTTTATTTGAACAAAGACTGAAATTTTGTAAGAAATATATTGCTCATTATTGGTTAACATTAGTTAATGCATTAATTAACTTTAACTAATAGACCTTATTGTATTTACCTAATAGTGTTACCGATAATAGAAATAAAATTGTTCGTCGTTTGTTCACAGTGCATTAACTAATGCTAATAGATTTAATAAGTTTAAAAATGTATTAGTAAATGTTGAAATTAACATTAAGTCTAATAAAAACTATTATTGTTCATTGTTAGTTCATGTTAGCTGATGTTGTTAACTTCAGTTAACAATTTAAACCTTAATGTAAAGTGTTAGCATTTTTTAAACTTATGTATTTGCTCTAAAACGACTTAGACAATTAAATTAATCCAGGCATGTTTTCATGAAATAACATGCAGAATAATATTTAATCGTTTAATTTATAAATTATATGAATATGCAGTGATATTGGCCTACCCAAAATGCATGCTGGAAGTAAGTAGTAAACTGGTTGTTGCTTGTTTTAGGCTCCAGAATTGACACTGCGGAGGCGTTTTACCTGTACGCCAGCGGCCCTGACCTCACCTCCATCATGCCCTGCAAGTACGGCAAGCCCCAGGAGACACTGTCCAAGTACGTGACTCAGGAGGGTCTTCAGTGTGAGGAGATACGTGAAGTCCTCATGAGGAATACAGACGTTGACATCACGCCTCTTATTGTAAGCCTATGAATATGAATGCATGTTTTTGTTTTTTTTCCCGAATGTCTTCACCAGAAGGCTTTTATGCAAATGTATCTGACAGCGGCTTGTTGCATTATTTGTCTATTTGTACATAATTTCCTGCTTGCTTAAGTGCTTTTTCTTTGCAGTTTTACCCACTGACATCTTAATTAGCAGTGATTTTACATGCTGTTCCAGGTGTTCATATGCTAATGCTTTACATGCACGGTAATTACTGCTATCAGAGATTCACTTAAACACAAACCTTCATTTCTCATGGATGAGTTGTAGGGGTGTAACGGTACACAAACATGACGGTTTGGTACATACTGTACCTCAGTATTGAAGTCATGCTTAAGGATCTCGGCTAATGCTGTAAACCATATGGGAAGCCCTTACACATTACTATAATATTAAAGTTTACAATTAACAACAGAACCCAAATTATTAAATTCAGTTGCTATGTACTAAAAAAAAATGTATTGTAAATTGCACATAAGGCAGTTTTGCAATAACTTCTAAATTAGGGGTGTGCCAAAAAAATCGATTCACAGAAGAATCTAGATTCTCATTTGCAACGATTCAGAATCGATCTGAAATGTCCAAGAATCGATTTAATAAATAAATAAAATCAGCTGGCTGTTCGCCTCCATTTTTGTAACTAGCCTATACGGGACGTGAGCGGCAAATCACTAAAACAAAAAGGAAGCAAATGGATGAGAGGGAGATCTTTCGTTCCTACCATTTGCATGTGTTTTAAGTTGGCAGGGAGGGCATAAGAACGAGCAGAGAGAGAGAGAGAGAGCCCCGGCCGCGCGTGCGCACTCACCCGAGCGCTGTCTGCTCTCTCTCTCTCCGGCCGCGCATATTAGGCTAATCAAAATCAATTAATACGATGGTGTCGGGAAAAAAACTCTCCAGTGATAAAACGTTTTCTGTGTTGACAAATCTTGTGCGATATCCTAAACTGCCGAATGCATTGCTTGTTTTTTCTGTTTACATTTCATTGTGAATGCTGCTACGTCAGAGCGGCCAAAGCGTCAACAAGATTCCCCGTACTTTTTGACAAGCGTCCTTGACAGGGCGGCTATAGCTTTTTTGCAGCTCAAGTCGGCGGCGGTGTGAACGTACAGTCAGCCGCCAGCTGCAGACCAACGCACACTGCAGTGCTTCACGAAACTCCCTGCCAACTCCGAGAGGGCAAAAAAAAAAAAGACTCGGTCTATCGCTGCTTCATCGCCAGGTAGCTTAGGGGTAGGACTATTATTCATTTTGAAAGAAGCACTTTATTTTCATAACTTGTTATTCTTTAAGTTACTGTGTCTGACTGAGAAATATAGATGTTTTTTTGTCTTCACCGGTTGTGTTCTACATGATAATCGAATCGAATCGTTTTGAATCGAAAATCTTTTTGAATCGAAAATCGATTTTGAATCGAATCGTGGCCTCAAGAATCGGAATCGAATTGAATCGTGAGATGGTAAAAGATTCCCACCCCTATTCTAAATCTAATTATAAAGTAAATTTTCTACTCCAATACGCTAATATAGTGCATATATCAAATGCTTAATTTCTCTAGCGAACTAACCTGCTGTCGACACTAAATGCCTGAGGTAAATGTAATGCTGTTTGAGATATTATTCTCAAGCTGTTGATATCTTTCTGCAGTTAAAACACTGGTAAAGAGATGTAAACATACCGATCATTGTCACTTCTTCTTCTGCTGCGCTTTTTACTGGTAGCACTAGCAAACATTGTCAGTGTAGATCGCTTGTGACTCACACTACAAGCGACAAAGCAACACGTTGCCATTCATTTCAATGGGGAGCGGCCGTTTTCCGGCGACACGTGCGATCGCGGCCGTTGGCGACCTGATGTTGAAGTTGAGATCTGTTTAACTTTATGCAAATGAAGAGCGACTTCCGGGAGCGACAACCAATAGGAGTGAAGTCAGTGGAGCGCGTGATCATCCGTCACTCTCTGACAGAGTCAAGTTGAACGAGAAGCTAATTTTAGCAGTCAGAAACTGTCCTATAAGTTGTGATGTATCTCCGTGTGCATACAGTGGTGTTCACAGTTCTGACTCAGAGCCCGATTGGTTTCGTGAACCCATATAGACGGTATTTGCCCGTTTGCTGCAGTTAAATAGCCGCGATGGCAAAAAGCATCACAGTTTCTCGTTCATCTTTAATATTATGCATGTTATACTGATTCCATTTATATTTAGAATTTTCCTTCCAGAATGTATGTTTGTAGTGGCAAGAAAACGGATTTGTTGTTTACAACATGGAGAAACATCCGTGAATGTCACTCACAAACATTACTAGGCAACCAGTAGCGGGAACGCCCACTTGCGACCTGCAGCGACAAAGTCGCTTGTAGTGTGAACGTACCTTGACGTATTCGTCGTGCGTGCATGTGCCGTTACACCCTGAATTGGCTTCTTTTTTCAGATCTTCTCTGACAATATATATTGCTGATATAAAGTATTGTACAAATTTGTCTAATGAACCCTTTCAATATTATGTCCCAAGTGATACATCACCTCAAAATCAAATGAAAAACATTAACCCTTAAAAAGCTCGGAACATTTTCTTGAACATATAGGGCGATTTTTTTTATTTTTTATTAATGTAGTCGAGCAAATCTCACTGCCTCATGCTCACAACAACAAGCTGCATTAAACTCAGTATTTTTTTTTGCACTTTAAAAAAAAAAAAAAAAACAGTGTCTTGAGGAACTTCTGCTTTTTATCTCACCATGTGTGTATTTGTGTTTTTACAGGAGAGTTTAGCTGTCGTTTACGCCCCCAGCACACCGTCTCTGTACACCATATATGAGCCAGTGATCCGCCTGAAGGGCCAGGCCAAGTCAGCGGTGGTTTCCCAGCGGCCCTTCAGCGCCAAAGAGGTCCAGAGCCCCATCCTGGAGGCTGCTTTTCTCAAGACCATGATGCACTGCAGGGCTCTCGGCCTACACAGCGCCCTGCACAAGATCGGTGGCACCGGCTCTTTTGTCTTCTTGTTTGCACGGGTATGTGTTTGTTTGCGTATGTCACTAGTAGAGACCAGGAATGAATGGAATGATTCTTATGTCACTTCTGTTTACTGCACACAAACTGATCAGGTATTTTGACCAGATGCTGGTTCACAAAAGCTCTGGTAACTGTTTTCTGTGAGTTTTAATTGAAGCAATCAGTTCGAGAGGCTGAAGTACATCTAAATGCTAAGCTTCAAAGTTTATAGTGAAGGGATCTTCTGTGTTTCCTTCATATTCCAATGCACATTTTTTTGCTGGTAATCTGATAATACACTGTTTCTTTCACTCAATTGGATTTTTGGTCAGCATGTTCTGGCCCAGGACGTTCAATTGTACACTGTGTTCCTTCACATTATCCTTCAGACGTCTCTCGAACGTCACCTCAAAGCCTCGCTTTGTGTTTCTCTCATTCTCATTTTTTATGTCTCTCATTTCCTATCAGTCTCTCATGAGAACTAAAATACCATCACAGAAGTAAAATATTACTGTTTTTAAATTATATCGTACTTATCCCAAACTTTACAGTATTGTATATTAAAGACATCAATACTTTTACTCTCATGCAAGAATGCATTAAATGGTGAAAGGTGTCAGTTAAGAAACTTTTTTTTTTTACTTTCAAGGAATCAAGGAATCCTGAAAAATAAAATATATCACGGTTTCTACACAGCATGATTTCTGAAGGATCATGTGACACTGAAGACTGGAGTAATGATGCTGAAAATTCAGCTTTGATCACAGGAATAAATTACACTTTACCATATATCCACATAGAAATATCAGCTACTATTTGAAATTCCAATAATGTAATTGTATATTATTTTAATACTCACATGATCACATTAAAACCACTTTTGCTTTGAAATTATACACTGTATATTTGCAAAATCTCTTCAGATATATTGTGTTTATTGCCTAATTATAAGATTTTTTTTTTTACCTTATTTAACCCATAAGTGTTGATCACCAACACCCGATGTGTGAACCATGCTGATTGAGACCGAAATAATAGAGGAGAGCAGTGCTAATTAAAATAGCAACAGATGCTCAGTCTTGGTATGAGACCAAATAACTGATATTCATTAAAGAATTTAGTGCAGATGGATCTGGTTTATTTAGGTCGTTTAGTTTGGAGCAGCCGTCGCTAATAATTATCTCACTGAGAACGTTGATTGCTCAGGCTGTTTTAACAATGTGACCCAGAATGTCAACATGAAAACACATTCACAACTCGCTTCACTTTCATTATATGACGTGTTTTTAGCACCAGGAACATCTGAATCACATTTCATTTATTTGTCTTCACACCCTGAAGAAGGCCGTTTGCGCCGCTACGCGTGGGTTGCTTCTCCCTGATGTCTTTTACATTTTCTACCATGATATAGCCTGTAAAATAAAGGCGTTTTAAATAAATTTGAAGAAGATTGCCTTGGATTTTCTCTCTTCTACATTAATTTGAATTCCTGACCCCAAAGAGCACCTTCAAACATCTGATTGAACTCCCTGAGCACCCTGGACATTACATATATATATATAATTTTTTTTCACATTTAATTTGTTGCCTCAATGCCTCTCTTTCTCTCTTCTTTCATTGGTTGTTGTATTGTAGGTGGTGGAGTTGAGCGACTGTGAGAAAACTCAAGCTCTAGCGCTGCAGCTTCTTCTGTCTCTGGTTAAAAACCATCAGCATCGCACCCATGAGATGGAGTGTTACCACGGTTATTCCATGATTCACCAGGTTCTCATCAAGCCCAAGTGCATTGTGGGATACCACATTCTGAAGGTGAGTTTTAGCACATCAGATGTAGATAATAAGTATTTTCATAATGATTTAAATTGCTGGTCATGTAAGAAGAATTGTGAAAATATATATTTTTAATTCTTATTTGGTCTTAAAGTATCCTAAAGATGGCTGTTAGTTAAAAAAAAATTCCTCTAATTAAAAAAGACATCAAATGCATATTAAATATAATAAAAAGCCTAAAAAATATCAAGGTATAGTTTAACTATAGAGCTCTTTGGTGATGACATATATTTTAAGGCCCTTAAGTTCACCCTGGTTCCCTCGACAAAAACCCAATAGGATTTTCTTTTGGCTTTTGGATTATTGCATAAGAAAATAATCTGTGGCCTACAAAAGTTTATGATTTTTACTCATGGTTTTCATAATCTTGAACTCTTATGAATTATAACCTCTAAATACGGTTGGATAACTTCAGCGTTGCAAGCATTAAGCTTTGTCAACTCTTGGTCTTTATTTAAAGAACAATTTCCCTGAAAGTTTGAATTAGAATAATTTTGCACTGATTTGAATTAGAATAATGTAGTGATTTATAAACACCATGAGGCTGTGAAAACACCTAGTGCACTTACATATTCGGCGTGATGTTTAATGTCCCAGAAAACCTCTGTGGTCCCATTTAGTCACTTGTTTGCCTTTTTCAAGACAAGTTAAAGCTGTATTTTGAATGAATTGCCAGATCACTGTTGTACTCAACAGCGCACCCTGCTGGTTTACACAGACTGACAGTGAGACTGTTTTGTGATATTCTCAGAGTATCACTGGATTTTGATTTTGCAAATGTCTGTGTGCATGTGGTGTGATAGACATTGTTGGACGGCTGCTGTAGCGGGTCGATCCTGACGATTGGAGAAGACGGCCAGTTTCATCTGGATGCCGAATCCACTGTGGTGGTGCAAGATCTCAGACTGCTTTCAGAAATACTGCTGGACTGGAAGATATGGGCCAAAGCTCAGGTTCACACTTGCATCTAAATGAGAGCATACCATAGATTTTGGCTGTTTTTATATCGAGCTAATTATAATGGCTGTGTGTGTGTCTAATAGTGTGGCGTGTGGGAGACTCTGTTGGCCGCTCTAGAGATCCTCATCCGAGTGCGTCATCCACAGCAGATGTTCAACATTCGGCAGCTTCTAAAGGCCCAGGTGGTTCATCGCTTCCTACTCGCCTGCCAGGTGCTTCAGGTGAGACGTTTACAACACGGACAGACACGTGAGGTTAATGCAGGTCAAGTAAGTTTAGTTTGTACAGGTGAATCTTGAAAAATGAGTGCAAAAGTTGATTTATTTCAGTAATTCAACTTAAAAGGTGAAACTAATATATTATATAGACTCATTAAATGCAAAGTGAGATATTTCAAGCCTTTATTTGTTATAATTTTGATGATTATGGGTTCTAAAAACCTTTTCACAATATTCTATTTTTAAATTTGGGGTTTTCATAAGCTTGGGTTTTCACGCTAAGGTGTAACCTACAATTTACGATACAGTAATTGTCATCAAAACTTCAGCCATACATTACATCAGAACATCCCTCCAGAGTAGGCCTACACTGTTTTATTGACAACATGACTAAGCAATTTGACTGTCTTATCCGTACACAATGACACAAGGACTTGTCATTCTGATGGCACTGACATGTTCATTGACAGATATTTACTTTTGAGAGATGAACTAAGGATTTTGAGCAAGAGACTGGCTTTTGCAGGTAATCCATGGTGTTTTGCTTTTTGTACGAATAGTTTTGAGTAATGCACTTACTGTTTTGCAAATGTCGAGGATGATTCGAGAAATGTACCAAAGCGACTGAGAAAAACTGTATTTTGAATACATTTGAATAGTTAACTGATTATAAAATAAACTTTATTTTCAGTTTCGGTTTTCAGCTAAATGAAAACTTGAGCAGTGTTTCTGTACAAATTCATTTTGGTGCATCATTAAAATCAACCTATGGTGAAATATCATTATACAAACAACCAATCGCTTTCCAGGATGCAATTGACCCTTCGCAGGGAGCTTGATTGACAGCTGATCTGACCAATCATACTTCGCCATCTGCCATTTTGTCGGACAAAGCAGTCAGGAGAGTTAGTAGATTAACATGGGAGGATTTGAACTTGAGAAGCGGAGTGTACTGACGTCTCTCCGCGGTTAAAACAACATTCCTTCTGATGTTCATTCATGTTTATTTGATGCTATAAATGAACTAGAAGGAAAAGATGATCGGTTCACGAGCGGCTTTAACTGAGGCGACACAGCGATCTGTCACACACATTAAAGAGCCACAAAACGGTATTTATTGTTTAAATTTATTTAAAAAAATTACCAAATTTGAAAGTTGAGACTTTGTTTAATATCAAAAGTAACCGAAAAGTAACCTGGTCTGTGTCTGTCAGTGTGCTCCCTGCTCCACAATGTATTTTTTACTGCGTGACAACATGGTGTGGCATGAGAGCGGCGTAGCTTGTCGGACATAGCAACAGTAACCAAGGGTGGCGGGTCTTTGCGAACGGTCAATTGATACGAGAAAAAAGACCAATCACAGTTCAGTATGTGGGTTGTTTTGTAACATCATCATGATTATTCTCATAGGAGCATCGGGATGAGTACCTGACCTCCATCCCACAGGAAGTCTGCCTCTCGTTTGTCAAAATCATCCAGGAGGTTTTGGGTTCGCCTCCAGACCTGGACCTGCTGCAGCTGGTCTATAACTTTCTGTTGGCCGTTCACCCCCCCACCAACACTTACGTGTGCCACACACCCACCAGCTTCTACTTCTCTCTGCACATCGGTAAGCAAACATTGTGGAAAATGTATCTGATGGAGTCTTACTCATTAAAGGAAAAGTGCACTAAAGAGGATCATTCTGTCTACATTTACTAACCATCATGCCTTATGACTCAAAAACTCAAAAACAAAAGACGATAATTAGCCAAATGCTCAAGCTGCTTCTGGCTTTGGGATTCACAGAAGATGAGAAAATGATGGCAGAAATATAATTTTTGGGTTTAACTAAAAATTGTACATAATTTTACTTTGTCTGAAAATTGTTATTAAACAAAACTTACACCATGTCTACGTGTGGGATAAAAGTGACTTGACTAAATGCAAGTGATTAACTAAAACTAAAAAGTAAGATGTTTCCATTATAATCAGTAAAGCTGTCTAAGTTGGAAGCATCTATTGCATCATGTCCGAACCACTTCGTGATTGCATTTATATATATATTATATGTATATATATACATTTGTTACGTAATGTTACATTTACCTCAGAAAAGCCATTCAGTGACCATAAACTCATTAGTTAGCTAACATTCAAATGTTTATATGTCACAAAACAATTTGGAGTATAAATATAATTATGTGATTATAAAGTTAGTATTATAACTTTATTATTATTATAACTTCCTTGTGTAATTTAAGTGTTTGTATAAAAATATTGAATACCAATATATATATCAATATATACGTCATTGAAAAGAAAATAACATAACAGCCATTACCTCATCCATGGTTAAACCAACAACTAATAAAATACCATTGTGAACATTATGAAGCCTGCAGCCTACATATTGCTGTCTGCAAAAGTAACTTAAACGTACCATATAACTCCCACACGTGCATACAATTCGACACAACTACACACGCATTTTTAACCTTTTTTAACCAAACGTTAACGCTACTCTGTCAACAGCCTATATTCTAAATTACCGCGCTAAACAGAGCGAACATGAGAGCACCCGACTCCAGACGCCAATAATGCAGCGTAATGGAATAATCTCCCGATCAAACTCCGCTTCTCGAAAGTTATAAACTGCCTCAGGTACCCAGTTAAGCTACAAAAATCTATTCAACAAAAATAGTGATGCAGTTAAGTGTTTTTTTCGCTCTCTGTTGCTGTGTGGAGCAGCCTGTGTCCGTCACTCACTCACTCATCCGGGCATGCCCTGCGGTCTCATGAGGAAACGCAGCTTTTTGATATAAATGTTTTCTTGTTCCCGAATACAAATATTTTTTTAAGTATTTGTTCGAAATAAGTATTTGTAAAAAACACGTTATTTGTGCCTTTCCGAATACCGTATTCGGGTTCGGCTCCACCCCTAATATATATATATATATATAAAATAAACATTATATAAAAGAAGGCCAGACACCAGAAACATCATGTCTGGCGTTCTAATTTAAATCAGATGTTGTTTCTAACCATATATATATATATATAACTGCTCTTATTTTAATTAAATTTTAGCTGTAGTCTAACAGTCTTACAGCTCATTCGTATCAGTAATCATTCTGAGGTGTTGCGCTTCCAGTGTAGAAACCCTAGTAAACGAGAACATTGTAGTTCATGCATGTTTTCTGCTTGTGTCTTCAGATGGTAAGATGTACCAGGAGAAGGTTCAGTCCATGATGTTCCTGCGACACTCGAGCAGTGGAGGGAAGTCCGCCTGCAGCTCAGTGGTTTCACTCTCTCCCACCGTCTTCACCGAAATACCCACCGATGGGAACACATCACTGCCGCCCACTTCCCCCAAGCCCAGAGGTCAGCTCCTCCTCCAGACACATTAAACCAGCAGACTAATAAGCATTAATGCAGTTATTCATGAGAAGGTCAAAATCTGAAAAATTGCCACTCCATTCACTCATTTTGTCGCACTTCACAAGCATTATTCAACTAAAAATGTCCCTATCTGGCTGTTTGGCACTGCTTATAAAGTTTGAAACGCATGACAAATACAAAGTCAATTACAGCGCAAACCTGCCTCTGTCAAGTCAGTCAAACATTTTTTTATTGCATTTTCATAATACACATTGTTTCAAAACAGCTTTAAAGAAAATTATGATGTTAATGTTTATAAAAATCTTAATATCTTCATGCCTTATAGTTGCATTTAGCAGATTAGAGCTGGATGATATTATAGTTTACAATTTATGGCGATGCAAGCAATCATGCTGTTGAGATTTGCTTTATATGAAGACTTCAGATGCAAAAGCCTCTAATAAGTGCCATTTGAAATTTTCTTCTAAAATGAGCTCGTCTATTTAAGTTCAGTAATTTCACTTAAATGAAAATTTATTGGTAATTTTCATTGCCATTAAAGTGAACTGAACATAAACATACAAGCTTGATAAAAATGATCATTCTAGAAGAAATTTTCAGGTGGCACTTAAGGCTTTTGCATCTGAAGTCTTCATATATTGCCCAACGCGACTGTACTCTATTTATGCAGATCAAGTAAATATTATATATCTAACTTTGTATACATCTGTGTAATATTTTGCAGCATACATACAGTATACCTGTGGCAATATATAATATATAGCAAATTGCAACTGTTGGATTGTCACACACTGCACCTTTTAAAACAATCTATATTGGTAAAAGCGCTATATAAATGACTAAATTATGTTTTTTTTGTCCCACAGTTCACCACACCTCCTCCCCCGATCATGGAGATGAAGATCTGTCTCTTCGGCCTCCTAACACACACCCCTCTCCTCACGCTTCACCAGCCCTGACGCCCCGTCTGGCTCACGGGAGCGTGACCGGGACCACCGAGCCTGAAGATGGGACGTCCCTTATTACCCAGCATGCCCTGGGCAGCACAGAGACCCTGAAGCGGGGCGTAGATGAGCAGCTTCTCAGCAGCTGCGAGTCCGCAAAGACCATTTGTGATTCTCAGATTGCGGGTGTTGATGAGGAGGGAAGCAGCGTGGGAAACCGAACGCCTTCTATTAGTGTAGAAGAGGAGCATGATGGGCCAGCCGAAAGCCCGGTGGACTCAGAGGACCATTTCGATTGGACCAGCGAGGAAGCGCCACGCCGACCCGACAGCCTGAAGGGAATCCAGTCCTTCCAGAGGAGCCACAGTAACCTGGCCAGTCTGGGCTTGGCGTTTCCCGCGCAGAACGGCTCTCTGACTATCGCTCGCTGGCCCACCGTGACTGACCGCGCCGCCCCGCCGGACGACTGGGAAAGCTACACATACTCACCCGGTTATGACAGACACAGCAAGACGGACTCCAGTAATGACAGGTATTACTTTATACTGTTAAATAGAGGGTCACTTATAGACCTTCTGTAGCCCCGCCCCTTTTCAGCGCTGCGCTCGTTGTCTTTTGTCTTCCGGTCTGTATTTTCACAGCAATCTTGCGTATTTATGAATGAATTATTTATGAATAAAATCTTCCCGGTCTACTGACATATGTTAAGACATCTGCTTTAACCATTACAATCCTCATGATAACTTTCGTTAACTTTACATTAAGTAAACCCACTTCAAAAGCGAATTACTCCTGGACAGCGATGCCATAGAGATATACAGAGCGACCGCAAAACCGGAAGTTCAAAGACAATATTCTCTGGCGCATAAGGTCTATAAAACGGTTAGTTCCGGTCCTTGATTCTGATTGGTTAAGCCGCATTCTAGAGCTTAGATTCTCTGCCCGAGCCCGAACTTGACCCGCGCAGGTCGGGCCGATATTTCCCGCCACTATCCTCGGGCCGTGTCGGGCCGGGCCCTTGATAAAAGCACGTCACGTGTCATGCGCAGCGTCTCCTTCACTCGCACGCATCACACCGGGACTGCTGTGCTGTATTGTGTAGCTCAAGTGCAAGCTTGAAGATGTAAATAAAAATAAATAAAAACAGGAGAATTAACTTTGAGCAAGTTTGGTGGAAAGTATGGAACCATTTAAACAAGTCGTGGGCAGTGACATTTGATTAATCAACATGTGGCACACTGTAAACTGTAGGAGCAAAGCCATCTGAAATATTTTTCATTCAAATATTTTTGATAATATTTAGATTTAAAAAAAAAAATTCTTAAGTTTTTATTATTATTAATTTAAAATGTCTATATAGTTTTTATTATTATTTTTTATTTATTTGTTTTAGTTTTAGTTATTTCAGTATTTCAATTTAAACTAAATTAAAAAATTTGCCCTCTTTTATATTCTATTTTATATCAGTTAGCATTTATTTTATTTCAAGTAATGAAAATGTTTTTTGTTTTTTTATTTATGTTTTTAGTTTTAGTGAACAATAATGACCCTGTTAGCCAAAAATCTTCCATTACTGGCATTTCCGGAAAAGCCGTATGATGCTTGTGACGAAATCCTGATTAAATTTGTAACCCACCGCACACTTTTTTGATCATTCAAATATGCCTCACAAATTAATTCCCTTGATAATATGATTTATATAACAGATACCGGTACCTAAAATCATGGTCGGTCACTTAAAACCATTTATAGACGTCTCTTATGTATGAATTTCCGTAACTCAAACAGTAGAGCATGGCGCAGGCATGGTTATGGGTTTGATTCCCAGGGAATGCATGAACGGATTAAATGTATAACTTAAGATAAAAGCATCTGCCAAATGCATAAATGTACAGGTAAATGCTTAAAACCCTAATAAAATGTAAAGTGCATAGCAAGATGGTTTTAAACAAGTACGGTATGCTTTTTTTTTTTTGTATGTAAATGTATCCAGTAAGTATTTTTTTTTTTTTTTTTTTTTTTTTTTTTACACAATAAGACAGCCCCAGAAATGGTAGTCCCTAGGTAGTGTGCTTACTACTGAACTAGGGAGGAAGTAAAACACTTCTAAAGCCTTTTTTCAAATATTCTGTGATATATTTAGTTCTTCTAGAGGTGCGTGATATATCCAGGGAGTGCTTTTAAATTACACGTGATGATTGAATAATGCTCTTTAATTATGCTAATTTATGCCACTCAGTTTTGGAGATGAATGACTTGTAATATCAGCCTAGATTTATAAGTTGCATCATCTCTTTAATGCGCTAAAAATAAAACGTTATCAGTCAACAGTTTCTGGGTAATTGCTTCCTGTCTTCGTCATCGCTGTTTCTGTGCTAAACACATATCCCATCTATAATCAGGTCAACTCATTAAATGTATTATAGTCCCCCTGTTATGAAAATCAAGATTTTAATGTTGTTTATATGTCTTATATGGTGTTTTTAATATGCTGTAATATGTAATATTACACAAACCATGTGTAAATTCATAAGTCGACAGCATTGCTGAGTATTTTCTGCTTAAAACTGCAGTGAACCAAAGACAGTCTCAAAAACACGGTTTGAAATCGCTGGTGTTTCTGACGTCACAAACTACCTTGTAACCAATCAGATCAACGTGTGATCGTCAACCAGTGGATTTCTGTTACCCCTTTTCCACCAGCAAGAACCAGGTGCTGGTTCAGAGCTAGAGCTATTGCCGGTTTGGAGTTGGTTCTACTGACGGGTCTTTTAAGAACCGGTTTGCCTTTCCACAGGCTAGAGAGCCACAACAGAGCCTCATCTTACGTCACTGTATACATCTCATGTTGCCCAGCAACGCTAGCGCGGCAGCGCCAAACAAAAACACACCAGGCTTGTTCAAAATGGTTCTGCTTCTAGCAAGCCGATCACCGCATGACATCAAAGCACTGCGAAAGCGATCCAAAAAGCACAAGGAGTCGTATGCTCTCCAAACACTCCCGGAGCTCTGATCGGTCCGCGCCGCTCCGATGCATCTCGAACAAGCCTTACATCAACAATGGCGATCGTTGCGTTATCCGGTTGCTCATGGCTTTGCGAACCTACATCGACATCCAAACACGGCGAATCCAACGCGTTCATCCAGCTCGCCGTAACTTGCATAGACCGAGATTACAATCGAGCTGCTATTAGCTCGATTAGCTGCTATTTAAAAAATGGCGGTCACAAGTTTCTGTTCGTCTTGTTGGTCACGGTAACCCCGCCCCTGACGCAAGCGGTTCTTACTTCTAGCCCAGCAATGTTTTGGTGCTACTTAAGAACCACTTTTACTGGTTCGGAGCTGGTGCTTTGGTGGTCGAAATACAAAGAACCGATTTGAAACTAGGCTCTGGCTCCGAACTAGCACCAGCTCTGCCTTGGTGGAAAAGGGGTATGAGTGAGTGAGTGAGTGGAGGCGGGGCTCATTTGCATATTCATAGAATCGCGTATACTAAATGAGGCAAGGGTGTCAAGTTACATTCAAGCTATTTTAAGCTATGATTTTTTTAGGAAAAACTTTTAAATATGTCATTTTAATGATCAAAGGTGATTTTAAGGGATAAAATGATTGACTACAGGGGGACTTTAACAACTTTTAATTCCGAGATCCAATCCACAGCGCATATTTTTGGTTAGGCTCTGAGTCCCAGCCGAGGTTCTGATGTTTCTCTGACGATATGTGTTTTCTGATTGTGTCAGGTCCAGTGCAGAAGACTGTCTGGTGCTGATCTGCTGCGGTCTGTATGATCTGCTGAGAGGAGTTCTGCTTCTGCTGCCGGACGTCCAGTTGGAGGAGGTGATGGACAAACTGATCCAGCCTGAGGCTCTTCTCGTCCTCGTCAACCACTCTTCTCCTCTCATACAGCAGGGCGTCATGAAGGTCCGTTCGGCTTTAGCTTATCTATCTATCTATCTATCTATCTATCTATCTATCTATCTATCTATCTATCTATCTATCTATCTATCTATCTATCTATCTATCTATCTATCTATCTATCTATCTATCTATCTTATGTTCATGTCAGTAAATGCATTAACTAATGTTAATTAATGAACCTTATTATAAAGTGTTACCATTTATTTTTCATTCACATTTATTCCTGCAGCTCCTGGACGCCTACTTCACCCGCGCTCAGAAAGAGCAGAAGGAGAAGTTCCTGAAGAACCATGGGTTCTCCCTGCTGGCCAATCAGCTGTTCCTGCACCAGGGGTCACATGGTCTGCTGGAGTGTTTCCTCGAGATGCTGTTCGGTCGACCGGTGGGGCTCGAGGAAGAGTGAGTGTGTGCGAACAGTCCAGAACTGACCACATGACCATCAGTGCTGAATGCCTCTTAATAGGGGTTTGTGGGATCATTAGCATATTTGAAAATTTAGCTCCAGAGTATAAAATTATAGACTATATTCATATGTATTATGTTTATGTTGTCATAAACAATTTTATTTTATTTTATTATCCTTCAAGTTCAAAGAAATAAAATAAATATTGATCGAAATAGAGATATAACAAAATTTTACTTATTTTATTTTAGTTAGTTGCCATGTGTTGGCTATAAATGTTTTATTTATTTATTTTACTGTAAAAATGAAACAGAAATGTATTTATTTTATTAAAAATATTATAAAACTATATTATATTATAATATATTGTTATTAAAATGTTGTCATTAACTAAAACTAAATATATATATTTTTAATTTGTTTAAAGAAATAAAAAAAAACTTTAAAGTTTAAAAAAGAGTTTAAGTTAAAGATCTAAAATGGCTGTAATTACAACTGAAATGAAAATTATTAAAAACTAAATAGACCTATTAAAAAAAAACAATACCTATAATTAAAAATAAAAATAAAAGCTAAATTAAAAAAAGACATAAAAAATATGAATGATACTAAAAAATCTAGATAATTATATATAATTTTGTTTAGTTTTTTCTGCAAGGAATATGTGGCAGGAAACGCATTCAAGAAACTCCTGCATGATTTCTAAATGAACCTTTACCCAACATTGCCCTTGTCAATAACCACAATCCTCTCTTCTCTCAGTCTGGATCTGGAAGACATGGAGAACATCTCCCCGTTCAGGAAGCGGTGCATCATCCCAGTGCTGGGTCTGCTGGAGAACTCTCTGTATGAGAACTCGCTGGTGCACAACAGCCTGTGTCTTCTCCTGCAGCTCCTCAACGCCTGCCCGAAGCTGGCCGACATCTTACTGGACCACGGCTTACTCTACGTGCTCTTCAACACACTCTCCACCCTCAACGGCCTGGAGAACGGGTAATGTGCCTTAAGCCCTATTCGGACGGGATTAGTATTACCTGGTGTGGCCTCTAGTCATTTGTAATAATTGTGGAGGTTGTATGTGATCTTAATTCCGTGTGAATCGGTCATGTCTGTAATTTGTCAAATAAAAATTCCACCGCAAATGACCTCCCATATTTCGCCAAACACCGAAGTCCTGTGATCATATTAGTCCTGTGTGAATCGGCATCTCTGTGATTTGGCGGTGTCGCATATCATTATTTTAAGGTTTTTGTTTCCTGTGCGCTTTTTTAAAAATCCAGACTCATTACATGCAAAGTGAGATATTTCAAGCCTTTTTGTTATAATTTTGATGATTATGGCTTACAGCCTATTAAAAAATAGAATATTGTGAAAAGGTTTTCATAAGCTGTAAGCCATAATCATCAAAATTATTATAAATAAAGGCTTGAAATATCTCACTTTGCATGTAATGAGTCTATATGTAAGCAATAAGGTGCTGGAGGCAAGAGCTGTATCGTGAATAAGTCACGGCTGAAGGGTGTTGTTAGGCACGACGCAAAGCGGAGACAGCCGTGACTTATTCACGATACAGCTCTTGCCTCGAGCACCTTATTGCTTTTATAAAACGGTTACCACACAATACAACTATTAAAGCCGAAAAATATGTATCTATGCAACTTTCATGAAGTAAAATCACTAAAAGCCATCCTTCCGCTGGAAAAAATAGTCCCTGACCGTAAACAGCAACAGAAGTTACGTACATTATTTCGCCATTAGATGGCGGCAAAGACTGTCTTTATGAGTGAGTCAGTCAGTAGAGAAGACTTTTACATTGAAAGGACTCAAACTTGTGATCACGGAGAAGGAAGACGCAACTGACAGATGACTATAGGCACGGAAAAACCCTTAACTGTTAAAAGGACAAGATATCGCAGCGGACATTCAAACAGATTTTTTATTATTATGAATATATAGGACTGACCTTAAGAAAAATGCTGTATCTACTGTAAATGCAGGTACACTCGCTCACTCGATCCCTCACAACAATACTCTACTATAGCTTCAATATCGATGAGACCAAACATGTGTTTGCGTTGCTAAGAGTGGTTGCTAGGGGTGTTGTGTAGTGATACATAGAACCGTTGGGTGAAGCGGTCATAGCCGTGTTTTATCATGAATAAAATGGAATTGACCAATCAGAATCAAGGATTGGAACTTACCGTTTTATATAATATATTAGTTTCACCTTTTAAGTTGAATTACTGAAATAAATAAACTTTTGCATGATATTAAAATTTTTCCAGTTTCACCTGTATATAATAACTACAGTAAGTGAACTCTTTCTTGATGTTGTTGGCTCTGTAGGATTCCTCCGAATGACTACAAACTGGTGGTGTGTGACATTCAGCAGCTGTTGGTGGCCGTCACCATCCACTCCTGCAGCTCCTCGGGCTCTCAGTACTTCCGCATCATTGAAGACCTGATCACCCTGTTGGGATACATGCAAACCAGCAAAGTTCGGCGCACACAGGGTAAAAAACAAATGCTTTTGTATGACAATGAAACGGTATGTGACGTGTCATTCGAATGTAATTGGACATATTCTGTTGTAATTTCGTCTTTCAGAAATGGCCCTGGCCCTGCAGTTCCGTGTCATACAGGCAGCCATTGATTTCATCAAGACCACAGCCAATCAGGACCCTCAGAAATCAGGCAGCTACGTGCACGTCCCCACCTCGCCACATCACGCTCTACAGCAGAAGCGCAAAAGCATAGCAGGTGAGACAGTTTAGAGTTGAAAGAGTTGGCCAAAACCAAAAATTCAGGATGCACTTGACCAAAACCGGAAGTAATTGATCAATTAATTAGTCAAACTTATTTAATAATCAACACTCAAATAGCTAAACACACATTTAAATCGCACATAAGGCAGTTTTTATATTAACTTTTTAATAACAAAATTGTTTTTGTTGTTGAAAGTCCCCTTGTAGTCAATCATTTTATCCCTTAAAACTCATCTTTGATCATCAAAATGACAAATTTAAGCATTTTTTTCTCTTAACCCTCTGGAGTCTAAGGTGTTTTTGGGGTCCTTGAGATGTTTTGATATGACCTGATATTTGTATTTTTTTCAGTTGCTTATAAACATATTAATGGCAAAGGTGTAATTACACTCTATTTAGCACGAACATGACTATCATAATACAGTGCTATGCATAAGTTTAGACACCCATGCTAAAGTTGACTAAAAAGAGGAATAAAAAATCATCTTTTGGAAATTGAACTTAATGCCTTAATTTAAAAAAATAGGAAAAATCCAACCTTTAAGGACACCAATTTTCTTTGTGAATGAATAATGTATCGTAAATAAATAAATGTTCTTCCTTAAAATACAGGGTACATAAGTTTGGACACCCCTATGTTAAACTCCCATAGAGGCAGGCAGATTTTTATTTTTAAAGGCCAGTTACTTCATGGATCCAGGATACTCAGCATCCTGATAAAGTTCCCTTGGCCTCTGGAATTAAAATAGCCCCACATCATCACACACTCTTCACTATACCTGGAGATTGGCATGGAGTACTTTCCATAAGATCATCTCTCAATGCAAATCAAACCAGCTGTTAGGCTAACTGAAATAAAACCATGCAAATCTCTAGGTATGGTGAAGGCTATGTGATGATGTGGGGCTATTTTAATTCCAAAGGCCAAGGGAACTTTATCAGGATGCAGAGTATCCTGGATCCATGAAGTAACTGGCCTTTAAAAATAAAAATCTGCCTGCCTCTATGGGAGTTTAACATAGGGGTGTCCAAACTTATGCACCCTGTATTTTAAGGAAGAACATTTATTTATTTACGATACATTATTCATTCACAACGAAAATTGGTGTCCTTAAAGGTTGGATTTTTCCTATTTTTTTAAATTAAGGCATTAAGTTCAATTTCCAAAAGATGATTTTTTATTCCTCTTTTTAGTCAACTTTAGCATGGGTGTCTAAACTTATGCATAGCACTGTATGTGAGCAACATGCATGTACATGTTTGCATTTTTGAGAGAATATTATTTATGCGTGGTTATTCAAAAAACTCAAACTTAAATGTTCTGATATAAGACCACAAACGACCAACTTCACATATTCCCACAATACTTTTGACTAATGGATCTTGTCGGCTAGAGTATTTACTTCAAAATGATCTGAAAATCATCCGGGCTAATCGTTCACATTAAACAATAGATTGATTTAAATTTTGTAAGACACTTTTTGTTTGGAAAGGCAATATGCAGGTGGGCGTGAATGATCCAACAAGGTCATGAATAATGTCCTCATTCACACCTGAAGACAAAGACCTGCTAATGCTGCAGTGCATACTAATGAGCCTTAGGTGTCACTGTGGCTACAAGAAAAAATGCAAAGACAACACACACACATATATACATACATATATACATACATACATATATATACCGGTATATATATATATATATATATATATATATATATATATATATATATACATATATATATATATATATATATATATATATATATATATATATATTACTACAGAATTGGTTCAGAGTTGGAAACATCTTGAAAAAAAGTGTATTTTTCCACAAACTGTATGCTTGCAAATTGTATAATATCCAAGGTAAACATTTCTAATAATTGTGCAGTTAATTCTCATTCGTATTTTCAGAAAGTTTTGGATTATGTAGGCTATCCTCTCCCCAAATTTGTCACTAATAAAACACAAAAATAATTTATAGAGAAGGCTTATATTGACCTTTTAAGATTTTGTTTGCACCTTGTAAATTAGGTTTTGATGTGGCAGTAAAAGCTTTATAAATAATCTATCCAAAACGAAATTTTGTCTTTCATATTTCGTCTGTAACATATGGTCTTTTATAATATATATTAGGGCATAAATGTTAATTTGCAGTTTAATATGTTGCTTATACAAATACATTTTATTTCAACGTATTCAGTCGATTTTTACTCATCTCAGTAGGCAATATAGATAGTTTGCTAAAAGCGAAACTCGCGCGAGCTGTAGTAAACAACAGCATGCGCCGTTCATTCATTCAAACACAGAAACGTGATTCAAATTTAAACAGTCTTTTGCGGTTTACAGACACCATTTCATATCGCGATTAGAACAAAGCACTTACTGATGATCTGCAGCTGGATCCGTTGTTCGGCTACTCCAGCACGTTTGAGGTAAAATTTCCAGAATTATCACGATATTATTATTCCTCACAGCGAGCGTGTTGTCCAGCTGTTGTGGGCGTTGACTGGTTTGCATGTGTTGCTCCAGATAATCTGCGTCTGAATAGCGCGCGCGCTGTCGATGGGCGTGTCACATTAGCGGAGTAATGAGGTGCCAGAAGGATAATGAGCACAGCTGATCTCTCGCTCTTTTTATATAGATTACATAAACAGAGAATATTTGTTTTAGTTTTGAATTAGATAATTTAAAACTACACACTTAAATGATTATAGAGATATATAGCTCATGTCTGAGTGAATAGTATTCGCTGAGATTTGTTTAAATTTAGAAACGTGCTTCAGAAAAAAAGTTCACGGAGACGGAGAGGCATAAAGCACTCCCTGTTTACTTTCTTTATTTTACAAAAGCACAATGTTTTATTTCGATTGTAAGTGGACACATAAAAAAGTAGACATTTAACAGCTTATTTTCTCATATTTCTTAAGGCTGTATGACCAAAACTGACTGAGTATTTTAGGTCTATTTTGCTGCTATGTAAAAAAAAACGAGCAAAACGCGCCCGCGCGTTTGCCGACCCCAGGGGGTTAATGATCACACGTTGATCTGATTGGTTACAAGGTAGTTTGTGACGTCAGAAACACCAGCGATTTCAAACCGTGTTTTTGAGACTGTCTTTGGTTCACTGCAGTTTTAAGCAGAAAATACTCAGCAATGCTGTCGACTTGTGAACTTACACATGATGTGTCTTAAAGCAGATTAAAAACACCACATAGACACATAAACTGGATTTTCACCATAGGGAGACTTTGAGCATTAAGCAATACACATTTAAGTTATCTTTCATCTTTCAACATAGCTTCTGGTATTCATGGATGTTTATTTGGTGCTGTAACTAGTAGAAAAGAGTAGATGAGATGATCGCATAGTCTGAAGTAGCGAGTTTAGGTGTATTGAGTCAGTGGTTGTCTTGTAGGCAAACATCAGTGCCTTGAATTTGATGTGAGCGGCTATTGGCACTTTCATATTAAAAGTAACAAAGCTTTTTTGCGATTATTGGATGTTTAGAGGAGCTTTATACACATTATGCATCAATAGAAAATAGCATAGACTAAAAGATTTTAGATTTAAGAAACCATATAATTACTGATTAAAATCGAGAAATTATCATTATCAATCCAGAGCTAGTGTCCAGTGTCCACACAGCTGACATGTTTAACTGTTGTAGCGATTTTAGACGAAACCAACATTTCTAATTAAAGTTAGACACTGAACACAGTCAAAAACGTGCCATCTGAGAAGCGATATTTAAAGTCTGTTGCGGTCACTGATTTCAGACTGAAACCGAAAATAGCTTTTTTTTCTTTCTTTTTTTGGCGAAAATGTTCAGTAGCTGAAATAGAAACTATTTTTCATGTTCATTTGATAGTTTGGGTTTGCATTTAAAGGGACAGTTTACCCTAAAATAAACTTTTGTCATGTTTACTCTTACTCAGTTGTTCATGGTTATTTTAGTATTATAAATAAACTATTGAATCAAGTTTTTATATTTAGTTGTGTTTTTTTATTTTTCCTATTTTTTACATGTCTATATATTATTATATTATGTGTTTATATGTTTTTAGTTTAGTTAAACTAAATGAAAATGAGAAATGTTTCCTTAGCAAGTAACTAAAATAAAATAAGTAAAAATATATATTTTACTTTATTTCAGTTATCATTTATTTTATTTCAATTAATGTATTTTTTTGTTTTTGTTGTTGTTGATGGTTTAGTTTTAGTTAACGATAATAACCCCTTTCCAAAACTGTTTTTTTTTTTTTAATACATGTATATAAATCTTGACGAATATCCATGTTGCTCTTTTTTTTTTTTTAGGTGAACTGTTCCTTTAATTTCCATATCCATGTGTCCTTTTGTGTTTCATCTCCATTCATCTTGTCTTAACCATCAGCCCTGGATGTCACGCTTGATTGCTCATGTGTTTTTGTTGTGTTATCACCTCCCCTCACACTCCCAAGGTTCAATGGGGCTGAAAGACTCCATAATTCCCCGTATTCCCCGGCAGCACTACTGCTCATACGGCCTGATCCCTGATCCCTCCCCGTTCAGCTTCTTGTCCCAGGATTCCCCACTCCCTTCCCCAACCGGACCAAACTCCTACATGTTCCCCTCAGACGCAGGTAGCCATCGACCCCATTCCCACAGATGGGTGACAACATCCTGGCTCTCTCAGGGATGTTGGTCGTGTGAAAGTGAACTGATTAAAGCTTGTCTGCCGCTCATCTGCCCAGTGTCCCGAACTACTGGTGCCTGTGTGTGCTTTAACATGAATGAACCAAGACTAATACACACAGTCTAGAGTCAGTTTTCTGCAACTGTCTGTCTGTGTATCATTCTCTCTCATTTACACCTGGCATTAACATCCATCTAGGATTTTTTAAAGAAATCTATCTACTTTTATTCAGCAAGGGTGCTTTTAATTGATCATAAGTGACATGATCAATAATTATAATGTTACAAAAGTTTCTATTTCAAACAAATGCTTTTCTTTTGAACTTTCTTTTTATTAAAGAATCCTGAAAAAATCAGTTTCCAAAATATAAGCAGCACAACTGTTTTCAACACTTATAATAATCAGAAATGTTTGTTGAGCATCAAATCAGAATATTAGAATGATTGGTTCATTAGTTAATATGAACTAACCATGACTAATACATTTGTTGATGTATTTGTTAATAAAAATACAGCTGTTCATTGTTTGTTCATGTTAGTTCACAGTGCATTAACTAATGTTAACATGATTTTAATAAAGTATTAGTACACGTTGAAATGCTGTATAAGTGCAGTTCATTATTAGTTCATGCTAACTAATGTAGTTAACTAATGAACCTTATTGTAAAGTGTTACCGAATGATTTCTGAAGGATCATGTGACTAAAGACTGGATTAATGATGCTAAAAATTCAGCTTTAATCACAGGAATAAATTACTTTATATAATATATTCACATAGAAAACACTTATTTTAAATTGTAATAATATTTTTTTTGCAATTTAAACTGGACTATCTAAACTAATGCACCCTGATGAATCCTAAAAACATGTAAGGCTCACCTACTCATACAATATATAGCCATTGAGACCAGTTTTAAACTTTGCTAGCTAGGATGCATGTTACATGTCGGGTGTAAATGACAACCTGCCTTGTCTAACCACTTAGCATCAATCAAGGTTGTTTTTAATACCTGCATCTGTCTATGCATTTATGAGGTGATGAGATATTGATATTAATATCCTCTGCTCTCCACATACTGTTTGTTGTTGTGTTCACTACATGCGTGTTTCGATCAGGTCGGAGGCGGTTCACGCTGGCCCAGTCGGACTCGTTGCTGACGCGAATGCGCTCCGTGGCCAGTGATGAACTCACTGAGATGATGCAGCGCAGAATGAGTCAAGAAAACCCCATCAGAGCCAGCGAGACGGAGCTGGTCCAGCGACTGCAGAGACTCGTGGTTCTGGCCGTTAACAGACTCATCTATCAAGGTATACGACAAACATCAGCTCACGCAACCATTGAACATTTAATATTCAACTATATTATTGATCTGCCTGCATTGATACCCTGGAAATCCAGATTCTCGCGAGAGCACAATTTGAATTTGCTCAGCGAGTAGCTCTGGTGTCGAGTAATAATGCTCATTAAATATGCCCCTCTATCTGAGCTGCACCAATCACATCGGGTTATCTGACATAGGCGTGCCAGAGATGACATTAGTCATTAGTAAACACTGCAAGATGGCTATGGATGAACATCAGTTGTTTAAAACAGCTTTGGGCGCTACTATGAAAGATTTAGACTTGCCTTTTTCTCTAAAAGAGGAACAGAAGACGGCGCTCGAATCGTTCCTTTGCAAGAAGTTTTTGCTGTTTTTCCGCCCGGATACGGCAACGGTATAATCTACCAGTTAGCTCCGCTCAACTTCGAACCCGAAGACAGACAAACAGAGTAGACGTGATAAATTTGAAGTTGCAAAAGGAAGAACCCCGTGGATCAGGAGGTCAGGTGACACTGCAATAGCCTGAACTTAAGTTGGACCCAACTTTTCAAATGTAATCAACATTTTCCTAAGTAGGCCCTACTAGATGTGTTGGGCTATTTAACATGACATTTTAATTATATCATGCTGAAATGAACGAAATTATTCGATAAAAGATTCGTTCATTTTGCTGAACGTGATTCAAAGATCCGAGTCAGTAAAATCAGGGTGTCCGCGGGCGGGGTCTTAAAAAGTATTAAAAGTTGATAAATCCATTTTGGGAAAATTAAGGCCCTTAAAAGTCTTAATCCCGATTTTATGAGGTATTACATTTTGTTCAAGCTTTGTCCAAAGAGTTTGAGTCCAAAAAGTATGCATGAATATATTTATTTTCCTCCCCATTACTAATAAAAAACAACGGCATAGTCGGTCAGTGAGATCAGATTGCCGCATACAGGTGATGTCACGTATTTTGTGAAATGCATGGTTAGGTGATGTTAAATAAAATAAAATAAACTATTAAGTGATGTGTCGTCGTCCTCTACATGGCACAAACTACAACTGTTTATTAAGTTAAAGGTTTGTTGCTGATTTGAACTTGAAGTGGCGATGAGGTCTTAAAATATTTTGAAAAGGTATTGAAATTAACTTCAGGATTCCTGCATATACCCTGAAAATGATCCGAACTTCCCACTACTACTCCGCTGGTAGCTCAGCGTATGGGGCTTAGTGATACGTCACCCCGTGTATTGTTGTGATTGGTCGTAGTGTTAGCCAATTGCGTGCAGTGAGATTTTCAAATGCATGCTTGGTGCCGCCCCTCGAACTGGCCGATTTTCATTAATCGACACCAGACCATTCATCTTTCAGATTTAGGTCTGGATTTCCAGGCTACTGCATTGACACCATTAATTTAGTTAATGTATATATATATAATTAACTAAATTAATAACTTTTTTACAACAAAAATGAAACATCACTGAACTTACTTAAGCTGGACTGTGACGCTTTTTTCTTCTGGAAACAAACTTTATTGCATTATTTTCCTGTTATCTCTGTAAAGCTGCTTTGAAACAATCATATTATTGTATTGTAAAAAGCTCTATATAAATAAAGGTGACTTGGCTTGAAAAAAACTTTGACATGGTTCTCAAAGAATACGGTATTACCATGGTACTTTTTTGTTAGTGACAACTAGAAACAATCCATGCAGGCTGAATACATTTGTCATTACTTTCCAGACGTCAACCACGATTTCTTTGACCTCCTGAACTTTCCTGAGTCTCCTGATCATTCGATGTCCATGCCGTTATCTGGCGAACAGACGTCTGAGGAGAACGGCTCGACGCCCTCCACCCCGCTCCCGCCGGGCAACACCAAGAGCTTCAGCAAAGACATCCTCAAACTAATGATGGAGGGCATAAAGATCAGCCTGGTGAGTCACTCACAGCAGACGTCAGTGTTTCTAAAAAGTCAACATAAAATCAAATTACCCTATTTTTGTTTGTTACTGGTTATATTTTTGGTATTCAGTGCACATTGTTGCAAAGACATTTTAGATTGGCCTTTGAAACAACAACTTTTCACTGATGTCAGCACCATTATCTTTGAATTATCTTCATTTGGGGGACTTTCTCTGCAATATTGGTTAATTCATTATTTATGATTAATGTGATCAATCAGTGTATAGTGTAACTTGTTAAATGTATTATTATTTTTTAATGGACAGTTTTTATATACATCACTGTTTATTAAGGTTAGGGCTGTCAAATAAAAATAAAAGAAAAAAATGTAATAGTAATTTGGTGTGTGTGTGTGTGTGTGTGTGTGTGTGTGTGTGTGTGTGTGTGTGTGTGTGTGTGTGTGTGTGTGTGTGTGTGTGTGTGTGTGTGTGCATAAATTCCTTACAAGATTTTTGTGATCACTTATTTAAATGGAAATGTTCCATGAAAACGAATAAAACTTCCCAACTATCATAAGAAGCACTAATAAAACATCTCTAACACTCTTGTACCCATACATCTCGAGACAAGATTGTGAATCTAGTCTATTGCGGTGTTATTTTAGTATCCCTGATATACTATTATAGTGTTGATTTATATTGTATTTTTATATTTTAATTTGAAAGTTTTAGCAATTTTTGTTTTGCAATCATTTTTTTAATGTCTTTTTTAAATATAGTTTTTATCATTTTTTTCACTTTTAGTTATTTTAGTACTTCAACTTGAAGAGAAATGTTTGAATAAATGTTTTATCACACTTTAGATTAGAGTCAAATTCTCACTATTTACTAAATATTAACTATGACTTTTGCCTCAAACTTCTAATTAATGCTTATAAATAGTTAGTAAGGTAGTTGTTAAGTTTAGGTATTGGGTGGATTAAGGGATGTAGAATATGTTCATGCGGAATAATATGTGCTTTATAAGTACTAATAAACATCCAATATCCTAGTAATATGCATGATAATAAGCAACTAGTTAATAGTGAGAATTGGACACTAAAGTGTTACCAATGTTTTAGTTAATTAAATAATCCTGATCTATTAACATGGTCTTTTTGATACCTAAAGGCAATGTGTGCATGTGATAAATGCATAGTTTGTTAGTGTTATATCTCTCTATTGTGTCTCACTGGCCCGGTGTTGACTAACTCAGTGCGATGTTTGCTTCCTCAGGGCAGCACCGGCCGTGGCGGCGCCCCTCGCCAGCAGTGGAGGCGAATCCTCTGGTCCTGTCGTGACACGTTCAGGGTTCAGATCGGCCGGATGCTGGTGCACACGCTCAGCCCTGCAGTATCTCTGGAGGACAGGAGGGAGGCGCTAGACTTCGTCCACGAGCACAGCTACTCTGAGATCCTCAGAGAAAGCCTCAGTCCCGGCCTCGAGGTGAGGCCAATAAACACATCACCAGATATGTTGACCGAAATGGCTTTTTGTTTTTACATGCCGGCCAGCGACTGTGTGACATTTTGCTTTGGTTATTTGCTGACAGTTTTCAGATTAGTGTGACAACAACACACATGCACACTTCCTCTATTGGGAGGAAGACAATGACATTTCACTGGGCTGGTTTCGCCACAGCTCTCCTCTGACATGCAGTAAATAACCCACAGAAACATCTCCGTGAGACTGTTTCCATAGCAGCAGTGCCGTCCTCTCGCTAGTGCTGTGTTCATTTCTCCATTATACTGTAGACTGGCAGAAAAAGATCATTAACCCTCAGAGACTCATCTGAATTGCAACTCTTGCGTAAAGCGATTAAATAACACCTAATTTTGTCCAACCGTGGATAGAAACTACACATTACAGAAATGTATCTCAACAACAGTTTTGGTGGGGAATATTTTTTTTATATATTAACTGCCACAGCTTACAAAACTTGGAACAAATGTGTCTTTTTTGTTTATTTTTTATTTAAAAAAAATATTTCTGCAAGCCCTTAAATTTTGAACGCACATAAATTTAAAACCATTTTTTTCTGAGCGTAGCAGAAATGCATTAGGGGTCAAACTTTTGTCCATTGTTCTCAAACCATAGAGCCGATTTAATGAATGGTTTCATTTTTAAGTTGTTTTCTGAGTTGTTTCATCATTACGGTCTTGTTGATTTAGCAATATATAGGTATATATATTATTAATATATTATAATTATAATATTATAATTACTACATTATATTCAAAATAGGCTTTGTTTGAATGTGTATTGTAGTATTTATATGGCCAAATAGTTCTTTTAACTTTTAAATGCTTTATTCTTGTTGAAATATATTATGGTAACACTTTAGTTTTTGGGTCCAATTCTCACTATGAACTAGTTGCTTATTAGCATGCATATTAATAAGTTTATTAGTACTTATAAAGCACATATTAATGCCTTATTCTGCATGACCATATTCTACATCCCATAAACCAGCCAATACCTAAACTTAAAAACTACCTTACTAACTATTTATAAGCAGTAAATTAGGAGTTTATTGAGAATTGGACCCTTATCTAAAGTGTGACCCATGTATTTTTTCAAATACACACATATGTGTTATGAATTGTTACTGTATCAAAAATAGTGGTGAGATTTCGCACAGCTTTGCTATTTTGCAACGTTTTTCTAAACTCCACCTTGATGCAAATTTTGGATTTCATCACTAATGGCTGAAAAAAAAAAAAATATGGAAAATATGTTTTTTAAATGCTCTGAACATATGTATGTGGTTGATCAATAAGGGTTTTTAATAGCCGATTCTGTTATCTACAATGGAGGTGACCCGTAAAAGACAGCTCCCTCTAATCATTCCTGATTGTGTTGTGTGTGTGTGTGTGTGTGTTATTAGCACGGGCCCAAGCTAGCTCTGTATCTGTACGAGCTGTTACACGATCATAAAGACGCCCTGAGCAAAGAAGAGCAGGCGGCTGCCAACACCTTCATGACAGCGCTGAAGCTCTGCGGCCACCGATGCATCCCACCCAGCGCTCCGGCCAAACCGGACCTCCTGAAGGCCATCAAAGAGGTGTGTATGACCCAACACACTCATGAGAGGATTAGTCCTGGTTTACTGCACCAGTTGCATGAGCATTTTTTTAGGGCTGGGACAATATAAAGATGCATCGTGATTCGTGGATCTATTCCAATTTTTCCCAAATGCAACGAATCGATTCTGAGCTTAGTTTTTAACAGCAGATGGCGCTCTTGGCTAGTTTTTAACCTCGCGCTCAAATGCTAACGAAGAAGAGCGCTCGTGCGTTTGGCTGATTATGAGAATTGTACTTGCACCTCAGAAGACTTTTATGACGTGAGAATAATGTAAACCGGCCACTGCAAATACCCTTGTAAGCAGACGCAATGATATTACAAACTTAGTGCCGGTCACGTTGGAAGTTGCCGAGCTGGGGACTATTTTCAGGCGCTGCGTAATATCATTGCGCTGCTGGTACGGCAGCAGTTCCTTCATTATTACGCAGGAATGAGAGGATAGTTCCTAGTCATATTGGCCTAGAAAATCACAACTTTTAATTTTCTGTCGGTATTACTACACGATGTATCTACAGAAGAGTCAAGTTTTAAATGGAAAAAATATTGAAACTCTTTGGTCATTTTTTTTGAGAGAGATGCTAACGGTCTAATCAGATTCAATGATCTATGCTAAGCTATGCTAAAAGTGCTACCGCCAGACCCGGAGATCGGCTGAATGGATTCGGAAACGGTAAAACTGTTTAACTCTCAGGGAGCTGGAAAATGAGCCTATTTCCCAAAAAAGTGGAGTGCTCCTTTAAAAACTAAGCTCAGAATCGCGATGCATTCGGAAATATTGGAATCGATCCATTTGTCGATTCACGATGCATCTATATATTGTCCCAACCCTACTTTTTTTTTTTTTTTTTGCAGTTTCACTAAATCATCTTTGCGTTGCATTGTGAATACTAGTGGAATGGCGACTTTTAAATAGAATTTAGTTCTGAATTGCTTAGCCGAAGAAGTGTATGCATTTATTAATGTTCAGCTAAATCTGTTTCACTTCTATTCCTTATCAAGGAGCAACTGAAATACGAGTCAGAGGCAAGAACCAGCAAAGGAGCCTGGGAAAAAAAGCTGGCCAACACGCAGAGGAGGTGAGCGCTCTGAGAGAAACTTTACAATAAGGTTCATTAGTTAATGAATTTACTAACATGAACTAACAATGAGCAATACATTTGTTACTGTATTTCTTAATCTTTGTTAATGTTTGTTCATAAAAATACAGCTGTTCATTAATTGTTCATGTTAGTGCATTAACTAATGTTAACAAATACAAATGTTGAAATTAATATTAACTAAGATTAATAAAGTATTGTTCATTCTTTTAAAGACCTTGAGAAATTAATTCACGTTTTTATTTCATCAAGGCTAGATTATTGCAACTCATTATATTTAGGAATCAATCAGCATACATTAGCTCGTTTGCAGTATGTACAGAATGCTACGGCACGCTTTCTGTGCGGCATAAAAAAAAGGGAGCACATTACCCCTATTCTCCGCTCATTACATTGGCTACCAGTGCGGTTCAGAGTAGAATTCAAAGTACTTCTACTAGTCTATAAGTCTTTAAATAGCTTAGCACCAACCTATCTCTCTGAAATGATTACCGAATATACACCGGCAAGATCACTCCGATCAAATAATCAGGCTCTGCTATCTACCCCAAAATCGAGGCTCAAGTGTAGGGGAGATCGAGCTTTTTCCGTCGCTGCTCCAAGGCTTTGGAATACTTTACCTATTAATTTAAGACAAGCTCCATCACTGTTTACTTTTAAATCCAGACTTAAAACTTTTTTATTCTCAAAAGCCTTCGATTAAACTTGTTTCTGTTAAAATAGACTAATACATTTGTTTATTTTGTTACAAATGTTTGTGATTCTATGTGCTTTTAAATTATTATTATTTTTTTTTTGTGTTTCTGATGTTGTATACTTGATTGAAATTTATGTGATTCAATGTTGTGACGTTATGTGGATTTTATGTGGAAAGCACATTGGTCAACAACTGTTGTTTTTAATTGTGCTATACAAATAAATTGTCATTGTCATTGTCATTAGCTAATGCTAACTAAGGTAGTTAACTAATGAACCTTGTAAAGTGTTACCAACATATCAAAATAATACACAGACATGTGTGTGCACTCCTTAGCAATGTTTTTCTGAGCTGTTCTGGTCTCGGTTTCAGCTTGTTGCAGAGGCTGGATGCGAAGTCGAAGGACATCTCGAAGATCGCCGCTGACATCACTCAGAACGTGTCTCTCAGGCAGGGAATGGAGCGCAAGAAGGTCATGCAACACATCAGAGGCCTTTACAAGACTGACCTGAGCGCCAGCCGGCACTGGCAGGAGCTCGTGCACCAGCTCACGCACGACCGGTCAGCATCGCTCACACAGCGCTAGTCGTCATTTACTAGGGGTGTAACAATATATCACGTCGCAATATATCGCAATACCAAAATGCAACAGTATGTATCGTGGATAGTGACAATACAGGTGAAACTGGACAAATTAGAATATGGTGCAAAAGTTCATTTATTTCAGTAATTCAACTTAAAAGTTGAAACTAATATATTATATAGACTCATTACATGCAAAGTGAGATATTTCAAGCCTTTATTTGTTATAATTTTGATGATTATGGCTTACAGCTTATGAAAACCTTTTCACAATATTCTCCTTTTGAATTTGGGGTTTTCATAAGCTGTATAATCATAATCATCAAAATTATAACAAATAAAGGCTTGAAATATCTCACTTTGCATGTAATGAGTCTATATAATATATTAGTTTCACCTTCAAGTTGACGATATGTATCGTGGATAGTTCACCCAAGAAAAAATTAAAGTTTAAAGAGTTTTAGTGTCAGTACTACATTAAACTACTATATATAATGTTGAATATAATGTATAATAATGCAATGGGGGAATAATTTGTGGGTTCTGATAATGCTAAATGTCTGATGTTACCAGTAAAAAGTGACAACATTATTTTAAATATATCTAGTATATATATCTAATAGAAGCATATTAGTCTAAAATAATTTTGTATTTTCAACTTCAGAATCATAAATATTGTTATTCTGGTGTCTCTATTGTCATTGGGTTTCCAGCATCAAGTCCACACACAATGTAATATCAAATTCAGCATTTTAATCAACATAAAAAATTTTGTTAACCTTTTATCATATGTCTTGGAGTATCGCAATAATATGGTATCGTGAGTTCAGTATCGTGATATGTGTCGGATCGTGACATGAAGGTATCGCTACACCGCTACATTTACTCATCCTCACGTCTGATGTTATTTTCCCCGTGGAACAGGGCGGTGTGGTATGATCAGTGTTCTTACCCCACATCCTGGCAACTGGACCCCACCGAGGGACCCAACCGCGAGCGGAGACGCCTCCAGCGCTGCTACCTGACCATCCCCAACAAATATCTGCTCAAAGACCGCCGCAAACTCGATGGTGACTGCAGCTGAAGAAAGCACTCTACAACATCAGCTCATGATATACGATTTTCTAGATTCTAGAACGTTTTTTTTTTTATGTATTTTCATGATGCAGTTTATTTACTCATAGCATAAACAAATGGGGTTAAAAATTACCTTGACATGTTCTTTTACCCGAGTAAGTAAATTTAATAAGTAACTAAATAAATAAATAAGAAAATGACTATTTTAGTAAAATGTGGATCTAAATTAGTTAGTAAATTAATAAGGTGGTAATAATAATAAATAAATATGTAAATAAGTAAATAAAAATATATTCTAATTTATTAAATTACTTATTTATTTATACTTATTTATTATAATAAATTGAGAACTAAATTAGTACATTAATAAGTTAATAACAATAATATGTAAATAAGTGTATTAGTAAAATTAGTTAGTAAATAAGAACATTTTATATACCGTAAGTAAAATAAGTATATTAAATAAGTAGATAATAATATAATAAATAAATAAATATGTAAATAAGTAATTTAATAAGGGAATAAATAAAGAAAATATACCAATTTCTTTATTTATTAACTTTATTTACTAAATTAGTAATTAAATCAATAAGTAAATATATCAGTAAAATAAGTAAGTAAATAAAAAAGTATAAGTAAATAAGAAATGTAATAAGTAAACAAACCAGTATAAGTAAATGCATAAATGAATAAGAAAATTAAAGTAAAATTGGGAAGTAAGTTAGTAAATAAATAAATATTTAAATAAGTATATCAGTAAAATTAGTAAGTAAATAATTTAATAAGTAAAACCAACAATTATAAGTAAATAAGAATATTAGCATATAAATAAATAAGTAAATTAATTAATGAAAACTTTTTCAGACTTTTGGATGAAATGTGACCCGAGCATGTTTTTTAGATGAACAAATCAATATGACACTAACATAAATGTACCAAAAGCTGTGATGTGACTGATCAGCTGACATGACCTCATGCGTGTGGTTTGCCCGTCACAGATGCCATCAAGGCTCCGCTAGCATTCCTGTTTGAGGACAAGGCTTACTCCTCTTCATCCATAGTGAAGGACAAGGCCACCAGTGAGCCCATCAGGTACTCTCACGTTTCACCTCACAGGAAGCACACTGAGGTTTCATCGCCAGAGATTCAAAACCCAAAACATTTCCTCTTCTGTTGTAGGTTCACGAGAAGGTGCATAAGTGTGGCGCCCTCTAGAGAGATGGCAGGAGAGCTGTTGCTGGGTAAGACTCGTTCGAAACTTCCATCACATGATCCTTGTGTTGGCCGCTAAAATGATCTGTTGGGTTTTTTGTGTTCTGCAGGAAAATCTGGGATGTACTTTGTGGAGGATAATGTTGCTGAGACACAAGATAACCAAGTATGTTTTTTTTGTGTGTGTTTTTTTTTTTTTTTACGTTTGGAAGTATGTTTATCATGAACAATCTGATCTTTTGGTTTTTGTCCATCAGTATCCAAACAAAAAATTATTGTTAAGTATTTAATTTATTAAATCGTTCAAAAATAGACTATTTTATCTTTTAAACTAAGCTATTATGTTATTAATATTATTATATTATATAATTTTATATAATAACTAAACCAGTGTTATTTTAGTAGCACTGATACACTATTATAGCTTGACTTAATTTTATTTTAAAATATAAATTTTAGTTAAAGTTTTAGTTGTTTTGTTGTAATTTTAATTCGTTTTTTTTATAAAAACAAAAAAGAATGTCTATATAGTTTGTATTAAGTTTACATTATGTATGTTTACATTATCATGTATATTTTGTTTAATAGTTATTTTAGTACTTCGATTAAATAAAAATTAGAAATATTACCTTGGCAACTAGTCGAAAATAAAATAAGCTTATAGGTGTGTCCCAATTCACACACTTATACTATATTTATTCTACAAAACATCAAAGAATAGTGCATAAGAATTAGTTTACAAAAAAAATAAAACTGATCTAAAAAAAAAATTCATTATTTTTCCAATAACTAAATATTACTTTTACGGTAATATATAAAGTCGCTCATACCACGATACTAGATTTTGTTGCCGCCACCCACTGCTAATAGATGTTATGAGGCGTATGTGTGTTTTAGAGGTTCACAGTGTGTGCTTCCCCCAGAGTCCTCATGGAGAGACGGAACCGGCCTCCTTCTCCTGGACGTATGAGGAGATAAAGGAGGTTCACAAGCGCTGGTGGCAGCTCAGAGATAATGCGATGGAGATCTTCCTCACTAACGGCAGGACGCTGCTGCTCGCGTTTGATACCGCCAAGGTAACAATGCCATTGTCAAACACACGAGCATTAGCTGCTAATCTACACAGGGCTTGTGCGAGTTTTATGACGTTCAAGTGTGGTAATGGTTCTTGAATACAAGAAAGCATAGCTATGTAACTGCTGTAAGAGTAGTGTTTTAAATATGTTTTTATTTTTTATTTGTTTTTATTTTATTTTTCACAATAAATTACCCATAATCATGCAGATACTCCACACAGCATATGGGCTATATTTAGAAACATTGACATTAGTATTAATGATTACTGATTTTATATATATATATATGAATGTAAGGAATAATTGATGACAGGCCATTGAATTATTAGAAAAATAATGCACATTGGGTGTATAACAATGCACATTTTACAATAATTTAACAGCCAGAAGTCAATTATTGCGCTCATACATACATATATATATATATTAAACGCTCAAACCTTAAAACGGACTAAAAAATGCAGGGCTAATTTATTACGCATCTCATCCCACGCCTCCGTTGCTGATTCCAAAACGTCATTTTAGAGCCAGAAACGGAGACTCTAGCCACTGATAGCAGACTAATGCCGTTATTAGAGAGAGAGAAAGAGATTAAGTGTATGTGAATTACCTGAGTCTGTGTTTGGCAGCACTAAACTCTACTAATAGTGGAACTGTAAGTTTATCTGCTTCAAGAACAGCGCCGTTATTACCTCGCTAGTGAGAAATGTCATGTAGCTTTTAAGTTGCTAAGTTATTTTACGGATAAAATCGTCAGAGCAGCGCTGACAACGTGTTTCTGTGTCCGTACTCCTGTATGTGTGTGTGCTGGAGTGAGAGAGAGAGAGAGCATGTGCTTTCAGTACATAATAAAATGTAATTTTGTGGAAAAAACATTGTTGTGGGTTTTGGTTCATTTGCTGTTGTCGGCTGTAAGGATCTTTGAATTAACTGAAATGATTTGGCGCAGTGATATGAAGCTGTAATGCAGTCAAGACCAGCTGCAAACTACTTTAGCCGTGCGATCCCCTGTAAATAATGTCACACTTTAGAACGTTCGTCAACCAATCAGATTCATTGCCTCATAGTGTGTGTATGTGTATGTGTATATATATATTTATAAGAACTTTAAACTTTTATCCCAGTACTTCTTTGATCATTTGAACTATTGTATCACATCAGAAGTAATGATACTATGGGGTTGAAAATACTGTTTGTGAAGCTGTTTCATGACAACTCTCTCTGGGTCAGCGGCAACACAGATTTGAATGTTGCGATATGATTTTGTCAAAGGTTTAATATACAGACGAATTTGAAGAAGATCGCGTGGGTGTTTGAATGGAGATCACAGCGTTTTAAAGATGAATCGTGCAGCTCTATTGTCTCCTCTCTCTCTCTCTCTCTCTCTCTCTCTCTCTCTCTCTCTCTCTCTCTCTCTCCTCTCTCTCTCTCTCTCTCTCTCTCTCTCTCTCTCTCTCTCTCTCTCTCTCTCTCTCTCTCTCTCTCTCTCTCTCTCTCTCTCTCTCTCTCTCTCTCTCTCTCTCTCTCTCTCTCTCTCTCTCTCTCTCTCTCAGGATGAGCTTTTCAGTGCTTTCCGTCTCACGTCTCTTTTACGCGTCCACTCGGGATATTACGTCACTCAACACTCATAGATAAAGACACATTTAATCCTCTGTTGGCTAACTTCTGCCAACCTCATCTATTAGCAAGGACAAAAAAGCAATTGAATTTGTATTAGTATCGATTCTGGAATAAAATAATAGATATTAAAATCGTAAACAAAAAAAATCGTGATAGTTACTTAATTACATTTTTTCTCCCAGCATATATATGTGTATAGTATACATAGTGTATAGTATATATAGTGTATATAAATTGTATTTTCTTCCCTTTTATTGTGTATATTTTATATTTTGCAAAAAAAAAAAAAAATGATTTAATTTATAATTATTCTTTTAATCTATTTATTTATTTCATTAATTAATAAATTCCCACTCATGAATTGAGAGAGACCCAATTCCATAATGCAGAATTTTGCCCAACCGTAACTTCCTGTTTGTTTCTCTCTCTCGTCTCAGTTTCGTGATGACGTCTACCACAACATCCTGACCTCTGACCTGCCGAACCTGCTGGAGTACGGCAACATCACCGCCCTCACGCACCTGTGGAGCTCAGGGCAGATCACCAACTTTGAGTACCTCACTCATCTCAACAAGCATGCGGGCCGCTCCTTCAACGACCTCATGCAGTATCCCGTCTTCCCCTTCATCCTGAGGGACTACATCAGTGAGACCCTGGACCTGCAGGAGGCCTCCATTTACAGGTCAGAGCCAACCCTGCATCAGACTTACTTACACTTCAACATTTAATTAGTTATATAGCACATTTAACCTTCACAGTTAAGTTAAAACAATAAAACATACATGTATAAAAACATTTATCAAGCCCAGCAGATGAAGGCATGACTATGGGGTGGTGATGGCACAATGGATAAGACACAAGCCTATGGTGTGAGAGACCTGGGTTCGAATCCACTGTGAGACACCAATGTGTCCCTGAGCAAGACACTTAACCCCTGGTTGCTCCAGAGGCGTGCGACCTCTGAGATATATAGCAATTGTAAGTCGCTTTGGATAAAAGCGTCAGCTAAATGAATAAATGTAAATGTAAATGACTACACACTCTTGGACATACCCCTCAAACAACTGTATAATGAGATCAGTGTAGAGAGAGAATAAACTAAATAAAAATAAGTTATAACTACAATGTAGTTTTATTACTGTATTTGAATGTCGTTTTTCATTAGTGATAAATAGGGCTGAGCAAAAAAAATAAAAAAGTTTTTCGAATAATCGTTTTTTAAAATTTGGTCGATTCAAAATTTATTCTCAAAGGCCACAAATCTATTATTTTCCATATTTATTTATCGATCACCCAAAAGCCAGTATTGGTTTTCCTACACTGTTTATAGCCTTGCAGCCTTCATGTTAAAGCTGATGCTGTGAGATTTTAATGTTAGTTTTATCGTCAACATAAAATAACCTGATCCTGATTGATCAAGGGATGCCACTGTTCTGACTCGTCCAATTTTAGCATCAATTTTTCATCTTGCATCAAAATCCTGTTTATTCATTGTACCGTATGCATTTGAAGTTGGGTTTTAATGTACCCGAGTGTACTTAAAGTAAAAAGAGTTTCATATACAGGTTTGTGGCTCTTAATTTCTTTTGATTAATTACCCACTTGTAAACGTATGTTCTTTTTTATAAATATAGGATTTGTATTAAATCTATATTCATTGAGTCAAATCGGGAATCGATTTGAGAATCGTAATTGAATCGAATTGGAACATCTGAAATCAATACTGATAAATTATTGTTTTAAGATCATCGGCATCAACTGATTTCTGTGCCCATTTGGCCAATTAATAATAGTGTTAGCTCACGCTAGTCATCAAAACTATGAAATGGTAGAAATGGAAGTATGTTCTCATCTTCTGTATCGCCATCATATTTTTTTTTAAAGGAACACTCCGACTTTTTGGGACTTTAGCCTATTCAACTTATCCCCCAGAGTTAGATAAGTCCATACATACCTTTTTCATCTCCGTGCGTGCTATAAGTCTGTTTGACGCACCCACCGCTAGCCTAGCTTAGCACAAAGACTGGATGTAAATGGTTGCAGCTAGCATACTAATCCAAATAAGTGACAAAATAACACAAACATTTTCCTATTTACATGTTGTGATTTGTATAGTCACAGAGTGTACAAAAAACAAAGTCAAATGAGACACAGACATATTTTAACTGTATAAATACTGGGAACTATATTCTCTGAAGGCGAAGCACTGCTACTTGGGCGGAGTGATAACCGCAGCACCTGAGACGCGCCGTGGTGAGGAGCAGAGAGTTCGTTCAGAGCGCGTCTCAGGTGCTGCGGTTATCACTCCGCCCAAGTAGCAGTGCTTCGCCTTCAGGGAAATGAGGGAATATAGTTCCCAGTATTTCTACAGTTAAAATATGTCTGTGTCTCATGTGACTTTGTTTTTTGTACACTCTGTGACTATACAAATCACAACATGTAAATAGGAAAATGTTTGCGTTAGTTTGTCACTTATTTGGATTAGTATGCTAGCTGCAACCATTTACATCCAGTCTTTGTGCTAAGCTAGGCTAGCAGTGGGTGCGTCAAACAGACTTATAGCACGCACGGAGATGAAAAAGGTATGTATGGACTTATCTAACTCTGGGGGATAAGTTGAATAGGCTAAAGTCCCAAAAAGTCGGAGTGTTCCTTTAAACATAATTATAAATTCTCATATAAATTATAAAGTTTGAAAACAGTTGTGCTGCTTTATATTTTTTGTTGAAACTAATACATTTTATTTTTCAGGATTCTTTGTTGAAAAAAGGTTTAAAAGAACAGCATTTATTTGAAATGTAAATCTTTTGTAACATTATAAATGTCTTTACTGTCTCTTTTAATCCATTTAATGCATCCTTGCTGAATAAAAACGGTAGTTTTAACGGTAGTGTATCACTTTTTCCACTAAAATATGATGCAACACAACTGTTTTCAACATTGATATAATCATAAATGTTTCTTGAGCAGCAAATCATCATATTAGAATGATTTCTGAAGGATCATGTGACATAAATGTAATTTATTCCTGTGATCAAAGCTAAATTTTCACATTTGACTATATATTCACATAGAAAACCATTAAATCTAGCCTTGGTGGACTTAAGATACTTTCAAAAAACAAACTGTTGACCTTTATATATATATATATAGAGAGAGAGAGAGAGAGACATGTATGCAAATGAAGATTTTTCCTTTCTGTTTTTCTTCTTCATGTAACAGGAACCTCAGCAAACCCATCGCAGTGCAGTCTAAAGAGAAGGAAGACCGTTATGTGGACAATTACAGGGTACGGCAGCACTGCAGGGCTTTAATTCCTGTTTACACCAGCGTCTGTTAACCAATCACACTGTGGCTCGGTTCCAAAATCTGGTGAGCTGCCTACATAGGCAGCATTTTGGGCATCACAGACGCAGTCCTGGGCTTTACATCAGTACATTATGTTGCCTTCTAAGACATAATTGGCTAAATTCTGACGTAGAATCACAAGTGTCCTTTGCAGAAGAGGAAATCCCAGAAAAAAAAAGAACATTTCAGCTTAGCAATACCATAAATCAAGTCTCTGCCATGCATTAATCACTTATGAGACACTATTTCAATATGCTACTGTACCTTAGAAGACAGCTGACAGAAGATAGCACGGTTTCTACACTCTTTGATCATTTTGTATCCATTTTTCTTTTAGAGCGTATATGTTTACACAGTGTTCCCACGGGTCCTTGAAATCCTTAAAAATTTGTGAATCTGAAGAAGAAGAAAAAAATCAAGGCCCTGGAAAGTTTTTGGAAATAAACATGCATAGATAGAGGTCCTTGAAAGTGGTTGAATTTATTTTGTGCAAGAAGTTTTCTGGAAAAAAAATCCATATTATTCCCTCCTGTCCGCTAATGTGTTATTTCTCCAACACTTCGTGGCCTATGCACACTAGCTTGCTTGATTTACGTTAGTTACGCGCATTTACGCGTTACGTTAAGTGTTTCCCGCGTGAGGTACTTTGTGTTGTACGTTGTCATGACGAACGTTGAGTTTGACACGTGAAAACTGTAACAATGGATCTTACAAATTAACACGATGTAACCTTGCTCACACTTCTGAAATGTGTCCCCATATTAACAATGCGTTCACACCGCCGCCAAAATTCGCTCTCGCCGCCCTTTCAACGACGTCGTGGAAAGATCTCTGACGTAGATCGAATGCTTGGTCTTTTTTTAAACTTTATAAAGGGGCTGCAAAGCAAACAAGCATGTCGATCGTTATTTGATATCGATAGATGGAAAGAACTTAACAATTATAGTGACGTTTGCTAACTAAATAAACCAATTAAAAGCCATTTGTGTGGTGTGGCTTTTGTGTTCATGGTTAAGTGCTATGCTAATTCGCATTCCCGCTGAAAAACAAGCGTTCTAGCGGTTAACCAAGGTGTGGGAACTCTGATGTCATTAGGTGTGTGTTAGTGTAACTAACTATTGATTTCCTCCGCAGTATCTGGAAGAGGAGTTTAAGAAGGGCAAGCGAGAGGACGACCCCATGCCACCCGTCCTGCCTTATCACTACGGCTCTCATTACTCCAACAGCGGCACCGTGCTTCACTTTCTGGTCAGGCTGCCTCCCTTCACCAAGATGTTTCTGGCCTATCAAGGTCGGTTCAACTTTTATCAAAGTTTTCAAAATCGATCAGCCTTTTGACCAAGCAGATTCAAACATATTGAATGTAAAAGTAAAGAATTTGAGTTTAAAATGTTTCCATGCTATTCGTCAGTAAGTGAACTCAACAAAGGATGTTTTAAATGAATATATATTAACCCAAGAAAGCCTACCGTGTCATATTTAATATGCAAATTTCTATGGCTTCTAATTGATCAACATGATTAAACCTTTGCTGTCGCACACAATCTCCTCCAGTCCTTCTGTCTCTGATTGATAGTTTAGATGTTTTATAATTGTATAATTGTACAAACGTCCTCCGTCAGCTCGAGCTCCACGCGTCTTTCTGCAGTCAAATCTGATTTTTATCAAGTAAATGTGAGAAAAACTTTGATATTGTTTGTAATATTTCTAAATTAAACTGCACTGAAGCAACCTCCGTTTACTTGATTATCCATAAATCTTTTTTTTTTTTTTTCTTTTTTTTCATGTTAAAATTTGAGTGTCAAAGGAAGATTTATTAGTTCATCTTTCAATCATCATTTTATCGCATTGCATTATATGTTTTAAAAATACAGAGCTTTAATAATAAAACTAAGCATTTAAATATCATCTTATTAAGACAAGATTATTGGCAGATATTGATATTTATATGCATTTTATGTCAGTATCTCTGCTATACTGTTATACAGATCTTATTGATTTACATTATAAGCATAAGAATATCATCACTTTTTGACCATATGAACATTAGCATCTACACTAAATAGCATGAATGCGTTTTCATAAAAGCCAGTTGTATATCAAATATGATACTTAGTTAAAAAAACATGTAAAATTATTTCTTTTTAGATTTTATCTAAAGGTTCAATAAACTTCTCATTAATCTTTTTTCCTGACTTATTTCATGTCAGGCTTTACAGGGTTCATGAATAGCAATATTAATATACATATTTTGACTAAAACCTTTTAATATATGTGAAATCACTGTGCTGTGTTGCGCCTAGCATCATCCTTTAACACGTCATCTCGTACCTTATTATGTTAATGTTCATGATTTGCATATTCAAGAAAACAGAAGCTCCGGAAAACATAAAAATCAAATACTTACACAAATCGAATGCAACAACCCCTTAAAAACACTGAATGATGATCTGGTGCCTGTTCATAACTCGTTGAGTTTTTGCAGCATCACCCTCTTCAATTAGGATTCAGCATCGCCACGTTTTTAATATTTAACAGCACCTGCGTTTGCAGCGACGTCTTCAAACATGTCAGTGTGATGCTTTAAAAGGCTGTCATTGAAAGGGGTCTTTCTGAAGTCTCACGCTACATGCATTAGCCTCAGAAAGATGATCAGGCCTTTCATCCAGCCTCTTTCCTTCTTTCTCTGTCTATTTTTAGTTCGGTTGGTTTATCCATATTAGGTAACACAAGAAACTAATGAAAGGTTTTGTGTGTCTCGCAGACCAGAGCTTTGATATTCCCGACCGAACGTTTCACTCCATGAACACCACGTGGCGTCTGTCGTCCTTCGAGTCCATGACGGATGTCAAAGAGCTCATCCCAGAGTTCTTCTACCTGCCCGAGTTTCTGGTCAACAGAGAAGGTGGACGCTCTTTTACACCTGGTTTTCTTCTAGCATCCTACTTCTCATGAAGGAAATGTCTGTCACAATCAAAAAAAGAAAATAACCTTTCCTTAACCCTCATCTTTACCTCGGGTCATTTTGACCTGAAAATTGTTTTTGTTTTTTAATTGAGTGTTCATTGGAAGGGGTCCAAGACCCCAGAACTTTTGTCGCACTTGAACCACGAATACACAAAAAAAAATGTCATGGATTCGAAGAGTTTTGTGGTTGAAATGTAAAAAAGTAACAAATCCTTCCCTCACAGCTCAATTTGACCCCCTTAGGAATAACTGGAATGCTTCAATACACATAGAACAACTTAAAAATGCTCAAAATTCAAACTAAAAATGCTAAAACTTAACCAAAACATTATTTTATAATGTCTTCACCTGTATCTGAATGTATACTGAAGATAAATGACTTTAGGACCCAGAGGAACAGCTCATTTGCTCCATATAGAGCTATAAGGCCATCTAGTGGCAAGACTCATGAAATATCATATTTGTATTATTATTTTTAAGACACACAATGAAAGATATTTTGAGCTGAATTAAAATGTTTATGCATGAAATTGTGAGTTATTTTAAATTTAAGTTGATAGAATGTGAGGAATGTGCTTAAATTACTGTTTATTTATTATTTATTGATTAAATATAGCTATTTAAAGGTAAAAAATAACCAAAAATATTATCAAAATGAAGTATAATTTTAGGGAAGAAAAGGATTTGTTACAGGACACGAGGGTAGGATGAGGGTAACCTAGATATAACCAATGAATATTCATGTAAAACATTCAAGAATCATATTAAAAACAAGTTGCTAATGTTAGCGTGATATTTCCCGCTCTCCCCTCTGGCAGGTTTTGACTTTGGCGTGCGGCAGAACAGCGAGCGGGTGAACCACGTGAATCTGCCGCCCTGGGCCAGGAATGACCCGAGACTCTTCATCCTCATCCACAGACAGGCTCTGGAATCGGATCAAGTCTCCCAGACGCTCTGCCAGTGGATTGACCTGGTGTTCGGGCTCAAGCAAAAGGGCAAAGCTGCGGTCCACGCCATCAATGTCTTTCATCCTGCAGTACGATTCCTACCTACACACTTAACACTGATATTTTATGTCTTTTGATCAAAGCTTGTCAAAAACATGTTCAGCTACAAATAATTATATTGTTCTTAAAAGAAATTAAGCTTATTTTAGGACCACCACCATTCAAAAGTTTGGGGTTGGTATGATTTTTTTTATGTTTTTGAAGAAAGTTTCTTAGGCTCACCGAAGCTACATAATGTGCATATAAAATACAGTAAAAACTGTGGAATATTATTACTTGTTTTTTTTTATGTAAATATATAGTAAAATGTAGTTCAAAAGCTGGATTTTCAGCATCATTACTCCAGTCTTCAGTGTCACATGATCCTTCAAAAATCATTCTAATATGATGATTTGATGCTCAAGAAACATTTATGATTATTGATGATTATTATCAACAGTTCATATTTTTGTGAATACTGTGATACATTTATTTTTCAGGATTCATAGATGAATATAAAGTTTAAAAAGAGCAGAATTAATTTGGAATAGAAACCTTTTGTACCATTATAAATGTCTTTACGGTCACGTTTGATCAATTTAATGCATGCTTGCCAAGTAAAAATATGAATAAAAAAATTATTATTCTGACCCAAAACTTTTGAACAGTATTGCATGCGTCAGCATTACTGTATATCGGCTGTCTTTGCTCTTTCCATTTCTCATATCCATCAGACACTGATAAACCCAAATGGGACATACGCTTCAGCCTGTTAACTAGCATCCGTAAATAAATCAGATTTTACCCCTCCCTCTCTCTTCAGACTTACTTTGGCATGGACGTTTCTGCTGTTGAAGACCCTGTGCAGCGTCGGGCTCTAGAAACTATGATCAAGACGTACGGCCAAACTCCCAGACAACTGTTCAACGCCTCCCACATCACCCGAGCGGGAACCAAACTCCTCTCGGATGCAGAACTGCCCGCGGCCATGGGCCTCCTGGTGCAGCTGGCCTTCAGAGAGAGCCGGGAACAGCCCAAAGACGCCACCTACCCGGTACAGCAAACACACACTGCGCAAATTATTGTGCGGTTCGACATTAAATAGCTTGAGGATGATATTAAAGTGCCACTGTTATGCTATTTTTTAAGGTTTCTAGTTTTGTTTTAGAGTTTTCTACACTGGAAACATCCAGGGTTTGAAATTAAACTTTCTCACTCAACGGCCAATTTGGCTACTAGATTTTCCAGTTACCGGCCATTCAGAACGTCTACTAGCCAAAAAAAAAAAAAAGATTAACTACGTCACTGATTTTTACACATTAATAGGGATAATTAGGATACCACATTTACCGTACACATGACACAAAAGAACAAGCAAAATGCATAAATCTGGTTTAATTTAGTCTCTTACCAAATTCTGCTACATTTTAACTTTTAAAACAATGTATGAACATTGAGGGGCAGCCTTACATGCATCCAAGGTCAAAACAACTTTAATTTTCTCATAACATACATTGCACATCACCTCGTTTATCAAAGAGTGAGAAAACGGTTAATTCGAAGATTCAGTCTTAAACCCCTCTTTTCAACTCCGCTCTGATTGGTCAGAGTCTGTTGTGATTGGTTGACCGTTTTACAGCGCGTGTCGACACGCATGACTCCCAAATGATCTTTTACAGCCTTTAAATCCTCTCGTGTGATTTCCAGAGTCCTCTGCCGTGGATAAAGGGCTTGAAGTGGGGCGAGTACGTGGGATCCCCCAGTGCTCCGGACCCCGTGGTGTGTTTCAGCCAACCTCACGGCGAACGCTTCGGGTCCCTGCTGGCGCTGCCCACACGAGCCATCTGCGGCCTCTCCCGCAAGTTCTGCCTCATGATGATCTACAGCAAGGAGCAAGGTGGAGGACACACACACACACACGAGAAACTGCCTCATCATTCATTCATATAGACATACAATTACAGACCTGATATACAGTGACGTTCAAAAGTTTGGGGTCAGCAATATATATATTTTATTTTATTTTGTTTTATTAATATGTTATTCATCAAGGGCGCATTGAATTGAAGACATTTATAATGATGCAAAATATCTATATTTTAAACAAATTCAGTTTTTTTTTTTTTACTTTCAATCTAAAAAAAAAAATGCATCATGGTTTCCACAAAACACGAGGCAGCACAACTCAGTCCCACCAGGATTTTATGATTTTTTTGTAAAATTATAGTGATTTGTGGGGATTATTTCAATTTATGTGCTAAAAATCTGTGATGATTTGTTTTATAATTAGGATACCACATATAAATGACACAAAATAAAAGTTTGCACAAAATGCATAAATCTTGTTTAATTTAGTCTCTGATACATTATAACTTTTAAAACAATGTTTTTTCAGACTTGAAAATGGGGATATTGAGTGCGGTGCTCAGCCTTACCCAGTCTTAAAAAACCTGAAATAATAATATTTTTTATATTTTAAGATAATTATATTTTTTTATACCGAATTGAGTTATCAACATCTCTATCCTCTAAATAATGCAGTATAACTTTAATTAAATTAGGGATAGTTCAATGAGATAATTATAATTAATTTTTTTGTGACCTTTTAATTTTTTATGCAGGATTTTGTTGATTTTGTGCTGTACTCGGCGATCGTGTATTCCTGAAAAACTGTTTTCAACATTGATAATAATCATAAATGTTTCTTGAGCAGCAAATCATCATATTATACTGATTTCTGAAGGATCATGTGACACTGAAGACTGGAGTAATGATGCTGAAAATTCAGCTTTGATCACAGGAATAAATTACATCTTAAAATATATTCACATAGAAAACAGCTGATTTAAATTGTAATAATATTCCACTGTTTTTACTGTAATTTTGATCAAATAAATGCAACCTTGGTGGACAGAAGACTTCTTTTTAAAAACATAAAAAATCGTACACACTCCAAACTTTTTAACGGTACTGTCTATGAATTTCTGATGCATTTTCAAATGTATGGTGTACACCTACATTAATTTATGGACATTTATACATTTATTAGCATATATTTTTACTCAAATCAAACCGATGTCAATAACGGATGTGAAAAACAAAAGGAAACACAGTTCCTATTTAAAGGGCAAATCCGGCAGTTTATCGACCATAACATCCATAATCTGTGCAAATATTGACTGATTAATCAGCCCAACTATTCTAGATTGTGTTATGATCCATGACTAGATTTCTGGTACTTTTATGGCATCTGCATTTGTGTCTTATCTCAATTATCCACATAAATGAACACAGTTCTCATAGTACGTGAGGAAAGTAAGTTTGCCATCATAGAAAATGATCTCACATTACAAATGACGTGTTTTCTCCGTGTCTCAGGTGTAAGGAGCATGCACAGCACTGACATACAGTGGTCTGCTATCCTGAGCTGGGGTTACACCGACAACATGCTGCGTCTGAAGAGCAAACAGAGCGAGCCGCCCATCAACTTCATCCAGTGCTCACCACTGCACCAGGTCAGGGTCGTAAACACCGCTAGCATACGCCGGCTACGCTTGCACAGCTTCCAGATTCAGTTTGTGATGTGGCAGTACACTCGTCTGTTATATGCACAGCACCCCGTACTCAAAATTGACTTAAAAATCTGGTAACACTTTACAATAAGGTTCATTAGTTAAAGGGGTGGTTGATTATGATTTCACTTTTCTAACTGTAGTTAGTGTGTAATGTTGCTGTTTGATCATAAACAGCATCTGCAAAGTTACAATGTTCAAAGTTCAAAGCAAAGGGAGATATTTGCTTTTAAAGAAATAGCTTTTTAAGGACTACAACAAACGGCTGCTAACTGTTGCTTCTTCTTGAGTCTCCGTCTTTCTGACTCCGGTTTGAACAATTTTCAGTGTGTGTGAGATAAAAGAACATGAGCTCTTGAAGCTCCGCCCCCTGTGCTGGGAGCAGCAGCTCATTTGCATTTAAAGGGACAGACACAAAAACGGTGTGTTTTTGCTCGCCCTCAAAAAGTGACAATTTTAACATTCAATATAAAAATATCTGTGGGGTATTTTGAGCTAAAACTTCACACACACACTCTGGGGACATCAGAGACTTATTTTACATCTTGTGAAAAGGGCATTATACCACCGCTTTAACATTAGTTAATGTATTTACTAACAAGAACTAACAATGAGCAATACATTTATTACTGTATTTATTAATCTTTGTTAATGTTAGTTAATAAAAATACAGCTGTTCATTCATTGTTTGTTCATGTTAGTTCACAGTGCATTAATGTTAACTAATGTTAACAAATACAATAATAAATTAATAAATGCTGAAGAAGTATTGTTTATTCTTAGTGCAACTTATGTTGACTAATGAACCTTATTGTAAAATGTTACCACAAATCTTAAAATTCAACAGTATCATTGATCTGACTGTGCTGACTCTGTTGAATGAGAACTGAACTGAGGTGGACGATGATATCATTCTTTGCAGAACTGCTTTATAGAGGAAATTAACTCATTTAATAACTGATGATCTTTACAATGGAACTGAATCAACAGCCGAAATTGATTATTTTCCTGTTAACCCTGTAAAGCTGCTTTGAAACAAACTGTATTGTATAAAGAAATGCTATATAAATAAAGCTGATCTGACAGAGCATAGCTCACAAAAACATGTACAGGTCATATTTTACCCCTAAATCAAAAGAACACAGTAAGATGCATTCATTTTTAATTTCTGTAATTTTTGACCGACATTCAAAGAGCACCAAAATATTAATTGCTTTGAACGGTAGTGCAAATTTATTTTATTTTTTTGTGAAATATTAGCCACCAGGCTTGTTCTTAACGTAAGCAATAATCTGCCAAGTGCCGTCTCTGAAAAGAGATCAAACTTAAGTCTGTTGCTCTAAAGCATTCAAGATTTACGACAATTACATTTCCAAGTCCATGCGCAAAAAGGGAATAAATGGATTATAAATAAAGCGTAAATATGATTTAGACCCATAAAATCCCCTAAAAATACAAAATAAAAAAAACATTATCGAACTAAAATATAGTACATTAATTTAATTTAAATAAAAAATAAAAAATCAATAATTTTTGACCGACACGCAAAGATCACCAAAGTATTAATCACATTGCTGACCCCACAATGCTTTGAACAGCAGTGCAATTTTTTATTTTTATTTTGGGTGAAATATGAGCCACCAGGCTTGTTCTTAACGGCTTTTGTGAGATTCACCCTTTACGTAATCACGTCATCAACATGTCCCCTTCTTCATGAGTGTGTTTCCTCGTCTCTGATCTGATCTGGGTCTCTCCTCAGGTGTCGAGTTGTGCCTGGGTGCCGGACAGTTGTCAGCTGTTTACGGGCAGCAAGTGTGGAGTCATTACCGCCTACAGCAACCGCTTCACCACCACCATGGTGCGTAACCATGGCAACATGCCCCCACCCACGCAGCCGCCCACGTCCATTATCACTCCCTGTAGAGCACACACACACACACACACACACACACAGTGTTTGTAGTGGCCTTGTTAGTCATCTCCCGGTTGCCCTAGAAACACATTTCCTGCGGCCCACAGGTGGGCTGGAGTCTGGGCGTCAGACGGCGCTTTCATTGATAACCTGTTTCTCTTATTCGTTTCAACCAATCTTTCTGACATTTGGAGAGGTATTTCAGTTTCATATGCATTCTTATCAAGTTAATTTTATTTAGTCGTTTAATTTTATTTATTTTTCTCATTCTCATATAAACATTCAGGAATGAGGGCAATGTGAAGTCTTGTTTCAAGATATCGTATTTGCTGTTAATGGTTCCCTGTTTATGTAAAGCTTAATAAAGAATTTAAAAAATAAAGATAATGATGATAAAAATGATTTAATTTAAAGAACTTAGACTTCAAACATAAGTACACTGTAAAAAAAAAAGATTTTAAGAAGATTATTATTTCCGTTGATATCATTTGAATGCATTCTTATCAAGTTAATTTTATTTAGTCATTTAATTTTATTTATTTTTCTCTTTCCTCACGTATATGTATTCATACATTCAACATGTATGACTTGTACTTATAACATTCAGGAGTGAGGGCAAGTCTTGTTTCAACCTATCGTATTTGCTCTTAATGGTTCCCTGTTTATGTAAAGCTTAATAAAGAATTTAAAAAATGTAAAATAAAGATGATGTAGATGATAAAAAGGAGAAGAAAAAAGCAGATATTCTGAAGAATGCTCACGCTGCTCTTTTCCAAGACCAGATATCGTCAAAGTCCATAGAAATTATTGCTTTTTTTTTTTTAGGTGATTTAGTGTATATGAATTTCAGATTTGCTTCACATGTGCATCTACATGCATATATTTATTAGCAGATCTTTTTATTAAAAGCAAACCGATACCAAGTGTAAAAAAAGAAAACGGGAAAAGCAGGCAGTTTATCAACCAACATCCATAATCTGAAAATGCACAAGTATTGAATGATTAATAAGCCCAACTATTATGCATTATCACTCCACATTATTACTTGCCTGCATTTTCCTCCATGAGCAGTTTTAGTGCTTTTATTGATTGTCCTCTTACATACAGCCATGTGGTGGTTTGTTTACCCTGAACCATAAACCCAGATCAGAATCATCTGCTAAAGCGCTCGTTCAGGCCATTATCCGCGCTCTAATGAGGCCATTAGCCAAAGCCCTGAGTTCTCCATGTGTTCTTCAGCCCACAGAGATGGAGGTGGAGTCTCAGGTCCACCTGTACGGTCACACGGCCGAGGTCACGGGCCTGTTCGTCTGTAAACCCTACAGCATCCTCATCAGTGTGAGTCGGGACGGCACCTGCATCCTCTGGGACCTCAACAGGTGTGTGTTCAGTGACATCACTTTAGTCTTAAACACTCATGTACAGGTGAAACTGGAAAAATTATAATATGCTGCAAAAGTTCATTTATTTCAGTAACTCAACTTAAAAGGTGAAATTAATATATTATATAGACTCATTACATGCAAAGTGAGATATTTCAAGCCTTTATTTGTTTTAATTGTGATGATTATGGCTTACAGCTTATGAATATTTAATAACTAAATATTCGTAGGGCCATGAAGTTTCATGAACATTTTTTAACTACTTTTTTTTAAGGCGAGACACTACAGGTGAATAGGGTAATTTTTTTTAACTAGCAGATATCACCATGAAACTTTCCCAGTTGATTACCTACATTAAGATGAGAAAAAAATATATTACAAGTTTTCTGTAATTTAATGTTTAAATATGCAAATTAGGCAATATCTAAGTAAATATGCGCTAATTTGCATATATTTAAAAAAAAACGAAATCTGAGTATTGGATAAATCCAGGTTCAAAATCATTTTTTCATTGTGTTCAGATATTAGATGGGAAAAAAATTTGAGGGATTTATGGATATCTACTTTTGTTATCCTGTAAATCAGAATATACTGTCAATAGCCTTAAAAAATGATTTTCGCCATGTTTTTTGGAATAAAATGTTGTATAAATCAGGCTATGAATAATATATTTACAAATCCCTCTGTAAATGTCTTTATAATATAACTTGGTACATGACTGGAAGGTTTGGCGTGTATCGGTGCGACTGAAGTGGAGATTTCAGACTTGGAGAATGACAGAAAAGTCATTTTGAGAAAACGGGCTTTAAAGATTTATCATCAGCCAACGAGATTGCGCATTCAGCCCTTTTACTTTCACGATTGGTTGATGATAAAAAGGAATTGACCATATTTGGATACGACAGCATTGTACAGGAGAGAGAGAACTTTCCAGCGGTGTGTGTGATGTAGAAAGTTGATAGAATTAAAGAATTAAAGAAGATTGAAAGAGAATAGAAAGTTGATACAGGGAAGTCGTAAGAAGATTGAAAGAGAAAAGGAAGTTGATAGATGGCAAGTCGTAAGAAGATTGAAAGAGAAAAGGAAGTTGATAGATGGCAAGTCGTAAGAAGATTGAAAGAGAATAGAAAGTTGATAGATGGCAAGTCGTAAGAAGATTGAAAGAGAATAGAAAGTTGAAGATTGAAAGAGAAAAGAAAGTTGATACATGGCAAGTCGTAAGAAGATTGAAAGAGAATAGAAAGTTGATAGATGGTAAGAAGATTGAAAGAGAAAAGAAAGTTGATACATGGCAAGTCGTAAGAAGATTGAAAGAGAATAGAAAGTTGATAGATGGTAAGAAGATTGAAAGAGAAAAGAAAGTTGATACATGGCAAGTCGTAAGAAGATTGAAAGAGAATAGAAAGTTGATAGATGGTAAGAAGATTGAAAGAGAATAGAAAGTTGATACATGGCAAGTCGTAAGAAGATTGAAAGAGAAAAGAAAGTTGATGCATGTAAGTCGTAAGAAGATCCTTTTAAAAGAAAGATCTATAATAGCTACCGGTCGATATAAAACACGTCCGACTGTTTGCACTGTATTTTTTTATTTTTTTATTTTTTTATTTTTTTATTTTCCAAACTGTGATTCAGGAAGATTTTATTAATTTTTAGGGCTGTCTGATTGGAAGAGATTTTGAAGGGGAACGGGAGAGCTTCACTCCGACGAGGCGAGTGAAGATTAGCTATACTATGGAAAGTATAGAGGTTCGCTGTTTGTTTAAAACAGCAAAAGTGAAACGTGCTCTGTGGGGGCCCAGTGGGGCAATACTGGTGTGGTACACCACCCCAGCAGAGGACGTCCCTGGATTGTAGGTCCAGTGGCACCGCAAACCTGCTCAATCGCTTCCATCTCAGATAGGGGTGATTATTAATTATCAGGGCTGTCTGATTGGAAGAGATTTTGAAGGGGAACGGGAGAGCTTCACTCCGACGAGGCGAGTGAAGATTATCTATACTATGGAGAGTATAGAGGTTCGCTGTTTGTTTAAAACAGCAAAAGTGAAACGTGCTCTGTGGGGGCCCAGTGGGGCAATACTGGTGTGGTACACCACCCCAGCAGAGGACGTCCCTGGATTGTAGGTCCAGTGGCACCGCAAACCTGCTCAATCACTTCCATCTCAGACACGGTTTTAATTATTCTTTTTTCTTTTGATTATTTTAATTTCTTCTATGTAAAGCACTTTGAATTACCACTGTTTAGCTTTGCATTTACTGAATGAGCACTGTGCCACTGTTCGTCCGACTGTTTGCACTGTATTTTATTTTCTAAACTGTTTTAATTATTCTTATTTCTTTTATTATCTATGTAATTATTTTTATTTTTATTTCTTCTATGTAAAGCACTTTGAATTACCACTGTGTATGAAATGTGCTATATAAATAAACTTGCCTTGCCTTGCCTTGCCTTGCCTTGCCTTGATGATGGGAGACAGAGATCGCAGATCAGTGTTGATTAAGAACCCCAACTTTTGTTGAATTTATGAGAAATCTACAGACGCAAATAGACAAAGTGTAGTAAAATAAAGACCTAAATGTGTATTTCTAACTTTTTTTTTACCACAAGTCTGAAAGAAGACATGTTATTGAAGACAAATATCCCAAAATCTCAAAATTGACCAGTGAAAAAAAAAAAAAACGATGTTTTTGCCTGCCGTGTCTCGCCTTAAGTACTTATACAGTGTAGAAGTATTTTGTACTTCCTTAATATTATAACAATTATGGCTTATTTAAATAACAAATCCCTTTATTGCAGTATTTTCTGTGCTGTTTTGCAGTAATGCGAATCTAATGAGTGTTTGTTTGTGGTTTTCTGTGTTAGGCTGTGTTACGTTCAGAGTCTCACGGGTCACAAGAGTCCAGTGAACGCAGTGTCCGCCAGCGAGACGACCGGAGACATCGCCACAGTCTGTGACTCAGGTGACAACACCAGCCCATTACAGAGGAAACACTGCAGAGTTAATACACATATATTTGCTAAACAAAATTAATATTTAGGCAAGGCAAGTTTATTTATATAGCAGATTTCACACACTATAGTAATTCAAAGTGCTTTACACAGAAAATAATTAAAGTAATCACAACATAAAAGCTAGGAAAATTAAAACAGTTATAAAAGAGATAAAGATGATACAGTTATAAAAGGAATTAAAAGAGATAAAGATGATGCTTAGATAAACTTCTCATCTGGCAAAACACCGGTGTATCATATTTTGCACAGCTGGTGTCATTTTGAAATATGACTGTGTGAAACTGCAGATCATTACAGAAATGGAAACTAGTTGTAATCTGGGCTTGATCAGCTGAAGGTCTTGGGTAAAGTCTGCTTTTGTCCATTACACTCCCTGAAATCATGACACCGTGTCCTATCTACACGTGACACACGATAAATACGTCTTTTCCGTGTTAATCAGAGTTTTTCTCCTAACCAGCCGCGACGGCGACACACGACGATTCTACTTTAGAAACGGTTTCTATGTTTCTGCGACGTCGCGCTGGAACAACAAACACAAAGTGTGGCAATGATAGTCTCAGGCGCTGTTTATGTGCGTTATTTAATGTTAAAAGCGTGTCATGTGACTTTGAATATCATGTAGTGCTCCAGCTTTGTAGCTGTAAAAGCAACACTGGATAATTCACCTCAGATCTTGAAATTAAACAAATGGAAACAAGAACGTGCAAACTGTGAACAAACGAGTGTATTCTTTGACAAAGATTGTTTTAGTAACTCAGTAGCCTATGTGTTTTTAATAATGTTTAAATGGTGTAATATTTGTGAATTTGATTATCTATTTTCTTGCGAGTGCCGTGAAGATTACTCTCTGGTGCTGTGCACTCGCCGCGAGACTCCGCCCACACGCTGTTCTGATTGGCTGTGCACTCGCCGCGAGACTCCGCCCACACGCTGTTCTGATTGGCTTTGCACTCGCCGCGAGACTCCGCCCACACGCTGTTCTGATTGGCTGTGCACTCACAGCGAGACTCCGCCCACACGCTGTTCTGATTGGCTGTGCACTCACAGCGAGACTCCGCCCACACAATGTTCTGATTGGCTGTGCACTCGCCGCGAGACTCCGCCCACACAATGTTCTGATTGGCTGTGCACTCGCCGCGAGACTCCGCCCACACGCTATTCTGATTGGCTTTGCACTCGCCGCGAGACTCCGCCCACACGATGTTCTGATTGGCTGTGCACTCGCCGCGACACTCCGCCCACACGCTGTTCTGATTGGCTGTGCACTCACCGTGAGACTCCGCCCACACGCTGTTCTGATTGGCTGTGCACTCGCCATGAGACTCTGCCCACACGGTGTTATGATTGGCTGTGCACTCGCCGCGAGACTCCGCCCACATACTGTTCTGATTGGCTGTGCACTCACAGCGAGACTCCGCACACACGCTGTTCTGATTGGCTGTGCACTCGCCGCGAGACTCCGCCCACACACTGTTTTGATTGGCTGTGCACTCGCCGCAAGACTCGGATTATTTGTCGCTGGAATCTTATCGCATCTCGTCTGGTTAGGACACGGTGTAAGACTAGTTCTGCAGTCATTCCTTGTTTCATGAGTAAACTCAAAAAAAAATGCCGGTTTCATGTTTCAATCCATGTTTGGGTCAAAAGTTAAAACGGTTATAAAAGGAATTAAAGAGTAAAAAGATGATGCATATATAAACTTCTCCTCTGGCAAGACACCGGTGTATCATATTTTGCACAGCTGCTTGTTATAAGGTTTCCCTCGTTGTTCTGTGTATATAATGGCGTTCTCTCTGTATGTGTGCAGTGGGTGGAGGAAGTGATCTGAGGCTGTGGACGATTAATGGAGATTTGATCGGTCATGTTCACTGTCGAGAGATCATCTGTTCGGTGGCGTTCTCCAATCAGCCGGAGGGAGTGTCGGTGAACGTGATCGCTGGCGGGCTGGAGAACGGTGTGGTCAGGTACAGTACTGACCCAAAACCCCACAAACTACACACTCTTAGCTAGTTTGAGACCAAATGCTGTAAATTAAAGCCACTTTGGAAACAAGGTTGAATTTGATGAAGTTTTACAATTGCACACATGCATGCAAAAGTTCACACTTCCTGTGTGACATCACTTGGACTTCCTGTGTGCATTATTATTTAATATTATTGTAACATTTTATAATACAGTTCATTAGTTAACATTAGTTAATGTACTAACTAACCATGAATGATACATTTGTTACAGTATTTATTAATGTAATAGTATTTATTTGGTAATGTTAGTTAATAAAAATACAGCTGGTCATTGTTAGTTCACAGTACATTAACTAATGTTAACAAGATTTAATTAACTATTAGTATATAGTTGAAATTAACATTAAAGGATTAGTTCACTTTTTAAAAAAACTTTAGCTGATAATTTACTCCCCCCGATGTCATCCATGATGTCCATGTCTTTCTTTCTTCAGTCGAAAAGAAATGAAGGTTTTTGATGAACACATTTCTCCATATAATGGACGTCAATGGGCCCCAAACGGGTCAAGGTCCAGATGACAGTGTCAGCGCCGCTTCAACGGGCTTTAAACGACACCAGACGATGACTAAGGGTCTTATCTAGCGAAACGATCGCTCATTAAAAAAATTAATAAAAAAGTTTACGTTTTATAAGTACAAACGCTCGCCTTGCTCTGTTCTGTGATGCGCGTTCGTGACGTCACGTAATACGCAGTTACGCTGTAAAGGTCACGCTTCTGTGAAAAGTAAAACATTTCTATCCTGACGAAAATGTTCTTTTAGGCTTTTTAATATTACAACACCAGGATACGCACACGAAATGGGCATTTTAACCGATAAACTGACACAAAGACATTTGAATATGTGTGTATGGTCCCCCTTCCGCACATTTGTAAGCACTGACTCGTCAAGCGCGACCTTTTCAACGTAACTGCGTATTACGTGACGTCACGAACGCGCATCACAGAACAGAGCAAGGCGAGCGCTTGTGCTTATAAAACTTAAACTTTTTTATTTATTTTTGAAATGACGATGGTTTCGCTAGATAAGACCCGTATTCATCGTCTGGTGTCGTTTAAAGCCCGTTGAAGCGGCGCTGACACTGTCATCTGGACCTTGAACCGTTTGGGGCCCATTGACGTCCATTATATGGAGAAATGTGTTCATCAAAAACCTTCATTTCTTTTCGACTGAAGAAAGAAAGACATGGACATCTTGGATGACATCGGGGTGAGTAAATTATCAGCAAAAGTTTTTTTTAAAGTGAACTAATCCTTTAACAGAGATTAATACTGTATAGGTGCAGTTCATTATTAGTTCATGTTAACTAATGTAGTTAACTAATGGACCTTATTGTAAAATGTTACCAATATTATTAATATTGCACAGCCATATTAAATGAGTTCTATAACAACAGCAGAATGCATTGTTTCAAGACTCATCAATGCTTTTCTTTCCTCTTCTCTGTCATCATATGTAATTCTCTGTCGTGTCCACGTTTCCGCTCAGGCTGTGGAGCACATGGGACCTGAAGCCCGTCAGAGAGATCACCTTCCTAAAGTCCAACAGGCCTATCATCAGGTACACACTTGCTCCTCATACGACGGCACACAGATTTGTTCTTATATCAAGATTAGAAAAGTTACGTGCACCTATACACTACCAGAAGTGAACAAAAGTTTGGAGCAATTTTTTTTTTTTTTTTTTTTTTTTTTAAAGAAGTCTCTTCTGCTCAATGAGGCTGTATTTATTTGATCAAAAATACAAATACAAATTGTGAAATATTATTACAATTTAAAATGGCTGTTTTCTATGTGGATATCTAGTAAAGTGTAATTTATTCCTGTGATCAAAGCTGAATTTATCATCATTACTCCAGTCTTCAGTGTCACATGATCCTTCAGAAATCAGTATAATATGATGATTTTCAATTATTAATTATAAACCATTATTATTGATGCTCAATTGTTAATTATGGTTCTTAAAAAAAAAGAAATTATATATATTTTTAGGATTATTTAATGAACATAAAGTCCAAAGAACAGCATTTATTTGAAATATAATCTTTTGTAACATTATAAATCTCTTTACTGTCTCTTTTGATCCATTTAATAAGTCCTTGCTGAAAAAAACACTATGATTATTATTGGTATATTTCAATCTAATTTACCCCAAAATTTTGAATGGTAGTGCATCACGTTTTTTTGTCAACATTGATAATAATCATAAATGTTTCTTAATCATCATATTATTCTGATTTCTGAAGGATCATGTGACACTGAAGACTGGAGTAATGATGCTAAAAATTCAGCTTTGATCACAGGAATAAATTACACATTACTATATATTCACACACAAAAAAACTTTATTTTAAACCGTAAAAATATTTAAAAATTTTTACTGTATTTCTGATATTTATTTCCAATAAATGCAGCCTTGATTTTCTTTCAAAAACAAAAAACTTTCGATTGATATTGCACGTGCATTATTTGTCCCTGATGATCATGTGCCTAATGATGTTCCTTCTCGATTCTCTCGCAGTCTCACGTTCTCGTGTGACGGACACCATCTTTACACGGCCAACAGCGAGGGAACCGTGATCGCGTGGTGCCGGCGAGACCAGCAGCGCATGAAGCTGCCCATGTTTTACTCGTTCCTCAGCAGTTACGCTGCAGGCTGATCCCCGCGAGCCCCAGAACGAGCGCCGAGTGACCCCGCTGACCCCGGAAGAGGAGGAGCCAGAGGCACACGCCCATTACAGGCTCCGCCCCCTGACCCGCCACGGAAATGCACGGCACTTTATGCTGTGCTATAAGCGACTGTATCATAAGTGTGTTTCCGTACATGCGTCGGGGGGGGGCGTGAGGCAGAGCGAGCGGATCGTTTCTTTCCGTTATCCTCGTTTTGTGTTTTGGTTTGACTGATGATTCATGTCGTAGTGTTTGTTTAGTGACTCCGTGTTGTTTGATTTTTGAAAGCTGCTAGAGTCTGGTCCTCCTCAGACTCCACTCTTTCCTCCCTCGTCTTAGCTATCCTGAGAATTAAAGCTAATCTAAACACTAGCGTCTGGTGATCCACGCAGGATATCTCTCTCTCCCGGACTCCGGCATGCAGTGGCAGGATGAATGTGTGCACGCAATGCCTTGTTAAACTCTCATTTGAAATATTTATTCTCAAACCAGGATGAAAGCCACATCTAAACGTGTTTCTCGTTCGTCATTATAATATGCAGTTCAGTCGTTCCTGAGTTGATGTGCAGTCGTGCGTCACTCGTGAAGTCCTCAAATAACATTTATTCTGTTTTTATTCCATCAACTTGCACCAAACGGCCCAGTTGCCAGTTAATAAGCGCATCAAATTCATATTAATTCATTAAAAACATGCTTTCCTTCTTTCGAACATACTGTTCAGTTGTGTTATAAATTATTGCATGTTGTGATCAAGCATTATCTATAATTGGAGATACAATGTCAAATTTAATCAAATCTACCTTTAGGACCAAATCACAAATTCATGTTTTTTTTTTGTTTGCAATAAAAACAACCTGATAATAACCGTACAAAGGCAAAGCAATATCACTAAACAATTGCATAAACTCACAGGAAACCGATGCTCTTGAAGTCTTAAGCGTCAGTCAGCCTTAAATGTGGAGGAGACACGACCGATTACAGTAAACGAGCGTCTGCGATCGTAACGTGATCCCGAGCGCTCTGTGTTTGTTTGTGTTATTTTTCTTTTCTTTCTTCCTGAAACATTCTGTATTTTCTCTTACATTGCAACTAATTTAATTGGCTTGTCTTACATTTGAGTGTTTACCAGAATAGGAATGCTTTCACCTTTTTGTTTTGCATTATTTTCAGAAATATCAGACACATGTATATCATCTCTCAGTGTGAGTCCAGAACGCCAGCACTTCAATGACAGGTAGTTAGAGAGAATTTATGTGTTTGTTTTTTTTACGTTTATGTATAAAATCTGTTTTCCATGCTTGCATTACATACATATATCTCTTAATTATTGTGCACTGTGTTGTCATGTTTGCAGTTCCCTCAGAAAGAGATGTTACTGTCATTGTGTGAGTTCTTGACTGAGTTTGTAAAGCAAGATGTGTGAATTTATCACGAAAAGGCTTATTGTTATCAGTCGAATGTTGAGTTAACAGTGGTTTATGTAAATTAAGATTGATATGTTCACCAAGGCCTGGCTGGGACATTTCTAATTTTTTGTATTTATGAAATATGTAATAAAATGTCACCAATATAATATATATATATATATATATAAATATTCAAGAAATTTTGATTCTGTTTTGTTGCACTTGTTTCTCATGTTCAATGTTAAAAATAAAGGTTTTGCAATAATGCCAAAGAACCATTTTTAGTGTCAAGAACATTTTAATAACCTAAAGAACCTTTTGCGTAATGAAAGGTTTCAATTGATGTTAAAGATTCTTCATGGAACCATAGATCCTAATATTCTATATTGCTCGGTTCTATTCTGCTGTGTTGTATTCTAAATTATTCTGTTCTACATTTACCAGTTATATTCTGTTCCATTATATGATAGTTCTATTCAATTTGACTCTATTCATAAAAGTTAGCGAGTTCCCAACTACATGGTGTCTATTTTTTTTTTTTTTTTTTTTTTTTTTTTACTAATTGCAAGAGATTATATTTTCTTTATAAATTTTCTTTATTTAAACATTTACTTACAGAATACAAAAGAGCCTGGGGGTTCAGGGATGGGCAAATATTACTTCACATTTGAATTGAGAGAAAAAAATTAAAAAGTAGAAAAAAAAAATATCTACAGGTGAAAATGGAAAAATTTTAATATCGTGCAAAAGTTCATTTATTTCAGTAATTCAACTTAAAAGGTGAAACTAATATATTATATAGACTCAAAGTGAGATATTTCAAGCCTTTATTTGTTATAATTTTGATGATTATGGCTTACAGCTTATGGAAACCTTGGGTTTTCATAAACTGTAAGCCATAATTATCAAAATAACATTAAGTTTAATTACTAAAATAAATTAACTTTTGCTCGATATTCTAATTTTTCGAGTTTCACCTGTAAATATAAATTAAACAAATAAATAAATGTGGAAATATTGAAATATGAATAAAGATAAATCATCGCCACAAAACATAAAATAATATTAAAGATTACACAAAAAGGGAGCATGCATTAAAAGTTTTAGTAGCCTTTGTTAGGTAGACAAGGATTTAATATAGACCTAGACCTTAACATCTTCTTGAAAGTGAGAAAAATTGGGGGACTAATTGCTTGAGTTTTTCGCGCGCCCAACATCTGTGTTACGTCACAAGCGAGTGTTTTGGAGGCGGTTACGTCATCCCGGTGACTGGGAGACCCGGTGATGTCACATTAAGCAGGGAAACCTCACGTGCCTCGGATGCGCCCTGCAGAATAATGAGCCCTAGTGATCCTCCAGCGATACTAAACATCTGATCTGATAACACACACACACACACACACAACGGGCCACCGATACCGGAGGACGCGCGCGAAGTGAACCGTCTGATTTCTTAAAGGCGCAGTGACACCTGCATCCTCCTCGCGCGCCGCGTTTGTGCGTCACATCGAGGTTCCCCTCCTCACATCCCATGAACCGACACCGAATCAACCAGCAGAGCAGAAACCGGGGAAATACTCGACGTTTGACGGCGTTCGGCGGATGCACGCGAGCGGACGGTGACCGTGTGTGTGTGAGGTGTGTGTTGCGGGTTTTTCCTCGTCGCGTTCGGGTGGAGTCGAGCCACATACTGAAGTCTGACCACTGACACACTTCAGGTGGGTGTTAACACGCGTTCCTGTGCCTCGCCAGGTATTTGTGCTCGTTACGTAGATTCGAATGTTCTATTGCGTAATTTTTGGAACGTTTGAGTGCAACATTTGTAACAATTCGAACGTTCCTGACGCGACCGCGGGTTTATGGGCAACGGTTTCTCTTATTATCTCATGGTCAGCACGAGCGATATAACCGCGCTCGTGCTGTAGATTAGGGATGAGGGATGATGTATGTATGGATGGATACATGTTTTTTCTTTTTTGGGATGATGCTGGAATGACCAGAAGCGCGCGTGAGAGCGAAAGATGGACGCGCGCGAGTCTCTTGGGCGTTTTGATTCCATCGGCTGGAATTCCGCCTTTATAATCGAAATGATTATGATGAAGATTCAGATGTTCAGTGATGAGCTTCACGAGCTCTGTGATAATGCACGGAATGGCCTTGAATGGATGAATGAACGGATGGATGGAGGAATATATCACGACCCTCGTGCGTTTTGCTGATTCTAGATTTTGGTCACATGTCGCCTACAAATAACAAGCATTAAATATGAAAGCTAAATAGCTTTAATGGTTTTATGATTCAACCCACATGCTCCAGTGCATGTTTTTTTTTTTTGGCCTTTACTCAGCACTGTGTCATTATGAGTGTGTGTGGATGATGTACATGATGCACTGAGGGTTAAAGGGGCTGTTATGAAGCTCGTGCTCGATCTGGTGAGATTCACTTTAGAGCTGTGTAGTGATTTATGTGTGAAAAAAATTATACTAATAACTTCAAAATGAACCCCTGTGATGCTTAGCTGCTCCTCTGGCCTGTTTTGACAGGTGTTCTTGGAGATCTTATAACGCAACGTTGGGAAATGTGATTGTTTAACCCAGAAAAAAAAAACACTTCACAGAATGGGAAGCCTGGAAATATCAGGGAAGCGTAAATTCATATCATATTGTGAAATATTATTACGGTTTAAAATAGTCGTTGTTACGTGAATATATAGTAAAGTGTAATTTATTATTGTGATTAAAAGCTGGATTTTCAGCATCATTACTCCAGTCTTCAGTGTCACATGATCCTTCAGAAATCAGAATAATATGATGATCTGATGATCAAGAAACATTTATGATTATTATCAATGTCAGATTTTTGTAGAATTTTTTGCAAAAAAATTGCAAGTAAACAAGCTTGAATGAAATTAAAAGAATAGCCGAATAAATAAACGCTCAGAGAACAGCTCAGGTTCAGTCATTCATGAATACAGTCACATTGAGACTCTTACAGTAAAGTACTGTTTACATTTACATTAAATTCACAAAAATTGACAATTCATGTTTGTTTTTCTAAATTATTTATCCATGCACATCATTTTGTGCCTCATAATCTTTCATCTTAACTTCCCCTCCCTCATAACTTCTCTTCTCTGGTGATGTGGGCGGGGCAACCTGTCACTCGAGATCAGCCAATAGCAAACCACAACCATCCAATCAACCAATCAATTCCCCACGGACAAAATTAAGCCCCGCCCACATTTGTTATTGTTCCAGAAGCCGGTTGATGAAGGTATTCATCACATTTTTTTCTTTGAGACTGTCCATAACTGTTTTAAGTCACACAAAAACATAGTCAACGTGCCGCTTGACTAACCGCTAGATGATCATACTAGTACTTAAGACATACCGGTAGTCTTAAAGGGTTAGTTCACCCAAAAATGAAAATTATCCCATAGTTTACTCATCCTCAAGCCATCTTAGGTGTTTATATCTTTCTTCTTTCAGCCAAAAGCAATCAGAGATATATTAAAAACATCCTGGCTCTTCCCAGCTTTATAATGGGAGTGAATGGTGCCTGAGATTTTGAAGGCCAAAAAAGCGCATCCATCCATCATAACAGTGATCCATACGCCCTTCTGAAGAGGAAATATCCATATTTATAACTTTATGATCTATAATCATATAAGTCTAGTTCTATAAGTCTATCACAAGTCTAGTTCCGGCGGAGTAGTGACCTCTGACCCGACGCATGACGAGTGACCTCTGACCCCACGCATGACGAGTGCCCCCACGCATGACGAGTGACCTCTGACCCCACGCATGACGAGTGGCCTCTGAGCTCATGCATGACGAGTGACCTCTGAACCCACGCATGACGTATTGACAAACGTGGAAGCACAGAGGATCGAGTAAAACAAAACACTTGTCCCGAATTAGAAGTCTAAAACGAGAATTTTTGAAGAGAAATGTGGGAGGAGCTTGAGTTTGTTTGACCCGTGAGAGGCGTCGAAGTCATGCGTGGGTTCAGAGGTCACTCGTCATATGTGGGGTCACTCGTCATGCGTGGGGTCAGAGGTCACTTGTCATGTGTGGGGTCAAAGGTCACTCGTCATGCGTGGGGTCAGAGGTCACTCGTCATATGTGGGGTCATGCGTGGGGTCAGAGGTCACTTGTCACGTGTGGGGTCAAAGGTCACTCGTCATGCGTGGGGTCAGAGGTCACTTGTCATGTGTGGGGTCAGAGGTCACTCGTCATGCGTGGGGTCAGAGGTCACTCTTCCGCCGGAACTAGACTTGTGTACAGTCGTTACCTGAAGCCAGTAATTATAGATTATAAAGTTATAAATATGGATATTTTCTCTTCAGAAGGCCTTTATTAACCCCTGCAGGCGTATGGATCACTGTTATTAGGGGTGCACCGAAATTTCGGCCGAAAATGGCATTATCGGTTTCGGGCCGAAATAAAAAAGCCAGCCGAAGATGTAAACCGAAAATGAATGTCAACCGCGCCCCTCCCGTCCCGCGCGCAAGCGTTTGGGTTTCACTCGCGGTCGAGCCGTTAGCACGCGTCTGCAAAGATTGAGCATGTCAGCGGTACGGAAGTACTTTAAAGTTTCAGATGCGGACAACAAACTTGCAGTATGTAACGTTTGTTCTGCAAAAGGTTCAAGAGGGGGTACGGTGCCAAAGAGCTGTTTTTGCACTGTTGTTTTGCACAGAAATTTAAAATGCAAGTAAGTAATAGTTTCCATGCGGCAGCAGAATACAGGCCCGCTGCCATTCTGTGATTGTGTGTGCAGTTATTCAGATAATTGTGGATTGTTTTTCCCCCACAAATGTTAAACTATTTTATAAATGGAAGAAAACTTGAAGAATAATATGATTTATTTTTTGTTACAAATATTTTATGTAACTGTTAGTGTTAATACAAGTTTGATGATTATTCTATTGGTTTGTGATTTTTAATTTCAGATCCAGTAAAAATAATTAAGCAATACAAATATATATTCAAGTTTTTTAAAGAAGCCATTTTCGGCCAAGTGCATCCTAAATTTTCGGTATCGGTTTCGGCCCAGAATTTTCATTCCGGTGCATCACTCACTGTTATGATGGATGGATGCGCTTTTTTGGCCTTCAAAATCTCAGGCACCATTCACTCCCATTATAAAGCTGGGAAGAGCCAGGATGTTTTTAATATAACTCTGATTGTGTTCGGCGGAAAGAAGAAAGATATAAACACTTAGGATGGCTTGAGGATGAGTAAATTATGGGATGATTTTCATTTTTGGGTGAACTAACTGATTAACACGATGGCTTTGTTAAAGGATAATTCCGGTATTTAACACCTTGAGTCTATATTGTAGTTTGTTTTGGATGAACAAGAGTGGTGGACAACATTTTTTTGACAATGGTTCCTCTCTCGAGTTTTTGACTATAAAAGAATTGGCCATGGACCCATTTAACATTGGAGTCAATGGGCATGTCCGAAAATGTCATTAAAACAACATTTAACATTAGTTTTCAAAACTGTACAACTCACCAAGTGATTAGTGATGTTAGTTGATGTTCCAGAAACAAAAAGTGTTGCGAAATACAGTTTCTGTCGTGTTTTATTCGTCATTGAGCGGAAGTTACACGGTTGTGAAGTGTCTGAAAAAATAGTTCCACTATAGCAAAATAAACGGATTGGAATCATATATTGCGACGATATATTGTTTATAATCATCAACTAACACCACTAACCACTCGGTGAGTTTAACAGTTTTGTAAACGAACATTATTGGCTGTTTTAATGACATTTTCGGACATGACCATTGACTCCAATGTTAAATGGGTCCATGGCCAATTCTATTATAGTCAAAAACTCGAGAGAGGAACCATTGTCAAAAAAATGTTGTCCACCACTCTTGTTCATCCAAAACAAACTACAATATAGACTCAATGTGTTAAATACCGGAATTATCCTTTAATGCCGTCTCACTCGTGTATAAACATCACAACAGGGAAGACGGCCCTTCGTTTTCATTCATGCAAGATCCCGTATTCCCATTCTGTTGGTCCAGCGCTGGAGTGTGTGACGGTCATGTGATCTGTGTGCAGGACTCAATCATGAAGGACGGCATGGCCAATAACAGCACCGCCAGCATCTCTCAGGCCCGGAAGGCCGTGGAGCAGCTGAAGATGGAGGCCTGCATGGACCGGATAAAGGTCTTTATAAACGCACCTCAGCTGAACATGCTCATGGGTCATGCTTTGACCCTGGAAAAATACAACTAAAGAATATTTTATAGAGTTGCCATGTTGTACAGAACGCTTTGGGATTTAAATAAGCTGAATATTATTGAATGTTTGATTAATTTATGTCTTGAAGCTGGTCTGCAATAAACAAACTAGTTGTGAACGATTGATCAGTGAAAAAAAGCACAACTTTCTTTTTAATTGACGTTATTGAAACATATTAATCACTGACGCTTTTCACCATCCAATCATTTATTGATGGATAAAATCTTCTTTTTTTTTTTTTTTTATACCGTTTCAAATGAAAATACGTCAAATTAAACAAAAAAAAAAGTAAAAACTCTAATAAAATATTTAGGCCTAAACTAAAGATTTATGCATTTGAATTGCATATAAAATGTCCATGCATTTGGATTACAGTTTCAACATAAACAAACTAATAAACTTAATGTGATGCGTATTTTTCAGTCATACAGAAATTAAACAGGAAAGATTTCTACACTTTATTTGCATCAATTTTATTTGATTTCAAAATCATATATTTTCACAGTGCATCTATTTCAAATTGCTTAGAATCCGCATAAAATAATGACATTTATTCAGTTAAACAGTGAACATGGTTAAAATATGACGTACTGTGGATCAAGCAATATTCAATTACCAGTAGTTAAAATGTGTGAGATTGAAACAAATCAGATTGATTGATATAAATATATAAACTTGTGTTTTAAACGCATTCAGGTTTCATTTCTGTATGACTGACAAATGTTCATCATGGAAGTTTTATATGCACCTCAAATACTACCGAAGTATTTTTTGAGTGCACTTCATGTTTCATGTTGCCTGTTGAGTGGCCGGAAACTGTGATTGTTTTCAACAGATAGTCCCGCCCCTAAACTCGTGTTATTGGTTGAGTGTATAGTCCCTCCCCCAAACTCGTGTGATTGGTTGAGTGTATAGTCCCGCCCCTTAACTCTGTGATTGGTTGAGTGTATAAGTATAGTC
>NC_136889.1:2290146-2300146 GCF_949152265.1 Phoxinus phoxinus
GTAAAAAACTAAAAATAAGATGAAGAATTTAATGTTATGTTAGCGAGCATATCCCAGAGTTCATATTGTAAAAGCACAATCAGTCTTTGTTTGCGTTAGCCCGATGCATAAACATAACGTTTTACACAAAAAAAAAAAAAATTGCAGTTACGTTACTACGAGGTATTACTCTATTCTTTAGACAACTCCGAAAACAACGACAAACACTTCACATATCTCAATACAATTGCCATTGAAGACCTAGAAGCTAAACGGTGCTTACACAACAAACAAAATAATTATTAAGCATGCTACATAAAACATAAAAGCAACAATTATTAATAACACTTACAGGTTGTGATACGGAGGAGGAAGCTGATGCAAATACACATGAACCTTCCTTCAATATCAGCCAGCTCGCGAATCCAAGTTTGATTGCATTTAAAAAGCAATCGTCTTGAAAATGGCGCGAACAAAGCACAAGGCTCGGACTATACTTCTGTGGTATAGTTGTATATATGAATTGAAGCCACTTAGTCTTCAAATGCTCCTCCTTGGGCAGATGAAAAAAGTTTGCTTTTGAGCCGCACTTCAGAACACAGCGTCTCGTCGCCATGATGTTTCCCTGCTGGCCTTGGAGAGCAATAAGTGGGCGTATCGTATTCAAATAACTTGACAAGTTGACGTCATCTAGTCAGAGAAAAAGCTTCGGTCTTCTAACGATTCATAAAAATGACTCCGAGTCGACTCTCACTTTTGAAAGACAATAACTTTATATACGGTGCACTTTCATATTTCAAACTTTGCAGGATGTTTTTGTTCACTTAGATCTATGTTACACACTACATGAAAGGTACATTTCAAAATTCCATAATAGGTGCCCTTTAAGTAAAAGTACAGAAGAACTCATTTTTAAAAGTACTTAAGTATAAAAGTAAATGTCAATGCATTGTTTTATTATTGTTGCATGTAATATTTACAGTACCTTATGCCTCTGAATCTATGCCGATCCTCATATCAATATCACATTTATTTCTATAACACAGTTCCAGTCGTGAGATTGAATAAGTCACTCAATAACGTCCACAATGGTTTCGGACACACAAATGTCTGTTCCCAGTTGTTTGGCTTTTAGTATGAATATGTTCGCCTTACTGTTATCTATAAGCTAGTGTTCTCCAAAACAATGACAAAATTCACATTTAGAAGAGCAAACCCAACATTGAAAATTAAAAACATGTTGATGTCAGAATCCATAGTCAGATTGACGTTAATCTCCAACGTTGCACAGACGTTGTATTGTGGTTGAAAATCGGTTGACGTCAGAAACCAACATCAGTCGAGCTCTGACGTCAACCAGACTTTCATTTACAACCAAAATCATCCCTGACGTTACTACTCTCTACTCAAGAACCTCGACAGAAATGTAGTGGAGTAAAAAATACGATATTTGTCGTTAAAGTAAAAGTGGAAACAATAACTTGTATGTATAAATGTAAATAAATATATACTTTATAAATATAATAAAAGTAAAGTATAAGAAAAAAGAATACTCAAGTAAAGTACAGATACTCAAAAAGTGTACTTAAGTAAATATACTTTGTTACTGTCCACCTCTGCTGACTAGATTATTATTTAAAATAATGTCGGCCACTTTTTACTGGTAACATTTGGCATAATCAGGACCCACAAATATTCCCCCATTATTATACATTATATTCAACATTATATATTGTAGTTTATGTAGTACTGACACTAGAACTCTGAAAACTAGAACTTTTTCTCACACATACATTTTTATTTTGGGTGAACTATCCACGACACATATTATTACATTTTTGTATTGCGATATATTGTGACTCCCCTGGTCGTTTGATTGAACTATATCAGCAATAGGACTAGTGGAAAATTCAGCTTTAACGACAGTAATAAATGAGTTTAAAATATAGTGCAATAGAAACAGTGGTTTGACAATATGAGTGTTTCTACAGTAGTGTTGATGAAATAACTGCAGAAGGACGAGAGCGAGTGACGGCCGGTCCGTCTCTTTAATGAATCCCTCAGTCACACAGAGGAATGTGTTCTGTGTTAATCACTGTGTGTGTTCATCAGCGGCTCGTGTGCTGTAATTACAGTAAAACCCAGAGCGGCCGCACACACACACACACACACACACTCACACGATCACACTTTCCCTGAAACTACCAGTCACGAGATGTCTCCTCTGCTCATTTATTTGATCAAAAATACTGAAAAATAGTGAAATATTATTACAGTTTAAAAGAGATGTTTTCTGTGTGAATATACTTAAAAAATTTATTTATTCCTGTGATCAAAGCTGAATTTATCATCATTACTCCAGTCTTCAGTGTCACATGATCCTTCAGAAATCAGTATAATATGATGATGATGCTCAAGAAACATTTATGATTATTATCAATGTTGAAAACAGCTTCATATTTTTGTGGAAACTGTGATACTTTTTATTTTTAAGGATTCTTTGATGAATAGAAAGTTAAAAATAACATAATTTAGGGTTAGGGTTAGAATGCAACATTATAAATGTCTTTAGTTTTACTTTTGATTAATTTAAAGCATCCTTTCTGAATGAAAATATTAATTTCTTGTTTTGTTTTGTTTTATTAATTGTAGTAACAGGTGAAACTGGAAAAATTACAATATGGTGCAAAAGTTAATTTATTTCAGTAATTTAACTTAAAAGGTGGAACTAATATTTTGAAACTAATATGATTATGGCTTACAGCTTATGAAAACCTTTTCACAATATTCTACTTTTGAATTTGGGGTTTTCATAAGCTGTATAATCATAATCATCAAAATTATAACAAATAAAGGCTTGAAATATCTCACTTTGCATGTAATGAGTCTATATAATATATTAGTTTCAGCTTTTAAGTTGAATTACTGAAATAAATGAACTTTTGCACCATATTCTAATTGTTCGAGTTTCAAGTGTATTTCACATATAATTTCAATATTACAGTTTTATTGTATTTTTGAGCAAATAAATGCAGCCTTGGTGACCAGAAGAGACTTTGTTCATAAACACAAACATTTTTATGATTTAATTAATTTGATCTTTTCATGAACTGGCAACCCAGTCTTATATAATAGCACTGTGTTATTTTGACTTGTTGGTACTTTGATATTAGTTTTCCACTGCGCTCCAGGAGCGAGAAGAAGGGAAGTGTAGTTTGTTTGTTGAGTGTGGTGTGTGTTTGTTGCACCATCTGGCTGTGAGCGTCACACACACCTCTGAAACACACCGCTTCCCCTCCGACAGCTGCGTCTCTCCTCATCCTCATCATCATCTTCATCATCATCATCATCATCCGCGCTCACGTCAATCAGGCTCTGCTGATAAACAACACTTCTGTCACGGTCACCTTTGGCTTGTTTAGCTGGGGTTTAAACGAGTCTTAAAGGGCACCTATTATGACATTTAAAATGTTCCTAATGTTGTTTAGGGAGTCCCCAACAACAGTTTTACATGCATGCAATGTCAAAAAACACTTTTGTTGTCGTATAATATGCATTTATTTTTACCTGATTTGCTCACCGACTCCCAAATGATTCGTTCAACGACTCATTTTCCAAACCCCTCCTTTGCGCGACGCTAATCTACGATTGGTCAGATGACCCAGCAGTGTTTACAGAGATAATACTTATTGTTTAACACGGAGTACAATGATGCTTTTATCAATTAAATTGTGTTATAATAATGATTATAGTCCAGCTTTGTAGTTTGTAGTAAAAAACTAAAAATAAGATGAAGAATTTAATGTTATGTTAGCGAGCATAGCCCAGATTTCATATTGTAAAAGCACAATCAGTCTTTGTTTGCGTTAGCCCGATGCATAAACATAACGTTTTACAAAAAAACAAAAAAATGCAGTTACGTTACTACGAGGTATTACTCTATTCTTTAAGACAACTCCGAAAACAACGACAAACACTTCACATATCTCAATACAATTGTCATTGAAGACCTAGAAGCTAAACGGTGCTTACACAACAAACAAAATAATTATTAATCATGCATGCTACATAAAACATAAAAGCAACAATTATTAATAACACTTACAGGTTGTGATACGGAGGAGGAAGCTGATGCAAATACACTTAGAACTGAACCTTCCTTCAATATCAGCCAGCTCGCGAATCCAAGTTTGATTGCATTTAAAAAGCAATCGTCTTCAAAATGGCGCGAGCAAAGCACAAGCTCGGACTATACTTCTGTGGTATAGTTGTATATATGAATTGTAGCCACTTAGTCTTCAAATGCTCCTCCTTGGGCAGATGAAAAAAGTTGGCTTTTGAGCCGCACTTCAGAACACAGCGTCTCGTCGCCATGATGTTTCCCTGGCCTTGGAGAGCAATAAGTGGGCGTATCGTATTCAAATAACTTGACAAGTTGACGTCATCTAGTCAGAGAAAAAGCTTCGGTCTTCTAACGATTCATAAAAATGACTCCGAGTCGACTCTTACTTTTGAAAGACAATAACTTTATATACGGTGCACTTTCATATTTCAAACTTTGCAGGATGTTTTTGTTCACTTAGATCTATGTTACACACTACATGAAAGGTACATTTCAAAATTCCATAATAGGTGCCCTTTAAAGGATTAGATCACTTTAAAAAAAAAGTGCTGATAAATTACTCACCCCGATGTCATCCAAGATGTCTTTCTTTCTTTTTAAAGAAATTAAGGTTTTTGATGAAAACATTCCAGGATTTATCTCCATATAATGGACTTCAATGGCAACCAACGGTTTGAAAGTCCAAATGTCCGAATTCAATCTGATTCATTCGGACAGTTCACTCACGCACTGAATCGTTTGCAGCGGTTTCTCACAACGAAACAAAAACCAAAAAACGCCGGAAGACGCTGATTTTCCAGTGTAGGAAAGTAAACAAAACTTGCAAGTCAGTTAGTAATAATCATAGGTAATAATCATCTCAAGTGTACACGTATACAGTGAACAAAACACGCGAAGAAATCGCGATACAAGACCGTTATTGGTAACGTTATTCCTGAACGCTTGAAACAATTGAGTTTTGGTCAACAATTATAACAACAATTTGGTTAAAAATTATGCATTTTAAGGTTTCTGTTTTATTTCGAGCTGGTTGCGTTTTTGTGTATTAAAAATGATCCCATAGCGCCATCTAGTGTTCAACTAGCGGTATTACCAGCTAATCAGATTTAAAAAATTAAAAACGTAGGCTATTTAATAACTTTTCTCAATTATTTTGTAATATCAATGGGAAGGATGGACATTTCAGAATGCCATTTTTTAAAGTCAAACGTTAAATAATATAATGAATAAATTAACTTAAGAAGAAATGATTTGTTGATAGTTTCTGTTGATAGACTTTGAGATCAGGAAGAGCCGTTTGTTTTGTTCTCCAGAGGGATCCAGAGACAGCAGTGAACATTATGACTGTGATAAATGTCATGTTTATGCAGCGTGACATTTGCAGACTAAAATCATCCTCTTTCAAACTTCTGTTGTGGTGTGTGTGTAGACACTGTCCGTCACAAACACTGTTTCTGGGAATGAAGTGTCCGTCGGCTGTTCATTCTTCTGTGATGCTGATCGAGTGTGCTTTATTAGACAGGTCAACATGCTGAATACATATTCATATTCATATTCATGCGTGTCCGCTGAACTACAATGTCCTTGGATGATCTAAAGCGTTGTAATGTGACGTGGAAACATAATAATAACAACAACATGCAGCTACAACAAATATTATTATTAATATAGCAATTGTTTAAATATTAAGTTGTATTATGTATTTAATAATATTAATAGTAATAAAGTAAATATGATGTTGATTTGTCTAGATGGTTGTTATTATTTATTTTGTTTATAATATTTATTACCATAATGGATTTAATAGTAATACTAGTTTTTTTTAAATACCAAATATTAATAAACATGTATCAATATGTATTATTATAATAGACAATATATGATCATATTATTTATTATAATGGATTTAAAAATAACAATAATAATAATTATTATTATTATTGGTGAGAATACTAATAATAATACATGTGTGTAATAGTTATTATTAAAATAGATTTAATAATAAAATAGCTGATGATGATTCTTAATTGTTGTTGTTATTATTTATTTATAATATTTAAAATATTTGTTATCATAATGGCTTAAATAATAATACTTGTTGTTGTTATTTATAATACTAAATATTAATGAACATGTATATTATGTATTATTATAATCGACTTGATATTTTGTAATGTTTATAATATTGTTATAAAGGCTTCAATAATAGTTATATATTATGATGGATTTAATAATAATGATTATTATTATTATTGGTGAGAATAATAATAATAAATGTATAATATGTGTTATTATAATATATTTAATAATATTAATAATGATACAATAAATATGATGTCGATTTTTCTAGATGGTTGTTATTATTTATTTGTTTATACCGGTAATATTTATTAGTAATACTAGTTTTTTTTATTACCAAATCTATAATGTTTATAATATTGTTATAAAGGCTTCAATAATAATTATATATTATGATGGATTTAATAATAATAATAATTATTATTATTATTATTGGTAAGAATAATAATAATAATAAATGTATAAAATGTATTATTATAATGGATTTAATAATAATAATAAATATAGCTGCAAGCAGCAATCACCGGGGCCAAGCGCAAGCAAGATGACAAGACATGCCAAAGTGGCTGGGAGTGTGAGACCAACTGCAGCTAGGAGCAATTGAAGACATTTAAAGAAGAATTTTGGCAAAATGGTTGAAAAATCACATACATTAACTAAAAATATGATTATCACTTTCGACCAATAGGTGGCGCAGTTACGAAACTGATGTGATGTGGTCAGAGTGAAGTGACAATGACATATACAAAGTTTGGTGTCAATATGGCAAGGCATTGCAGATATAAAGCCTGAATAGTCATTTTGGCATCATGCCTCAAATTTGCCACTGCGGTATACAAAAACGGTTTCGTCTATTGACACGAAATCCATAACTTTTACTCGGCACGGTCTGGAGATGACACGATCCGATTTTGGTGAAAATCGGACGTTCGGTCTAGGAGGAGTTCGAAAAAGTAGGTTTTAAAAGAAAATAAAGATGGCGGACAGGAAGTTTGGCTGACTATGGCAAAATTGGTATCTATGTTTTCAGCATAACCCAAGGAATCTATTGAGATCAGTGTCATTACTATAGGCAAATTTCATTATAACTTTTGACCAAAAGGTGGCGCTGTCTCATAAATTTTTGAGTACCTTTAGGGCGTTGTACTGATGACCCATACTGAGTTTCGTAACGATACGTTCATGCGTTCATAAAATACAGCATTTTAGCACATAATTCAAAATGGCCGACAGCCAAAATGGCCGATATGGGAAAATTGAATATCAGTCAACTCAGTAAGACGCCCTGAATCTAACGAGACCACTTTTGTGATTTTTGGACAAACCGTTCAGAAGTTATAAGCAAAAACATAAATTATTCATATCTCCGGACCAGTAGGTGGCGCTGCGCCGAAACGCAGCATGTAGCCTCAGGTCATGCTTGTGATGACATGTACCAAATTTGGTCAGAATCCGATAAAGCGTTGTGGAGATACGGCCTTACGTCTGTTTTCGCAAGCGCTACGTAAAATTTATTTGCGCGGTATTCGAGAACGGTAATTCGAATCAACTTGAATTCCATAACTTTTGGTCGCCAAGGTCTGGAGATGATCTGGTTCATTTTTCGTGAAATTCGGAGCAACGGCCTAGGAGGAGTTCGAAAAAGTAGGTTTTTCGGAAAATTCAAAATGGCGGGAAAACTATTATGACGGAAAATGACGTCATGGGGAGCATTCGAATCGTCATGAGCTCAGGAATCAGATGAAAAAAGAATTTTGTTTCTAGCCCTTGTGGTTCAAAAGTTATTAGCATAAACATGAGTAAAACTTTGGACAGCTGGTGGCGCTAAAGGGAATGAGTTGGAGACTCCAAATTTGCTATGGTGATAGTTCAGGCTGTCCTCTATCACTGTGCCAATTTTCATAAGTTTCCCGTAAACGGTTCTATAGGCTGCCATAGACGCCCAGTCGGAAAAAGAAAAAGAAAAAGAAAAAGAAGCAGAATAAGAACCAGAACAGATACAATAGGTGCCCGCACCTTCAGTGCTTGGCCCCTAATAATGAAAAAATTAAATGCACAAAAAAAAGAAAAATCTAATTTTCTACAAAAATATGAAGCAGAACAACAGTTTTCAACACTGATAATAATCATAAATGTTTCTTGAGCATCAAATCATCATATTACACTGATTTCTGAAGGATCATGTGACACTGAAGACTGGAGTAATGATGCTGAAAACTCACAGGAATAAATTAAACTTTACTTGTGTTATGTTGCGGGTCAATTTGACCCGTTTCGATTTTCTAGTTGTTGGAAATCTAGTTAACCTATGTTTTTTTTCTTGATATTTTGTGACACTTTCTCATTTATCATCATGAACATGCAGAGTTTCAACATGCTGATGTGTTTTGACATACAAACAAATTACTATTAAGTTCGTGATGTTCGCAGGTCAATTTGACCCGCATATTTTAACGCTCTAAGGCAACTGTACCGACCCAAAATAATAACATTTATTGGTTATATTTTGTTATTGTGGCTTTTTACTACCTTATGAAGCTAAAAAATTAGCTTTTCCATGCTTATTTCAATACAGAAAAATATTTTGTCAGCCACAGATTGTAAAAATTAGCTATCAGTTATTTTTTCAAGCTTCCTGAAATAATATTAAACCTTTGTTTTTTTTCTTGATATTTTGTGACTTTTTCTCATTTATCATCATGAACATGCATGCAAAGTTTCAACATGCTGATGTGTTTTGACATATACAAACAAAATCACTATACGTTCATATTATTACTAATAGTGTCAATTTGACCCTCATAGGCAGCTATTCAAAAGAAACTACAGACACAGAATAAAAACATGTATGTTATGTATGGCAGGGCACTTGTGATGTGAGGTGTGTGTGTGTGTGTCCATCCGAGTGCGAGAGCAAAACCAGCACCGTGTGTGAAGTGCAAGAACTTCATATGCAGAAAACACACACTTGCTGTGCGCTCATCATGTCAGAAGTAACTTCTTGACTTTATGAAATGAGTCTACAAAACAAAAGTTGAGCCAACTTAAGAAAAATAAACATTATTTTCATTATACAGCTACATTTAATTGTTCAGTTTTGATGTTCTAAGCATAAAATGTAAAAAAAAAAAAACAGAAAACGTAAAAAAAAAAAAAACAGTATACTGTTAATCAATAATAATCACATTTTGTCAAAACAAAACTGTTTTAAAAAATGGTTAAAAAATATTTTCATAAATCATATGTTCATATATTTGTTTTTGTTTTGTAATGTTTGTCAAATATATCAACATTTGTCATACTGTTTTTTTTTTTAACGTTTTCTGTTTTTTGTTTTTTTACATTTTATGCTCAGAACATCATAACTGAACAATTAAATTTAGCTGTATAATGAAAATAATGTTTACTTTTCCTAAGTTGGCTCACATAAGTTTACAATTTGTACCTGAATCTTTGTTGTTTTTCATAGTGTGATTTTTGAGGAATTGTATTGAATCCAATTAGGGTCGATTTGACCCGCACCATAAAGGGTGTACACAGAGATCACAGTGCACAAGGGTTATATCCCCACAGCTGATTTCATTGAGAATAATATTTCATAATTTTTGAAATGCATGTGGTTCTGTCGGTCCGAATAACGTGGTTTCTCTCGGCCCGTGCGTGTGTGTGTGTGTGTCAGGTGTCGAAGGCGGCGGCGGATCTGATGGCGTACTGTGACGCACACATACGAGAGGACCCGCTCATCGTCCCCGTCCCGGCCTCAGAAAACCCCTTCAGGGAGAAGAAGTTCTTCTGCACCATCCTCTGAGGAGCAGGTCC